>NC_045173.1:20356343-20551343 GCF_900700415.2 Clupea harengus | reverse complement strand
ACTGTGAGTCAAGTGTTTTGAGATGGCTCGGAACATGAGGTAAGCATGCTGGAGACAGACCCATACAGAAACAGGAAACAGATACAGGGGGCACAGATAAACACTAGTAATGGGAAGTATTTAACTGAAGGATGAGCCAGCAAGGCTTGCTTCCCATAGCTTGATTTAGGCTGACTGGTAGTTAGATGCACAGACACTCTTTGCACAGAAACCTACACAAACACATCAGCTGGTCTTGACTGTCCACTCATAGCTCATGTCTCATGTCATGTCTATTCGGCACTCATATCGTGGTACCCCAGCCTCCCATTGGGGCCCCACTATAGCCAACCGGTGGCGAATTCCCTTGGGTAATGTCACTGGGGGCATTTATCTTCCCAGTGATATGCTAAAAGGGCTTTAGGACCCTGGGGAGATGTCCATAGGACTGGGAAGATGGGTGTTTCCTGATTGAGACTAATTATTACTGATTCGCCACCCGCGCCCCCAGCTGGAAGCAAGAGTATTTTCAACAGGAGAAAGACGTTCAGAAGGTGTGCTTTTTTATGTGGATTATACTGCAATGGGCTCTGATCATATGTTTTACAACCTGATTTGTTTTTATTTCCCGATGTCAGATTGATGCTTTTCTTCTTTTTGGCCAGATGGCGGCCGAGTAAGCCTTCAAGCCTTCCCACCTCCAGACGGTTAGAGGACTGCTGAACGGACAGTCAAACAGCTTTTCATCCCTTTCCCCTTACCTGCATATTTTGGATAAATAAACAGCAGCTTTTGTTTGGATGCTAAAAAGTGTTGTTGTTTTGGCCTTTTTATTAAGCCTGGGCACTCACAATACATCACTCTCAGGAACGTCCAACAGGATGCTGTGGAGTTCACAAGCCTAGGGCTTCTGGGAACTGGAGGCTAGGACCGCCAGTTCTTTCAAGGACACGCCACAAAACCCCTCCATATGTTTACCGCGGTAATTGCAAGCTGTTTGCCTCTTTCACATTTTCCCTTCGGATGCTTATCAATGTCATCACTCTTAGCTTCTCAGGCAACATGGAGAGAGACAAAAGCACAGAGAGTAGGCCAGAAGAAAAGCATGTTAAGGTGCCTGATCGATAGAGGATGTGGCCAAGAGATCTTTCAACCAATTCAACGTTTCCTCCCAAGGCCTCTTAGTATGTGTATAAAGGAAAGTAGCAGAGCAGCTGTCAAGGCTGACTTTTTAAAGAGGACTAAATTACTGCTCCTTACTTTGATCTCTTTCTGAGTACTCCATTCTCTGGTGTGAAACAGCTGTCCCTTTTGTTTCCCTACTTCCATCATATGTTGTTCAGTTTTTCACCGCACCTTCCCTGAATCACTACTGCTAACTGGAGGTATCCTCTCCCCACTGCAAGCTTCAACAGCACTTGTGATGTTATGTTAGGTGTAGAGCCCTGACTAATGCTGTCCACTGATGTTATTCTTTGCTTAACCTGCCCCCTGTGGCATGCAACAGGGTCCCACTCTCAGGATAGAGAAGAGGGCCAAATGTATGTCCGTCACAGGCCATTACTGCTTTCCGCTAATGCGTAACAACTGTAGCTCAGCTGAAACAGAGACAGTGGCCATAGCATTTTAATGGCACTAACCGTAATCGCTGCCATGGCTGTAAGGCGGACTAATGGTGGTATTTGGAGTAATTACTCTGGAACCAGAGGAGCAGGTGTGGTAGGGGACAGAAATGGCTGCAGCAATGAAAGAGGTCACTCAGCATAAACTTCAGTGGAGCAGCCACAGAGTGAGAGAATTCTGCAGTAGTGGTTACTGTTATTATTAATGACCTAACTGTTATTTTGTGCTTTTGCAACCCTACATAGACAGCCATGCCATTTGAAACTGAAGTGAACTGATTGAGCCCGCTAGACGCTCTGGCTATAATGTATGCCATGTCATGTAAACAGCCAATTTCGGTGCGATTACGGGAGGGGCAGGCCCATGAGAAGAAGGATAGTTTGATGGTAATAGTGGTTATGTACGGTGCACAGCTTGGAGGCTCTGTGTCTACGATTGGTGTGTCAATGAGTGTGTGTGTGTGTGTGTGTGTGTGTGTGTGTGGTGGGGCGCAGCATGGCTTTGTGTATGAATATGACATTCAGCTAGAACCAGCGGGAATCCCCTTTGACCTGAGAAAAGTCTTGGAGAAGATCCCTTCTCACCCAACTTCCTTCATCCTTGCAGAGAGAACTCAATTCCACCCCACTGAGCAACACAGCAGGGGGTTGATTATCATTGTTTGACACAGAGAACCGGGTCAGTGTGAGGGGGATGAAAAGGGAGAACGAGGGAAATAGAAAACTTGCAGGAGCAGAAGCCCACTTGTCATGGAAAGGACCCCGGTCCCGCCCCACCTATAGAGCTCATCCCTGTCTGTCGCTCGACCTTGATGAAACCCTTTGCCACACAATCTGACCTTTTCTCTCATACACAGAACTCCTACACCTTTACACACATACACATTACCCTTTCCATGCACATATACACATGAAAACATACACCATCACCAAACCCACAAAAACACTCTCAGGCAGACGCAGACACACACACACACACACACACACGCATGCACAGACTGAGCCCAAATGTTCGCGAGAGACCAAGATTGAGGGAGAGGCAGAGAAGAAATCGGCATAATGAGGAGTGTGATGATGAGAGGTTCAGCGGCGCATCATCAGACATCTGGAGTAATGTTTTGAGTCGGAGGGCATGTGAGTCGAGAGCGCTATGCAGATTTCCTGCACTCCCACTATAACCAAGTATAACCAGCTCACACACATTACCATAACACACAATCCATAAACAGAGCAGCCATTCGGTACAGCTTAGTCCCTCAGTCAGCAAACAAATGTATGCAAATATCACTTCAGTTTATGTAAAACGTCTCAGAAGTGCTAATGCCTGTGTGTTTTGCTTGGCCTAAATAAGGAATTAATGGTTCAATTTTATTCAAGAAGTGTTTTTCCATCTCTCTCTCCCTTTCTGTTTTTCTACCTCTCCCATGGAAAGTGATCAAAAACAAAAGTTGAGCGAGGTAGAAGGAGTGGAAGAGGTGTAGGATGAGGAGTAAATATTTGGTTTGGTGTGTTTAGCATTTAGAGATTCTCCTCCTTTCATCCTTTCACTGAATGTATGTGTGTTTTTTTTAGCCAACGGCTACTGCTGAAGGGACAGGGGGTGTTTGAGGGTCACACAGGCATCATGGGGAGAGAGAATAGATATCCTAGTGCCATCCAACTGAGATATCCACAAAGAAAGAGAAAGGGAACGAAATCGAGAGTAAGAAATGGAATTGGCTGACACAGCCTGAGAGAGAGGTGCAGGGTGGAGGGGGCAGCTGAACAAAGTTTCAGAGGGGGGCACAGTGAGAGAAGCAGGAGGATTGGCAGGGGGCACAGCGGGGCAGATAAGATAAGATAAGAGAGCGCCTCTCCTCAGCCCTCAGCCATGAAACCCCATGGTCGATAAACTCGGGTCAAGGTGAAGGGAAAGGATGATGGGTGCCAAAGGGGACAGAAGAGAGAGAAGAGGAGGAAGAGAAACAAATGAAAGGCAAGTGCTTCGGGACCCGCAGGGGGAGTGGGAGTGACTCGGGGAGAGGAGAGACATCATCAGCAAAAACAGCTGCAGGCTCCCTGAGATGGTCGGAGATCCGGCCAGAAGAAACCCCACAGCGTATGCCGTAATAGCCACTGGCTGATGCAGAGAGAGAGACACAGAGAGAGAGAGAGGTTGCTTCACTCCCGCGGCGGGACCGTCTCATCCTCTCCTCCTGGGTCATCTGGTTTGTATGTTGAACCAAACTACAAAGTTTTGGCAAAAGTACTGGTTGGCTCACCACAAGAGAAAACAATATTGTGGACTGAAAAACATTTAAGATGGGTGATGAAGGGCAGAAGGGTAAATAATCTGAATGGCTTAAATCCTCCTCAGGACCCTTTTCCAACCTAGCATACTGGTTAACTGGCACAACTGCTGAGCCACGGTTCCTCTAACTTTGCACAGTTGTCATGAATTCATCATACAGTGGTCACAAACAGCAGTAGTGCTTATGATGTCGTAGAAGTTGATGTTTCCAAGTCTCCAACCTGATGTCCGTTCACAGGTCTACTATCCACGATTCTAATACATCAAGAGGTATAAATCACTACAAGTTCTTTTGGGGTGCAAGTGTGAGTAATTTGACTAAGTCTGTAAATGCTGGAAAAAGTTTAGGAATAGACCCCAAGAGGTAGACCTCCACAGGAACATTGTGGGAACTGTGCTAAATTATGCTTCTGCTATAAAAAAAGAATGATGAACGGACCCCAGGAAGGGTGAGAGATTGGGAGAGCGAAGATGGGCACTTTTCTGATGACCTCTCCATAGACTGGAATGTGGAATGAGGGAAATGGAGAAGAGGGAAAAAGAGAGAGAGAGAGATAGACCAGGAGAAATAATGAGCAGAAGGCGCGGTTGAAGGAACTGGCTTAACAATGAGGTCATCAGGGCAAGACAGCCGTGGCACTGTGAGGTAGTGGGGTGGAATGATAGCAAGGGACTGAGAGTGAAATGGAAAAAGATGGAGATGGAGCGATGGAGAGTGGAGAACACTGACAGAGAGGGGAAAGAGAAGGACCGAGGAGGCATATGCAGAATTCAAATGAGCTTTAGAACAGAGGTTGAGGTGACAGAGGCCATCCCCCCACCCTGTTGCAAGTCATGTTTCTGTAATGTTGTTGTAAATGTATGTGCTTATTTTTCTCGACGAGAAGCTTGGGTTCGGGGAATCTGACTGTCCTGCCGGGACGTTCGCAGCTGGCTACTCGATAGACGCGTGGCGAGTCGTGTGCCTAGCGGCCCTTTCCATGGTGGACATTGAAGACATCAACCTATTCGGAACCATTCGCAAGACCAAACAATCCCATTCTTATCTGCTTTCGGCCCCCTCAACCAGCACGGGCCTTAGCCAACAACAACTCCCCTGAAGAGCGCTGCAGTGAGACTCTCTTGCATTCCCTACCCCCTTCCCACAGACACCTGTGGATTGTTGTCTCTGTCCGGGACCTGATCAAGGCTGTCTCCATGGCAACGACAATCTTGCGGACTGAGAACCTGATTGTGGCCTAGGCGAAGGCGACAATCCAGGCCTACTCATACACGAACTTTCTACATACATACATACGTACATATTATATACAGATATGCAATCACCCCCCCACGCCTTCGCCTGCTTCGTTCCCCCAGTGTGACAGGCGGGTCTGTCTATGCGCCTATCATGGCTGCAGGACCAGATGGCTGCTTGTTTGCGCTGGTTTACCTCCATCCCCCCATCCTGTTGCAAGTCATGTTTCTGTAATGTTGTTGTAAATGTATGTGCTTATGTGCTGAGCTTTTTTTCCTGTTCCCACACTGTACTTCCCTAGGAGCATAGTCTGGGGGTTGCCTTTTTTCTCTGCTCCCCTCTCCTCATGTTATGCTGCAATTTTTGGGGGACTGCCAATGGAAACTAGCTTTTTGGCTATAATTGGGTGCATTTAAATGGATGTATATACACTGTCCCTCTTGATCAAATAAACACATTGGATTGGACTGTGGGCCACATGGAGGAAAGGAGGGAAAGAAGAAATAAAATGGAAAGCTGGAGTCACAAAGACAGAAGATGGCAGCTGTTACAGCTGTGGTGTGGTGTGGTGTGTGTTCTTATAGGGTCTGTCCCCCTCCTTACTGTTGCAGTGAGTGATTGAGCGCACCGTTGCTCAATTGTTCATCGGGACCTGGTGGTGAAAGACCTCTGGCACGTTCAATCTGAAAACGGTGTGCACCGTTTTTCCACGATTTCTGGGTTGAACGACATGTTTCCTCGAAACCGTGTGAAACCGTGTGAAACGGTGTGCAACAGGCTTTGAGGTATGTATTTTCTTTTGTTTGGTGGGTGTGTCAGAGGTGTTACCCAATTAGCAGAGACCTGTATATAAATCCCACACTGGATCCAACTGGATCCTGTCCTTTACAAATGCAAGATAAGAATAAAAAGTACATACTTATTTATACTGATCTCATCAGGCTCTGAAAAAGAAAATGGCCTTCTCAGCTGCCATAGTTGCAACACTTGAGCAACACAACAAGGTGTTCAATGCACCAACGTTTCCATTAAAATAAACATTTTGCTATGTTTTGTCAAGGCTGAACGCGCCCCAGGAGAAACGTAGTGGGCCAGTTGGCCGCGTACAGGCTGTGTGGATTGTAACCTTACCTAACACTCAAGTTGTGGTGTACTGGAGTCAGTAACTTTAACTTGGGGGGATGTTTGTCCGTGATGCATTTAGGCTTTGTTTAAACCTATTTTTTGTGGTCTTTTCTAAACCTTTTTTAAGTTATTGAGTTATTGAGTTGTTTCCTTTATCCTTTTTTTCTGGGGTAATTGTCATTACTTCCCTTATCCCCTGTACTTTTTTTATTGGGGATGAAACAACAGCACATACAAATGAGTCTGTATACACTATTGTAAAGGGACCATAAACGGTCTATGACTTGCATTTATGGAGGAGCACTTAATGGCTCAACTTAAAAGCCCCCAAACTCTAGGGACAGTAAAAGCATAAACTGCTGTGAACAAATTCCTTTGTTTTGATATCCATCATCTGATCCTACAGAAGATGCAAAAGTTGTCAAACAAAATGCAAGAAGGAGCTGGCGCTCAGGACTGGTTCAGTGCTCTGTCTGGAATGTTTTCATTCATGGGAAGGAATTTTGATGTCTTGTGTGGGAATGATTTGAGTTATTCTTTGTCTGTTAGCAACCCGTGCATGCTGTGTGGTACCCTGTGTTCGGAAAATGATGACTGGTATGATAATTAACACTGTTGACAACCAATACCTTACCTTGCAAATTCAGAGCGCTCATGCCTCTGATGAGAATTTTGTAGGGAATTCTGAATAGTTATTTACAAAAGGAGATGGAGTAATGCTAAGTAATGATCTCTGTTCCAAAAATCCATGTGAAGAGGTTCAGAGTGATGATTTTGAGGTTATCCATTGAAATTGATAAATTGATGATTAAGAGAGATGATTTGGGGTTATCCATTTAAATTGAAACACTGTTCATGATCAAATAATGTGTTTATCAATGGCTTGGTATTAATTCATGACTTTGTATGAATCATGTGCTAATGTGAGCAGAAACATGGCTTTTCTGTGTTTCTGTGTGTTACTTAGATTATTAAGTGCTGACGCCACTTAGTCTGCTTATGTGTGTAAGCTATATGCGTAAAAGAAGGAATCTTCTGTCCATATTTGGATGAGGTCAGAGGTGATAAGAAGGGTTGAACTGTGCTTGTTCGACCATCTCTTACTGACATACATGCGCGACAGAAAGCAGCTGGTATGATACAAAAAGATTTTAGTTGCGTTTGGCTATTCTTGCTGACATGTGAGATAATTATGGCGTCAGAGTTAGATAAATCTTAACATATATAAACCCTGTGCAATGTTTGTGAAATTGCTTCACATTCATCTTTGCGCTGTGAGTGAGCCCGACATTTGTTGTTTAATAAATATAGTCCTGAGGTAATTGCGTGAATTTCACCCAACAATCATGAATAGCTCCGGACCTGTGAGGTGGGGGAGTTCAGAAAGAGTGTGTGAGGAGGTTACCAGAGGTGAGTGTGCCCTAGGCAGGGTTAACTAAAGTCAGGTTCACAGGGACAAAAAGGGGGTTTGCGATTGAGAAGCAATGCATCCTGGGTAGGGACATGAATGAGAAGGCTATGAAGCTGGTGAAGAGACAGGGGATTGGTGAAAGAGTAAGATGTATAGTAATAGTAGGACTGACAAAGGACAGACTGACAAAATGGTGGAAAACACAAAAAGCTACCAAAGCTGTATAGGCTGTACAGCTGTGTGGCTTCATAGCTTCATACCCCCTCAGATCTGTCTGTCATCCCTGCTGCACCAGGAGCATCCAGAGGAACAATTATTAATGACCTGATTAATTATAGATGTGCTATCTAATTATGAAATGGGCCTAAGTAATGAGATTTCATTCTACTTCTATTTTTTGCCCCCACACAAATGGGCACATTCCCATCCTGGTTCATCCATGCATGGCGGCATCGATAAATGTTCCATCTCCAGTGCTTAGAACTTCAGCACTGGACAACCATTAACCCCTCTAACACGCTCAAAGCTCTTTAGATCCATTAAAGAGTAAAAGTAACAAGCAAGTGATGAGTGATTTACACCAACACACACCCTGTCAGTGTCACTCTGTGTATGTCACTCTTTATTAGACATCAGGAGAGGGAGCTGATATGGCCACACAGGACGGATCAGATGACATACGATCGGACAGACACAAGATACGGTGATATCATATTTTCACAGCTGGCTCCTGACCAATAGCAGCTCCAGAGCAAGGTTGAATCAGATTAGGTCATACACTAGGGTCAGGGTTGAGCATGTGGCTCTTTGTGGAAGGAATTGAAAATAAATACATGAAACCTGGAAACTGTCGAACAAGTCAAAAGGGTACAAAATGGCTGGTCTTTCTACGAAAACCTGTGCACCTTACATGTGGAGAATAACTCTTAGAGGCTTTATTAATACCAGAGACTTCAGCATGGCCTTAAGGCCAAGAATGTTTATTTTTTGTATCTATACCAGTCCCTTGTGTGTGTGTGTGTGTGTGTGTGTGTAAGGGGGTTGGGAGGCAGACAAACCATGTCATTGTTTAAGTGATGGAATTCCCCTGACCTCACTATATATCTGATTGCCCTGCATGTCTCTGGGCATAGACCAGTATTTACCTGCTGCCACCTGGTATCGAACGGCCACTAATCCGCATGTTCCTGATGGCGGACTGACATCACCAACACACATGCTCACCATGATGACCTTAGATGGTGGACCAATAGCCTGCCCTTTAAGGTTTTGGTTGTTTTGTAGATAGTGATTTAGTTTATTATTTCTCATATTCTCATTATATACACTTATTAGTTCATGATGCCCACTCAAAATTGAATGACACTGACACTCACACAGCTGCTACATCTATTGATTCATCCTTAAAATAAGCATACACAAATTCCTCTCCCACCTCTTTGTGTCTCACACACACACACACACACACACACACACACACACACACACACACACAGTGGGCCAGATGGGGACATTATCCTCTCTGCAGTGGCAGTGGTGACGCTCGTGCAGGGCTCACCTGGTTCAAAGCAGCTGACTGTTGAAAAGTTAAGGAGCAGGGAGGTAAATGGAAACCTGGATATCCTCTGTCCGAAACTCCACCGCCCCCCTCGTGACTGGACCCACACCAAGTCCCTGTGCCTCCTTATCCTCAGCTTTAAAATAGAGAAGAAATGATGGCATAATGATGACCGAGGCTTTACATCATCATTGATGTGTTATGTACAATACTGATTGTGATTTAAGTTGACTGATAAAAAGGTGCTATCTTGATGAAATAATTTATCATCTGTAATCCTTCCATTAAGGCAGTGGGCTATCGGGTCTCTGTGATCACTCTTCCTCCTGCACTCCCTCTCTGTGTGGCTGGCTCTGAACGACCTGGTTACCTAATGATTTATGCAGGGGTCTCTTCCAGGTGGTGTGAGTTAGACTGCTGATGAGAGAATGAGCGCAGGCCCAGCCCCAAATGAGCCCAGCCTCATGCAGACGGGAGCATGGGGGAGGAAATGAGAAGAGCATGAAGTTGAAAGTTTGGAGGATGCTTTATTCCAGATTTACATTCGCAAAGAGACAATTATGGCAAAGTACCATGATTTAGTCTATAGATTTACAACACATGATGTTAAATTTCAATTCGGTTCTACCTATGTATCTAGATTATATTTATGGACAAATAGTAGTGTGATATTAGGGTGACCAGATGTCCTCTTTTCGAGACCTAAAAAATGCGTCCGGCAGGGATTCCAAAATTGTCCAGGATTTTGCCTTTTCGGATATTTGTGTTTCTCTGGGTCTTTCACAAACTAGTTATTACGCCCTTACATGTTTTGGAAAGGGTATCTCCCTTACGTTCCACCTTCTTGCGCAAGCTCTGACTGTAGAGAGAACTGTCAATGGTCGATAGCCTTGTCAGTGCTGGCAGATGTACGATAATTATCCTGTAAATACGATCATTCTGAGCCTTTGGTAAACTTTGTCGCGGGGGGAGGGGCGGGGTCATCTGCATGTCTGCATTTGAAAAAGCTGTCAAAACTTCATTGAGGGGGCGGAGTCCGGCATGCTATACACTACCCCGCCCCTCCCCCGCGACGAAGTGTCCTCTTTTTCACAAACTCAAATCTGGTCACCCTATGCAATATACCATTGTGTCAGATGTACCTGGAGCAGGATATAAGGGTAACACATCCAGCTCTCAGATACAAACATGGTAAAGCTTTATGTTTTGCCTTCTTAACAGCAGAAAAAAATGATTTGGGAATAACACACTGTAGTGTGACTGTGGGAATCAGCCTTTGAACTGTAAAACTTAAACTCAGAGGATATAAGTAAAAAGTGCCAGCAAGAGAGAGAGAGAAAAGTTTCTCTCTAATCCATAAACTTGTGGTATTACTGTAGTTATGACGCAAAACAACGTCTTGTTTTCATTTTAGTTCAGTAACTTCAAAGACTCACAGTAATAAGCCATCCAAAAAAACTGACTAGGCACAATGACTTGTTGCAAAAAACTGGCATTAGCAAAGTTTGCATAATTGACTTCACTCTGACAATATCTCGGCAATCAATTGTGAAAGGGTGTGCAATTAGCTCATCAACTCAGTAAATGCCATCAGTGATCATAATAAACTGAAAATAGATGAGTTATTTCCAGTCTCAGATATCCTGTGCTTATTTTAAATAAAGTGCAGAGCGACCATACAAGCTTCAGTTTGCTGATGTGTTCCCTAAATATACCTACATAAACGATCTGTTGTTTACCTTAAATGTCACGCACAGACACTAACCATCAGTAAGACTCCTTCTGGCTACCTATCTCTGGAAGCTATTTGGAGGCTAATGATGCTAATGGTCTAGAAACCTTAATGATGTCATTGAAGCTTTAATTGGGGTTGCTAACTGTGGACATTAACACAAAATCACATTTGTTCTGGCTCTATTCATCTGCCTGTCCATCCCCAAAAAGAAGGGAGGGGCCCAGTGCAGAGGGAACGGGAGGGAGAATGAGAAAGCAAAAGAAAGAGACATTAAATTATTCTTTCGATGGCCCCTAATGGATCCCTGCGGGACAAAAACTGAACAAGGCATTTAAAAAATTAGATGCGAGGCAAAGATCTTGCAAACCCACACACTCTGTCTCTGTGCCATTAGGTCTGGGGCTGACAACAAACTATGAATACGGAGGGCTGTGCACCGAGCCCCTACCCCCAACCCCACATACACATGCACACACAGAACACATCTCATGCATCAGCTCGCACAGGAAGTGGGTTAGGCCCTTTGGCAAGCAGTGGTTCTGAGGGATCACTTGTCGCCGTATGGGGTCCAGTCCTCAGGCGTTGTCTCCAATTTCCTCAGCCCGAAAACATTTTTGGAACTCGAGACGCAAAACTTTCAGCAGAAACAAATCAAATCCCTGTCACTTTCACCCTCTCTCCTGGGGCAAGCCACATCACCATCCACAGGGGGATGGTGGAAATGATCTGTCTGATTCCATATATTGCAACGTTAGCGAAAAAGCGAAACAAAAAAATATCCAATATCTTGCAATGTTAGTGAAAGCAAAACGAGGGTTACGTATGTAACCATGGTTCTATGAGTTTCGGATGACCGCCAGAGGCAGTGCTTTCAGCGACAGTGGTACAGGAGGTAGAGGAGGTAGAGAAGTCGTTTAGTAATCAGAAGGTTGCTAGTTCGATTCCCTGTCGAAGCGTCCTTGAGCAAGACACTGAACCCCTAATTGCTCCTGATGTGCAGTGTTCCATCAATGTAAAAGGTGTATACATCCTTGAAAGTCGCTTTGGATAAAAGCGTCTGCTAAATGACTAAATGTAAATGTAAGCACTGGATATCCATTGCACGTACGTGCAGGTCGAGTGTTAATACCAACAGTCACCTGTGACCTGGGTGACGTCCTCAATGTGCTCCAGCACAAAAGGCCGGTCCACCCAGGAAGCGACCTCTTGGCAAACTCAGAGTGACTGCCAAGGTCTGGCGGTCATCCGAAACTCATAGAACCGTGGTTACATACGTAACCCTCGTTCTATTTCGTTTCTCCTGACCGCCAGAGGCGGTGCTTTCAGGACTGGATGACTAATACCAACAAAGTAATGAGGAGTGCCTACCTGCTTCTAGAGATGCCGTGACGGAGTAGGGAGTATTGCTGCGGCGACCGGGTTATGGGACACCACATTCACCCTGTAAAACCTTGTAAACGTGCAGCCTGATGCCCAGGAGGCTGCCTTGCAAATGTCACTGAGGGGGACCCCCCTTAGAGACGCCCATAAAGTCGCCACACTCCTCGTCGAGTGGGCTCGAACATGCTGAGGGGCTGGGGAGCCACTGTGCCTGTAAGCATGTTGGATCGTCTCTGCAATCCACTTAGACAGTCTCTGCCTGGAGAGTGCATGACCCCTTCTTGGACCCGTGTGGCAGACAAACAACACGTCTGACTGACGACATACTGCCGTTCTTGTGATGTAAGTTCTGAGGGCACGCACTGGACACAACAGTTCTGCACTCAGGCCATGTCCCTCCTCCAGAGCGGACTCGAAAGCTGCCAGGCTGAGGGGTTGGTTGTAAATGTGGAGGAAAGGGTCTTTTAGAGGAAGGAGGGGTTTGGCCATAGGGTGGTGACCCCACTGCCTTCAGGATGCCACTGCAGGCAATCCGTGCCTACCGATAAGGCGTGTAATTCCCCTAACTCGCCTTGCCGATGTAATGGATAGGAGAAAAGCAGTCTTCATTGAAAGCCAGCTGAGCTCCGTTGTCTGCAAAGGCTCAACGGGGCTCCACAGAGTGCTCACAGCACCAGGATGAGATGCCACAGGGGCACCCGCCTCCGCTGTGGGGGTCTCAGTTGAAGAGCCCCCTTGAGGAAACGGGTCACCAGGGTATGAGACCCGATAGTTCTGCCTTCTACCCGAACATGCCTTGCGGAGATGGCAGCAGTATATACCTTGATGGTGGAGGGCATGAGTCCCCTATCAAGGAGTGACTGTAAGAATTGTAGTACAGCTGGCAGGGGGCAGCGTGTTGGCTCCTTGGTCCCTGCACCTGACACCATTCTGTGAAGATCTTCCATCTGTTAGCATAGAGGGCGTTGGTGGAGGGCGCCCACAAGCTGTTAATGGTGAAGACCACCGCCTGCTAGCAGTCCCCCTCAGAGGCCAGACTCAGAGCTGTAGCCGAGACGGATCTGGATGCCAGCTAGCACCGGGAGCAAGTGCCTTAGAGCCAATACATGCCTCCCTGCTAGCACCGGGAGCAAGTGCCTTAGAGCCAATACATGCCTCCCTGCTAGCACCGGGAGCAAGTGCCTTAGAGCCAATACATGCCTCCCTGCTAGCACCGGGAGGAAGTGCCTTAGAGCTAGCAGCACCGCCCGAAGCTCTAGCACATTTATCTGCTGAGGGCTCCAACGACCTCTGACCGTCCGACACTGCCACACGGCGCCCCACCCTACCTGAGAAGCATCCGTGGCCACCACCTCCCTCCGGGAAGGAATAGCGCCCAATGGAACTCCCTGGGTCAGGTACCTTCTCCTCCTCCAAGGATGGAGGAACCTCCTGCAGCTGGTGGTGACCCTCACCAGCCTGTGTCTGTGCTGCACGGGATGGAGGCCAAGGCTGTTTGGCCAGATTTGAAAAGGCTGCAGTGCCAGGAGGCCTAGTGGGATCAGGGATGCGGCTGCTGTTAGCATACCCAGTAGACGTTGGAATGACTTCAGGGTCAGTGCCCTGTCCCTCCTGAAGCGCGCCGCGAGCTGATGGATTATGTCGATTCGCTGTTGAGAGGGGACAGCCCTCATCACTTGTGAATCCAGGGTCATGCCCAAGAACCCAGTCTGCTGACAGGGAACTAGGGAACTCTTCCTGAGGTTCAGTCTGAGCCCTGACATGCGCCATCAACACGGCAACATCCTTGCGGGCCTGTACCTCTGACTGGGAGCAGATCAGCCAATCGTCGAGGTAGGGTAAAATGCGCATTCCCTGGGCCTGCAGTGGAGCCAGAGCAGCTGCAACTGCAACTGCAGCTGCAACACACGGGGTGCTAGAGGTATTCCAAATGGTACGACCCGAAATTGGTACGCTCGACCCTCAAAGGCAAACCGGAGGAATTCCTGACGAAGGCTTGCAAACTGTTGTCTGACCGGTATGACCAGCACGCTGCGCTCCAGGGCCTGCTGTGCAGCCTGACCAAACAACTCCCCGGGGATCATACATAGTGCATAGAACATAGTGCCCTCCTGCCTGGCTCAGCTAGCGGGGATTCGGCCACCAATATCTGACGACGGGCGAGGGTCAGGTAAGACATTAGCCTACCAAGCTCTCTCGACACATAGGCGAAGGCCTGTAATGAGGAGTCACACAGACCCTGGGATGCCGATGCATCCTCTGTGACCTGTAGTGTCTGGGTGAGAGCCAGCATTAAATGGGACATTCCCGATGCGTGCCATATGAGCTGTTGTATCGTAACTATTTACGATGAGGTCATCTGCCATCCGACATTGTGGGCGGGGGCAGCGAACATGGGGTCTAAGCGCCTCATTGGGGGACAGTACTAAGGCCGCCACCGATGGCTCTATATTGGGCATACTCTCTAGCCCATAGGTGGACGCGCCCTGCATGGCCGACAGGGCCCTGCAGTCGCTGGGATGGTGAGAACATTGTCTGTGGTCTGCCCAGCACCTCTGCAGCTCTTCGATGTACGGAGCTGAGGGTGGGACCGCAAAGGCTGTCTGCTGCACAGCAGTTCTAAAATACGCATTCTGGGGGGGCACTGTCACTGGGGCAGGGTCTGGCCCCAAACGTGCCAACGCTGCCTTCAGGGTGGACTTGATGGAAAGCCGGCAAGCCTCTGAATCCTCAACCGTACTCCGGGCTGTACCCTGGGAGCTAGTCTGAGAGTCGTGGGGGGCTGACTCTTATGACCCGGTCCCGTCCCCTTGTTCCACGTCCCAACTCTCTGATGTCCTTGTGGAGAGTGTATCTTGCTCCTGGGCTCTCCTTACAGGCGTTAGTGCCGGTGGTGGCAGCTCCGCCTGACCGGCTGGTGGGGTCCCAGCGAGGACGCTACTACCCTGCACCCCGTGTGCCGGAGGCTGCAAATTGGCCCAGAGCCCCCAAGTCGCTCCAGCTCCGTGGTCACTGAGTCTGAGGCCGCCTTCGTAGGCTAGCAGGCTAGCGAGGACGTGTACACCCCGGCTCTGTCCGAGCAACGAAACCAAGAGCGAGTGCACTCAGAATCCGTGTGATCAGACGGTCGTTTTCAACCGCCGCCAAAAGGTAACTTAAACAAAAGATCCGCAAAAGAGTCTTAATTTATTCTACAGAGCAAAATGAAACAAGCCGTCTTAAACCAGGCTACTACAGCGGTGGAGCGAGCACACTCCACAGCAGCTATCATAAATTAATTCACAATACAATGTTTACCTACCGCACGATCTCCGGTGCCTTGCTAAGTTAGCTGCTAAGCTAAGTCTCTCCAGCTCCGCTTACATCAACGTTCGATAATGCGACACCTAAATATGGCCGTAGCCTGCCGAGTAGCTGTTTAACTGAAAATACTGAGGACACTGCATCCAGAGAACACCGGTGAAAACACCGTTCAACTGGGTTCACTTCTACCTGTGCCGCAGTGAGCAAGGCCACTCCGGCCCAGGCTACACTTCAAAAGCCTGTTCTATGCAAACAAAAACAAACTTCGAGTAACGCAGTTTCTCGGAGGGCGAAATATCCACTACTCCGACCACAATGAATGACGAAACTCAACCTGCTTTTCCGAGAATATGCAAGAGATCTTGCACCGGCCTTTTGTGCTGGCGCACATTGAGGACGTCACCCAGGGGGGTATTCGTCGTAGCTCGCTAAGCGGTTTAGGCTAAGATAAAAAACGCCCCTCTTTTTGGTTCGTGGAAGCAACTTTCGATAAATCACCATAGTAACATATCAATTAGCACTAACCTGCTCCAGCGCAGGCTAACTTAAGTGTAGCTGGATAAGCTTGCCACACCCCCAGAAAAAGGAGGGATCCCATTGACCAAGGACTGATATTAGATAGTTAGATTAGCGTAGGAGAGAGTTCTTTGCGATCGCCAAGATCCATTATTCCATCATGATGAGTTCTTGTATGAGCGCTACCGATTCAGCAGACTAGGAATAATTAATTTACAAGACCTTCTCAAGTCATTTATTGCAAACACCACAGTCAAACATTGACTGTCTTGCGCTTTTTTGCGAGTGGTAAATTTTTGTAGTGTCGGTGATGCGGAGAACAAAGCTCTCATAATTATATGAGTGTTATTAGTACACCATAGCATATCATTATTGTAGAAAATGATTAAGGTGGACTCATGATAAGAATAGAGAGAAATACAGACAATTTATTTTCACTGCTTCAATTTATTGCATTTGTTATTAATACATTTAGTAATTTAACAGACGCTTTTATTCAAAGCGACTTACAAGGAAATGTAAAACTACATCGAGGAAGGAGGTGCGGGGTTACGAACTAGCAACCTTGCAGTTACGAATCGGTGTCGGTATCCTCTGTACCAGTTCACACTTGCCGTCACTTATTCATACATAGATATCACCCTATAAACATCCCAACACACCTTGCTCTCACAGCGGTGGCGGTGTTGAATTTTGCCATTAATTATGGTCTTGTATTCTTCATAAGCGTTCATGTTCATCTCCTGCTCGCCGGTGGAGAAAAAAGAGCCCTTTACTTTGAGTTTAGAACCATTATACCGTTAGAAAATCATTGTTTTGGTGATCGACCTTTCCTGCCTTTTGAAGTAGGACGTGCACGCGCAATTGCCCTGATAAGTTTAGCCTGGTTGAAATTAACCACATGATTTGGAGGCGGATGAGCCGTTGACGAACCGATATTTGCTGTTCTCAATCAGCTTGTTAATGTTAACAGCTAAAAGGACAATTGATTAACTTAGCTTCAACCCTTACGACGAATGGGGCCCAGGTCACAGGTGACTTTTTTGGTATTAACACTTGACCTGCACGTACGTGCGATGGATATCCAGTGCTGAAAGAGAAACGAAACAGAACTAAATTCGTGCAGGTGCCCCTTGAGTCAGATCCACTCCAAAATGTAATGTTTTTTTCCTTGGCCCCTGCGACACCTTTCCATCAAGTCTCCTGAAAATCAATCCTGCTAAAAAAAACTACCATTAGTGTATCCATCAACATTGATTAATATTTATTAGTGCTGTCAAACGATTAAAATATTTAATCGCGATTAATCGCATTTATGTCATAGTTAACTCAAAATTAATCGCGATTAATCGCAAATTTTTATCTATTCTAAATGTCCCTTCGTTTATTTATTTTTTCCATCATTTTATTTTTATTTGAATGCCCTTATCAACATGGAAAAGTTGATTGGCTTGCTTTATGCAAATGTTTTATTTGATTGAAAACCAATATTGCCAAACAGGGTGGTACAAAATAAAATTATAAAGTGCACATTTCAGGTAAACAAGGACTCAGCCTATAGTGCAGTTAAACCATGGCTTAATATTTTATTTTTTCAAGTTTGCTGGGAACATAGCAGTCAGGCCTCTTATTTCAGAAACATTGAACCGTAACAGTTAGGTTACCAATAAAAGGTAAGCCTACTACTTCTTTGCTTTCAGCCAGCTGCCTGTTGACATTTTCAGACAACAGTGAAGCTCGCTTCTTTTGCACAACACAACTTTTAAAAGTAAACTTTCCATTCAGGAGCTTTTTATCATCCATTTCGTCGTATCGCGCTCACCATTCACTCAAACCGTAACGTTCGCCTACTACACAGTTTGCGAGGCCAAAAAGAATGTTAATCTAAAAAAAAAATTTAAAAAAATCATAAAAAA
The DNA here is from genome assembly GCF_900700415.2 of Clupea harengus. Taxonomy (NCBI): domain Eukaryota; kingdom Metazoa; phylum Chordata; class Actinopteri; order Clupeiformes; family Clupeidae; genus Clupea; species Clupea harengus. The sequence goes on along the minus strand of NC_045173.1, from coordinate 20,533,271 downwards.
AATGCGCGTTAATCTCGCGATAAAAAAATTAACGGCGTTAAAATGGGTTTGCGTTAACGCCGTTAATAACGCGTTAAACTGACAGCACTAATATTTATATGTTGTATTAACCATGAATTGACAAACAATTTCAGTGTCATTATTCTAGCCTCTGAAATGGGATTTTAGCAATTAAGAACATTATCCGTGACAGTGTGGGCTTATGCCTGTCATAGCCTATTGCTTTGCCTGCTGTTTCTGCTACAGTGACTAACTAGGATCTTTTAAGGTGCAAAGTGTACAATCCATCTCCTTGAGGCTGTGTTGCGGAGAGAAAAAAGCAACTTCCTCGAAATTTCGCAATCAGAAGACAAAAGGCCAAATGCGCATATCTGCGGATTCTTTATTGAAAGGCTCTAAGCTCTCAACAAGAAGATGCTCCATGGATGATCTTACCGTATGAATGGCGGGTTTGCCTTTTTTTAAGTTATTCGATTACTCCCACCTTTCTTTTGTTAGGTTGACCCCTGCGGCCAGTTAGATCTAACCCCACTATCTGACTTTCACTCAATCAGAGCATATTACTTGTTTGATAAAAATTTCTGGGATGTCAACCCCCCTTATTTACATCTTGTGGCCTGTTTAAATAACGCTATTCATACTCTCATAAGTTAACCCATGTTCACCAACTATAAAATATTCCTACAGCTGATTTCCTGTTTCTAGAAAATAAATCACGAAGCAAATAATGTGGTATTTCATAGCTATGATGACATTTGGAGTTTTCAACAAGTTAATCAGCTTTCATTAATGTAACTTTGCCAGTATTACAGAGGGCAGCTCAGCTGGATCTCATATCTGACAAGCTGGGCGGATATCAGATAGTATGTTACAGACTAAGGATGAGAAATACCACAAGTTCACTGAATAATCAGTAAATTACTTTAAGTTGTTGTTAACATTAAGTGGGTGACATTTGATGCTGGTGATTCTTTAAAAGATGTATGCACTATTTTGTAAACAGGATATGGACTGTGGCACATCCAGATCTGAGCAATAACGAATGTTCACTTAGCAGAAAGTAATGCACAACAAAGTGGTAATATATATGGTTGTTACACAAAAGTGCCTTTTTTTTTTTTACAATACTCAAGAGTCATGGAGTTGATTATTCTGCATATATATACATATAATCATATTAAGATATCTGATTTTGTATAGTCGTACTTCCATGGTTCCTTTCATTTCCAAGACGGTGACAGTTATTTCATGGTGAATTGATATGATAATGTAATATGGCCATGATCATAAAATCACAAGATTATGTAGGTTCATACATAACAACTAATTGGCATTCTAAGGAACGTGTCACAATCAGGAATTCAACAAAACAATGGTTTCAGTTTAAGTTCGCACAGCAGGTCTTGATACACAGTGTATATATTAATCTTTTTTTTTGGGAAAAATAATCTTTACAGTTTACATTTTACAAAACAAGTGAGTCAAATCTGATGACTTCACCCACACCTCAAGTCCAGCATTTACCCTCTAAGCAACCCGCGGCTGCATACAACTTTGGATCGTATGTAGTTACCACCTAATCCATGATCTGAGGAGAGACTACCAACAATACTCTAAATAACAAGGGCTTCATTTAAAACCTGCAGTGGTCGTTGGAATGATAATGAGACAAACATGAGGGGTGACCATGCGTAGGTACAGGCCTTGATTCTGGAACCAATCAAGGTTAAAAAACTGCAATGCTCTGGTTCATTACAGTCATGTCTTTAGGTAGAACAAAAAACAAAACAAGTCTAAGGAACATTTTGTTCTCATTGTATGTAATGTACTGGGCATGTTTAAATTAACTGTAAGTTGCAACTATAATATGACAAAAAGATGAAAAATGAAACACCATTAATTCATCACTTGAACCCTGAACCCATTTATAAAGATGAAAAGTTTAGCCATGAAATGTGTGGCCTATTGAAAGAAACTAAAGGCATTGAGTTCGTAACCTGCCCCTGTACCTGGCATGATTTATTAAAAAGAGATATCCAAGGTCAGCCCTGCGGTGCGGTCTGTGGATGACTCCCTGGACACAGCAGTACAGTATTGATGTACCAAGAGAAGGGTTTGGAAAGTTCAGTGCATTGGTGCAGAGGTTAGCCACTGAAATAAATGTGAATGCAGACTTTTATTTTAAAAAGGAGATGCTCTATGATCATACATATATGTAATTTACTATACTTTTCAATTATGCTATGATATTCTCCAGTCTACTGAAAATAAATAAATAAACACTTCACATCAGCTTAGCCTCTCTCCCTCCATTAGCATCACACATATCAGTTCTGTTCAAGTGCATTATATTAGCCTATTTTTAGGTCTTTTCTGTTTTAAAAGCAGAGGTGTAAAAAGTACTGAAATGTTTTACTCAAGTAAAAGTACAATTACTTTGATGAAATTGTACTTAAGTACAAGTAAAATTACTCATCTAAAAATCTACTCAAGTAAAAGTAAAAAGTAGTTCATTTAAAATGTACTTTAAGTAAAAGTTACTTAGTTACTTTCAACAACTTGACGGGGCCGCTCCTATATAGTGCAAAAAACGACAAGGGGTCATAAATCCAATACAAAAACTAGTAATTTTTAATTAAAGGAGAATCTTTAGAAATATAAGTGCATTGACATTAAACATGTCAAACATTAAACATGTCAACACAACATTTAAGAACTTTTGGGAGGACATGTCAAGACATGAACCACATGACAGCTAAAATAAAGTTAAAATGCCGCTGCCCCACTGTAAACTTTGGTTACTTTACTTTTGTCCACCTTTAGAGCATTAGTCTACAAACTTCTTGTTGAGTTTGAGTTTCAGCTGATTTTCAAGGTGAGTAGAGTTCATCCGGGCTCGCTTTGCAGTGAGCAGCAATCCAGCACAGCTGAAGAGTCGCTCGCAGGCGGCCGAGGCAGGTAGGCCAGTATTGAGTTTCAGGGACAGTTTTTTGATATTCTGAAAGGCGTCCAGCAGATCCATATTGACTGAGACACAGGCTAGGTACCCTTCTAACTCCCCTTCACCTTCTGGACTTCATTGAGGAAAATAAATCATCTTCATCTGATGAATGTTGTCCAACTTGCTCCAGCCTCCAACATCCGGTCAAGGTGTTGTCTGACATGTACTAGACCTGTAGTATGACAAACAACATTTCTGACAATTAAGTATTGAGCTGCTATCAAGAGTGCATCATAACACAGAAATAGCTATAAATAGCTACTTGAGATGACAGACCTACAGTACATATACAGAATTATAGCATTATCTTCTATTTCTACATGCATCACAATTCATAATCCTCAATTCTTGCTAACCGAGACCCCTGAGCATGAACATGAAAGACGTGCACGTTGCAAAGCCACCGTTTATCGTTATCAATATCTGACTAAACATCGTGATACATTCCAGATACACATTGACTTGTCCAACTGTCTGACAACGATGGTGTGCGCATTCACATTGTTCCTGTTTCAATGCATGGGAGGCAGCCAAATGATTAGCCTACTATCAGTTTATGTGGTGTATTTCATTGCTGATGACTGATCTGCAGTTTTTAACACAATATGAGAGATTGAACATAATAATGCTATGACCTGAAACGAATGGAAGACAGAAATGGAATTATTATTAGTCTATGACGGCTGTCGACGTTAGCATACTCAGGGCGGTTGCAAGTGCTAGCCAAAAGTAGGCTATAGTGCCATGAAACGCATAGTTTGCTTAATGGAGCAAAGCTAACTAAACGACAAAAACGCTGTCTGAACTACTAATGGAAAGGGACGAATACTGTACTTACCAACACATGCTTGTGCAGATTTGAAGATGATTTTTTATAAGCAGAAAGTTCTGACTGGCGGGTTAGGCACAGCTTACACAGCACTATATAGCTGTTGCCTCTTTTACTGCATGCTGAGATGTGGCCACGGGTTTTCTTCATCTTCTTTAATTTCAACTGGCGGAAAGTTCGGTGCCTCAGCTTGTTGGTAGTCCGCACTATCATCTTCCTCCATCTCTATCTCTCGTGACTCGGCACCGCCGCCTTGCATCGACTCCATCATCCACTCTATGCAGCATCCACTACTGCAGTGAGAATTGTCGTGCGCGATTCCCGCCTTGAACTATGTTTATTTTTTTTTACTCAGTAACGGATGTAATTTCCAATGTAGCGAAGTACAATACTTCAGTCAAAATCTACTTAAGTAAAAGTAAAATTACCGATTTCAAAAACTACTTAAAAATTACAAAGTACACAAAAAAACTACTAAATTACAGTAACGTGAGTAAATGTAATTCGTTACTTTACACCTCTGTTTAAAAGATGTACTGCAACTGAATTTCAGTGTATTTGGTTAGGTTTGCCAAAATCAATAAAAGGAAAAGACCAGTATTTAATTCAGAAAAGAGAGAGAGAGAGACCTATCTCCAGAAAACCTACATCAGTTAAACAATGTGAGTCCTTGAGGAAAGGGCAGCTGTGCTACTAATTAGCCACAAGATAACCCAACAGCTGTCTCTAAGCATGTCACTTGAATTTCTCTCAAACCATTAAGTGCATTCAAATGGTTCTTTCCATCACATTCATTTTTCTGAAGTAATTGTTGTGAACTTTTAAGGTGACCTACTGACAAATGGAAGCAAGATGCATGGCCCTGAGCTACTCTTTGAACAAAAACACACAGCAAAAGAACCGATGATACAATCTGGGTGAAGAAAGAGGGACATCAAAAGAGGAAACCCCAGAAACGAGAAAGGAAGCAAAAGCGAGTGAAAGCAAACACAGGACCAAAAGTATATATAATAAAAAAGAAAAGCCATTACAGTCACAACCATTGTCACCAGTATGAACCTTGACATCTTGGACATGGTTTCCATGGTGATGCTGCCAACATGAAATCCCTAAAGGGCTGAGCTCTCTTGAACTGAATCCACAGCCTCTTTACTTTTTTTCCCCATTATAACAAATGGATATGTGGATAGGCACTTCCATTTGGCAAGGCCCAGTTCTACTTGTGGTCACACCCCTCTAATTTCCTTCTAATTTGTTGAAACCAACAGGAAATTAGCTTCTCCAACCTACCCCCCTCCCCCTATCCAAAAGGTTTTTCCGGGTAATTATTGGGCTCATTGGTATAAACCTTAGTTCCGTTCTTAGGACTAAGAAAGCTGCCTTCTACTCAACAATGAACTCAGGGCCATCACACCATTGGTGTAATTTCAGCTGGTTGCACACCTGCCAATTTTTGTAACTTGTCGTGCACGGTGCAGTTTGTGCATATGCCAAATGAATGAGCTGGAGACACGAGTCACAGCTCTATGACCCTTCAATGCAGAAGCGGATTCTCAGATGGCATAGAGCGAGATTACTGCAAAAATGCGGCAGAAAAAAAACACTGTTCCATAATGCAGTTGACACCGTCTTTTGTTACCATAACAAGTTACGTTAACCTACGTTACCTACTAACCAGATACTTTTGGGACTTGTCTAGTTTAATCCACACATGAATGGTGATCCAGTATAGCTGTCATATAGGCTATTTCACTGAGCTCTATTTGGCACATTACATCCTTATTGCTGCTTCCAGCGGTTAATCCACAAATTAATATTGGTGATACAGTTACTGTGAGGTACAGTGCCCTTGTTACGACCCTGTGGGTCTGTCTATGTATTTTTGCCTGTGTTTCTGTTTCGTCTTGTGTGTCTTGCAGGCGGGTTGGTGCGCAGCTGATTGGGGTTCTAATCCCATTGGGCCTATAGAAGTCCCGGCCCTTTAAAAGCGGCCGGATTCCATCACACGGGGCTTGCTTTGGGAATCGCGCATTTCTGTTGTCTGCCACACCTCGTTGCCGCTAGGCCTAGCCTCTGGCCTTGCCCGCGCCACTACCATCTTATTCGCTACTCACCGGAGTGAGAGACCGGGAGAGTGCCAGGCTGTTTAGGCCTGTTCTCGAAGCCTTGTGTTTTTACTTGTTACGTTATTTTTGAGCCTTAGTTTATTCATTCTATTCTTTGTCCAATAAACGCACGGTAAAACCGTTGTCATGTCCTAAAGCCCTAGACAGGGACGTGACAGCCCTCCAGAAATATTGGCACCCTTTAGTAAAAATGAGCAAAATGTGATGCGAAAAAAAATCTTTATTGTTCATCCTCATGATCTTTCATTCAAAATATTCACAAAAATATAACCTTTAATTGAAGTAACATAATTGAAAGAAACATTGAATTTTTATCATGAAACAAATATTTTTCTCAAAAATATGTGTGCCACAATTATTGGCATCCTTTCATTTCATATTTTGTGCAGCCTCCCTTTGCCAAGATATCAGCTCTGAGTCTTCTATAATGCGTGATGAGGTTGGTGAACACATGGCATGGGATCTGAGACCATTCCTCCATACAGTATCTCTCCAGATCCTTCAGATTCCGAGGTTGACGCTTGTGGACACTCCTCTTCAGCTCATCACAGATTTTCTATGGGGTTTAGGTCGGGGGAATGTGATGGCCATGGCAAAACCTTTGTTCTGTGGTCGTTGAACCATTTTTGTGCAGATTTTGAGGTGTGCTTCGGATCATTGTCCTGCCGGTAGGTCCAACCACAGCCCATTTTAAGTTTATGTTTTCATTTAATATCTGCTGGTATTTGATGGAGTCGATGATACCATGTATCCTAACAAGATGTCCAGGGCCTTTGGAAGCAAAATAGCCCCACAACATCAAAGGTCCGCCACCATACTTCACAGTGGGTATGAGGTGCTTTTCTGTATGGCTATCTTTCTGTCTATGCCAAACCAACCTTTGATGTTTGTTGCCAAAAAGCTCTATTTTGGTCTCATCTGACCGTATAACCCGGTCCCATTGAAAGTCCCAGTAACATTTGGCAAACTCTAGGCGCTTTAGTTTGTTGTTGATTGACAGCAGAGGCTTTTTTCTGGCATCCCTCCCAAACAACTTGTGGTGATGTAGGTGGCATCTGATGGTAGTTTTGGAGACTTTCTGAACCCAAGACTCAACTAACCTCTGCAATTCTCAAGCTGTGATCTTTGGAGATTATTTTGCCAGTCGAACCATCCTCCTCACGGTGCGTGGGGTCAATGTACACACACGTCCTGTTCCAGGCTGATTCTTTACATCTCCTGTCGCTTTAAGCTTCTTAATTATTTCCATGATAGTGGAAATGGGTATTTTCAACTCTTTAGAGATTTTCTTGTGTCCATTTCTTGATTTGTGCAGCTCCACAACTTTCTGTCGCACATTGTCACTGTGTTCTTGGGTCTTTCCCATAGTGATGAGTGACTAAGGGAATTTGGCCTGTGTGTCATATTTATACCCCAGTGAAACAGGAAGTCATGGTTGACCACTTAAGAGTTCCTAATCAAACAGGTGAACTTAAAAATGTAAAACATGCAGCTAAAGGAAGTCAGGGAGGTTGTCCGCAAAGCAAGGGCAAGCTCTGCACCAGGACAGAGTGGCACTTCATACAAAGTGTATAAGAACTGTCCCAAACTCCTGCTGCGTCTGTGGAAAATCCTGCGAGTCTTCTGGAGAAGAGGGAGGATCCCTGAACAATGGAGAGTGGCTGAAGGGGTATGGATCCCGAAGGAGGAAAACTCCACTCAGCTAGACCAGTTCCGCATCATTTCCCTGCTGTGTGTGGAGGCAAAGGTTTTCTTCAGTGGTGTTTCCAAACGGCTGTGTACCTACCTGGCAAAGAACACCTACATCGATACATCTGTCCAGAAAGGCGGCATTCCAGGAATGTCAGGATGTCTGGAGCATACTGGTGTGGTGACACAGCTCATTCGGGAGGCCAGAGAGAACAAGGGCAACCTGTCAGTGTTGTGGCTTGACCTGGCAAATGCATTCGGTTCCATTCCACACAAGCTGGTTCAGCTCACCTTGAGAAAACATCATGTACCCAGCAGGTGTAGAGACCTCATCGCTGATTATTACAGCAATTTCAGGACGAGGGTCTCTTCAGGAGCAATAACATCCAGTTGGCACAAGGTGGAGATCGGTATCATCACAGGGTGTACTATGTCTGTGACATTGTTCTCCCTAGCCATGAACATGCTCACTAAGTCTGCTGAGCCAGAGTGCAGAGGGCCCCGCACGAATTCCGGACAACGGCAACCACCCATCAGGGCATTCATGGATGACCTCACAGTCATGACAGAATCAGTCCCAGGCTGCCGGTGGATTCTGAAGGGACTTGAAAAGCTGGTGGAGTGGGCCCAGATGCGTTTCAAACCCGCCAAATCCAGATCAATGGTGCTGAGGAAGGGGAAGGTGGAGGACAAGTTCCGGTTTAACATCACAGGCACAGCCATTCCAACTATCACAGAGAAGCCAGTCAAGAGCCTGGGCAAGGTTTTTGACTGCTCTCTGAGAGACACAAACAACTATCCAGTCGACCTGCACTGAGTTGGATGGCTGGCTGAAATCCGTGGACAAGTCAGGCCTACCTGGGAAGTTTAAAGCCTGGGTCTACCAACATGGCATTCTTCCCGGGATCCTGTGGCCCCTCCTTGTCTACGCCGTCCCTATCTCAACAGTTGAGATCTTGGAGAGGAAAGTCAGCAAACACCTCCGGAGATGGCTTGGATTACCAAGGAGCCTGAGCAGCATTGCACTCTACGGGAACACCAACAAACTGCGACTGCCTTTCAAATCCTTGGAGGAGGAATTTAAGGTAACTAGAGCCAGAGAAGTGGTTCAGTACAGGGACTCAAGTGATCCGAAGGTGGCTAATGCAGGGATCCAAGTGAGGACTGGCAGGAAATGGAGGGCAGAGGAAGCGGTTCAAGAGGCAGATGCAAGGCTGCATCACAGGAGCCTGGTGGTCACACGAGGTCGAGCAGGGCTAGGATCCTTTCCAACTCCCCAAATGAACACCAGGGGGAAGGAAGGGCGACGACTTGTTCAGGAGGAGGTGAGAGCAGCAGTGGAAGAGACGAGAACCTGCAAGGCAGTGGGAATGAAGCAACATGGAGCTTGGACGAGGTGGGAGAATGCGGTTGAAAGGAAAGTGACCTGGGCTGAGCTTTGGAAAGCCGAGCCTCACCGCATCAAATTCCTCCAGGCAGTGTATGACGTGCTTCCAAGCCCGTCAAATCTGCACATATGGGGCATAGCAGAGACACCAGCATGCCCACTGTGTTCCAAGCGAGGAACCCTGGAACACATCCTCAGTTGCTGTACTAGGGCACTTGGAGATGGTCGGTACAGGTGGAGGCATGACCAAGTCCTCATAACCATTGCTGAAGCCATCAGCACAGGACTGGCGTGGGCAAAGCAGTTCCGACCCTCCAAGAAAACCATCACCTTTGTCAGAGCTGGGGACAAGCCAACTCCTGCCAGAAGAACATCATCTGCAGGCATCCTGACGTCTGCAAGAGACTGGCAGTTGTTGGTGGACCTTGAACATCAGCTGAAGTTCCCCAGCCATATTGTAGTCACCACCCTGCGACCAGACATTGTCCTTGTGTCTGAGTCCACCAAGCAAGCAGTGCTGCTGGAGCTGACAGTCCCGTGGGAAGATCGCTTGGAAGAAGCCTTTGAGAGGAAGCTCTCCAAGTACGCAGGACTGGTCAGTGACTGCCAGCAGGCTGGCTGGAGAGCAAGATGTTTCCCTGTGGAGGTTGGATGCTGGATTCCTCCGGAATTGTGCAATATTGTATCACTATTTATATACAAGCTATTTATTGCCACACTGAACTTAAGTATTTATTGATAAGCATCTATTTATATCTCTGCCTGCAAATAAGACATCAGAAAATAAAGTGCATTATTTTCATACGCCGCCTCCTTTCCTCATTCATTTATTTGAATAACCCATAGTGGGGAATACCGGGTCCAAGACCCCCTTGTCCTGGCCAATTCTGATTCTTAGCCAAGCTTCAGTCTGGTCTAGGTTACATTCACAAGACAAAGCTAAACCACTTCTGATGTTAACAATCTCTCTGAGGCTTCTCACACCTAGCATTAACATGTATCCTAGGTGATCCGATCTCAAGTGGACAGCTCTAAGTATGTCAGTATTGAGCTAAAACAGAGACTAAGTTTGGCATTGAAAACATTACTTGTATTGAAATAAACTTTGGGCACTGAGAATATGTTTTGATGTTTTATTCTTTATCCTGATGTGCTTTTTCAACTACACTCTTTTCTTTGTTTTTTTCCGATGTCAGTACTTTTCAATGTTAAATTACTGTGTCTGTTTTGGGGTGGGAGTGGATGGGAGGGGCAAGAATGATATTATTTGCATATATCCAGTGGGCAACGCATCTCTGGACCTCCTCTCACAGACGGAGGGTCGAATCTGGAACCCAAACCCAGCTCGTCAGCAGCTTTGGGTCTTGCCTCTGAAAGGCCAGAGCCATTGTTAGGGATGTGTGATCCGGCAGTTGTACGGACCATCCACAGCTCCGAGGCACCTTCCACCTATGCGCTGTAGACTAACAGGTGGAAGCTATTTGTGAGCAGCCATGCACAGTAGGGTAGATGATGTGACAGTTGGGTATCAGAATCAGAATCGGAATTGTATTTAATGCCAAGTAAGTTTACACCTACCAGGAATTTGTTTTGGCATATTGGTGCAGACAATAAACATAAAACATAATAACTACACATAAGAAAAACTATATATAAAATAAATATTTAAAAAATACATAAAGTAAAAAGAAACAAATATTTAAAAATATTAAGAGATAATAAAATATTAAAAGATATTTACAGGATATGAAAATGAAGTGGAGGAGCTGTGCAGTCTAGCAGTAATGTGCAAAACAGGAGTGCAATGTAATGTAATGTAAAGTGTGTAAATGTAACACAGACTTGAGGCGTGGGGGCGGAATAAGAGTCCATGTCGGGGGGGGGGGTCCTTGTTGATGAGGCCAACTACAGCCGGGAAGAAGCTGGTCTTGTGGCGTGAGGTTTTGGTCCTGATGGGAAGTACCTCGAAGAGTTTGTGACCAGGGTGGGAGGGGGCGGCCACAATCTAACCTGCACGCCTCAGGGACCTGGAGGCGAACAGGTCCTGTTAACAGATATGTTATGTATGTATGTTCATGCCAGGTGTGAACAGGGCCTCTGACAGGATAGACTGGGATCTATGAGGGACGATTTATGGCCAAGTCAGCAAGTGCCACAGCTGTTAAAAGAACCCTGTGGAGAAACCCATGCTGGACTTCAGATAGTCCTGTGTTGAACACTTCCACCTCAACTGCTGGAGTTGCGATACCATGGTTGTGGAGTATGTGATACTTTACCTGTATTGCTGATTGCCCTGGATGGATCTGGATAACTACATAAAACCTTTAGAACACAGTGTTATTTTCCAGGCCTCAGAATAGGCTGAATTTCTCTCCCTGTACGTAGCTGGAGATTGAATGTCTGAAGGGGTACGGGCAGGGCCAGAGTGGGGCCACTTTTCAGCCTGGGAATTTCAGGCCCAAGACCGGCCCCCTTTTTCCATGGTAGTGGAAATTGGATAAATGAAGAAACAGTTCAGCTCTTACTATCCTGTAGTTTTGTCTATATTTATTAATACCATGGTTCAACAAATAATGTAAAGGTTAAATAATAATCCACTTAAGCTGAGAAGTTAACAAAAAATATTCCACTATTCCACAAGGATAGGTTGATAAATTAACAAAAGCAGAAATAAATAAATAAAGCATTTGAAACATATCCCACTCTTCAACAAAGAGGCATATTGAACTAATGTTTACAGTTCAACTCACAGTACAGTATAGTTACATTGCGAAAAGCACCAACAGCATCTACAGCATCAGTAACCGCCTAAGCAGTACACTGGTTTCAGCCACTTTATCTATAACTGTGTCGTTGCTTATAGACATGAGGATTTCCTTCTCTGTGCACATTAACATGAAACCCTCCAAGTTGTCCTGACTCCATGAGCTTCGTAGCCTATTCTCCACAAATTTTAAGGTTGAGAAGCTTCGCTCACATGCAACCTGTGTGATGGACAAAGTCAACAGAAACTTATATGCTAACCCAATGACATGATAAGCATCTGTGAGGAGGTTGTACTGTGAGAGTATTAAATGGACACAAATGGCAGTTTTTGCAGGAGGAACAGGTCCTGCTTTCAAGCTCCATCTCTGGTAATATTTTGTTTGTGAATAGGTTGACAACGCTACAACGATATTAACCAACGCTACAACGTTAGCCTAATAGTTACGTTGCTAATCATTAGGCCTATGTCTCTCTTTACCAGTTGTCACTTGTGTTTGTCCTCTTGAAAATAAATCGGTAAGCTTGGCACATTTGACAGCATCCTCCTCCAATGCCTTTCTTTTTTTCAACCTGGCTTTTTCAGTCCCTCTTCCTCCCATCTATCCTCTCTGACGCGTATCGTTGGGAGTAGTCTTTATTTGACACTATGTGTCAAAAATGATTGATTAGGGGTAATAAATGTGTGATAAAGATGTCATAGATGATGGATCTGTATCCTGTCATCTGGTTGATATCTGATCAGCTGTCAATTCCTGACAGGTCCCCATTGTTCTCTGACAAGCCATACATTTAACCCTGGTTTAACCCCGCCACCCCAGGTCCCAGGTGTGGGGAGGCAGAACAATGTTGATAGCAAACTGGTATAGTGTCAGGGGGGTGCGTATCAACGGTTTGTGTCAGAAGATGTATAAACACACACACACACAATTGGTCCCGCCTCAGGCAGACCCAGTAAAAGGGTGGGGTTTCTTCTGGGGCTGTGTATAAAGAGCCTAGATACAGTACATACAAACCTGAGAGTTAAAGCATTTGAGACAGGGGTAAAAAAAAAAAAAAAGAGTATAATGGGTGCAATGAATAGTGATAGTACCATGCACACACCGACTAGGGTTGTCAGTATGGAGTCTGGGGTAACTGGCGCCCCTAGAAAAAGAAGTCATCCACCCGGTTTTAAGACTAAAGTTGTGATGCAGCCACCAGCTAGCCTGAGATATGAATGGCCGTTACCTGGTGGTCGCATAGGTGGTTATATTTTTGACGATGAAGAGCGGTGTGTGACGTTATACACGTTGGATACACCTGGAACGGACTTTACAAACGATATGCCACACATCTCATACAACGCTGAGGGTTGGAAAATGTCTAGGTCCAAAATCTGGAAAGACGTAAATGTTTCGGAACTGGGTGGGGGCCGTGCTTTCAAGAATATTGATGGATTGTTCAAGTGGGTTCTGCTTGAAGAACGGCTGGAGGGCGTTAAAGTGAAGCTGTTCTAGAGAGTGTCACATGGTTAATCATTGACGCCCACACCCCCTTTTAAAGCGTTGAAAAGGGGGCTCAACCGATGCATAGCGCCATAGCATTTACCATGTCTTCTACGACTACTGGCCTCACAACAGCAATGATGGATTCCGGAGCCGCAACAGTCAATGATACTATGGAAGACACAGCCTCCGAAACCATCGTTACAGCAGCTGATCTACCATCCGAAATCGATCAGGAGTGTATATACATGACTTCAGAAGACGAGTCAGATGGTGAGATCTCAAACTCCACATCGCCTGATGACACCCCTATCATGATGACCCGCAGGATGGGGCCTACAACCTTTGAATTACCCATCAGACGGAATGCGCCTTGGTTGATGTCCAACCCTGCTATTTTCACCGTTGCTACGGACTCACCAAACAATGATATCAGCGCAAGTGGTTCAAATGGTATGCCGCCTACCGCCATAATCACAATATCAGAACTATCACCCAAAATCATCAAAGCGTGTGTATTTGTCATGTTAAATCGTGTTATCACCAAAATGCTACAGGAGGTCTGTAATGGGTGTGCTGTGGATCATCCGAGCCAGCTACAACATCGATGTCTTTTTGAAGAGGCATCGAGGTTCTATACCGACAACAGCGACAGGGTGAAAACCAGACTTTATCAAACGTCTATGTTGCAGGTCCTGGCGCACGTTTGTACTACAAAAGGGGTTATACCCATCAAGCTAAGAATGCTAGGGTCGGTGGATATGATCCTCTGGGATCGGGCAGAGTCTGAGGTTGGTGACTACCACATTGACGCTCCATATGACTTAATCGACGGACCCAGTGGAGCCATTATTGAAACAGCGATGAACGCATGCTGGCTTCAGCATTGAAGCAGCCCTCGCGACCTGGAGGGTCATGAAAAAGCACACCTGAACACTGCTACAAGATGGGGAATTGTCTAGATCGAAACAAGCGGGCAGCTGAGCATGTCAAGAGACGTGTGAAATATGAACTTTATGCATTGTTGTGTAATACCATAGTTAGTGATTCACGATATATTACTACAACTTTTACAGTGTCTAGACAGCGACTATTTGGTCTCAAAAAACAAATGTGTACAGCCAGGACATTATCTACTGATTGGGTTGATATTGTACATAGGGGTGCTAATGTAACAAGGCCGTGGTATATTTCATTACGGGTCATTTTAGAACACCTGATCTTGGGTCATCAGGGTGATTTCAAGCTGGGTCATCTTATTGTTGTATGTACATATGTTGTCGATATATGTACCGCTAATCTAAGTAAAAGTAAAACGAGTGATGTTTACACAATAGTAGAGAGTTTGGTTGATACGCTGGTAGATAAACGTTTTGATACATGTGTTAAATTTTTAAAATATTTGGATACTTATTGTAGATGATCGCATTAATGTAAAAAGGTATCTCTGGTTATTTAATAAAACCATATGCTTGTATACGGGGTTGTGTCATTTGTTGTTAGCTGTCTAACATGTCAGAACATCTGAAAGCCGCATACTACGACCCTTCAAGCGAGGGCTGCTACGGTGGTCAAGATCGTTTGAAAAACGCTGTTTTCAATGCCACAGGGGTTCAGTTACCAGCGCGCCAAGTGTCAGAATGGTTAGCGGGTGAAGAAGCCTACACACTACACAAAGCCACACGGATTAATTACAAAAGAAACAGAGTCATAGTATATGGTATAGACAGACAATTTCAAGCAGATCTTGTGGATATGACTATGTACTCAAAGGAGAATGACGGCGTTAAATACCTGATGACTTGCATAGATGTCTTCAGCAAATATGCTTGGATGCGTGTTTTAAAAACCAAGACTGGTGCAGAGGTTGCTCGTGTATTTGAAGATATTTTAAAAGAGGGCCGTGTGCCTCTGAAAATACAAACAGATCGGGGGAAAGAGTTTTTCAACAAACATTTTCAGAAAGTGATGAGTGAACACACCATCCAACATTTCGCTACAGGGAGCGAATTAAAAGCCAGTGTTGTTGAGCGTTTCAATAGAACTATTAAAAGTAGAATGTGGCGGTATTTAACATCTGTCAATTCTAAACGTTATGTGGATACAATACAAGCTCTGGTGTCCTCATATAATAATAGTAAACATCGAAGTATCAAGATGCGGCCTAGAGATGTATCGCGAGAAAACGAATCACAGGTGTTTAAAACATTGTACGGCATGAAAGATGCTAGCGACCACATTGTGTTTAAATACAAAACAGGTGATATTGTCAGGGTATCGAAAGCTAGAGGATCGTTCACCAAAGGTTATGAACAATCATTCACGCATGAATTTTTCACCATAACAGAATGTGTACCGCGAACACCACCGGTCTATAGGTTAAAAGACTATGATGGGGATATGATAGAAGGTTCATTTTATGAAGCAGAATTGCAGAAAATACATATTGACGGAGCTAAGCCATTTAAAATGGAATCTATTTTAGAAAGAAAAAAAGAGGGGTCTGTATATATGGTGCTTGTAAAATGGCTGGGGTGGCCTGACAAGTTTAACAGCTGGATTCCTGAAAAAGACGTGGTTAATATTTAAAAACCGTGGTCCGGGGGCCCAACAAG
Organism: Clupea harengus; assembly: GCF_900700415.2. Taxonomy (NCBI): domain Eukaryota; kingdom Metazoa; phylum Chordata; class Actinopteri; order Clupeiformes; family Clupeidae; genus Clupea; species Clupea harengus. The sequence continues at coordinate 20,517,374 of NC_045173.1, read as the reverse complement.
TCATTGGTATCAGAGACGTCATGGATGACGAAGGTTTTTATGTAACCCTGCCCTGTAATGCATCTCAGAGTGTGTATAGCGACAATGAAATTTCCAAGTATCGGACTAATCTAGCTAGAGCCCTCCTATTGAAAGGGCAATGGGAGGTAGGGTTATGTGAATTTCAATACCCACGAACATGGGAAACATTTAGTTATGAAGATGCTAGGATAATTCTCACTGACAAAGTAAGCAAGATGTCAACAGCCTTCATTCTGCGTGCCGGGTATTACGCAAAAATCCCTGATATAGTTGCTGAGATCAACAAGCATACAAACGCTTTTGGTGTGAAATTAGGTTATGATGATGTTATCAACAAGATATTTATTGTTGCGAAACAGGAGATGACGCTAGTGTTCTATGGGAAACTTAGCCGGATTTTAGGCTTCGATGCTGCAGCGGTCATCGATGCTAACCTGACCCCTAGCACGGGTAGAAAATATGCTGATCATGTGGCTGATTTGTATGGTGGCGAATATGCATTATTTGTATATAGTGACATCATAGAATACCAAATTGTGGGCGATCATTTTGTGCCCCTCCTAAGATGTGTACAAATAAGCGGTAAGAACAAAGATACAATCACTATCAACTACGACAAACCACACTACGTACGTGTCTCTAAAAGGCATATCAGCGATATAGCCATTGAAGTCAAGACGGATCAGAATTACAACGTGCCTTTTAAGTACGGGAAGGTCGTTGTAAAACTGCATTTTAGACCGGTGAAACAAACACATCATTTTTAAAAACAATGAAGCCCTTCAGCATATCCGCGGACCCTCAGCGATATGTAGCCTATTATCATAACCAGGCCGGCGGCTTTATGCCCGGGTTTGCTGGTGGTACCACCATGTATGGGGCAGGTCTTGGGGGCTTATTCAGGGGTCTTTTTCGTATGGCTATGCCTCTATTGAGAAAAGGCATCGGTATTGCTAAACCACATCTAAAAGCTGCTGCTAAAAATATTGTCGGTGATGTCATATCTAGGGTTGTGACTCATCGTGGAGATCAGACCCAGGCTGGTTCAGGCATGTTGGTAATGAGTCGTACCAGAGCGAAGAGACCTCCAGGGGTGAGGCGTGTCTCCACAACAATAAAAAATAAGCGCAAGCCTAAGAAACGCTCAGTGACTAAACGGAAGACGGCTGGTGCACCACGTAGAAGCGCTAGTGTTAAAAAGAGGTTAAAAAATATATTCTGATTATGGCTCTAATACATGGCTTGTCTGAAGAGTGCGTTAAGTCGGAGCTAGATTTATTTACAGTACCTATGACACAGACAACGATTGAAAAAACGACTTATGTTGAGATAGCTCCTATAACAGCTTTGTCGGATACATCGCCCCTGGAATTTTTCATTGCCGGGAATGGTGATGATTATATAGATTTGAATAACACACTTTTGTATACACGGATCAAAATCACAAAACCGGATGGCTCGAATATTGATGCTGGCGCCAAGGTGGGCTTAGTAAATTATCCTGGGGCCACAATCTTTTCACAGGTTGACGTCTCATTGGGTGATCGACTGATCTCACAGGGGTCAAATACCTATCCATATCGCTGTATCATAGAATGTCTAATGAATTATGACAAGCAGACTCTGGAATCGTTGTTCTCTGCGGGTTTGTTTTACAAAGACATAAGCGGCCATATGGACACAACAGACCCCGTAGGAGCTAACAGTGGGTTGCGGAAGAGAGCCACATTCACAGCAAACAGTAGAGTTGTAGAGCTATTAACGCCTATCCACAGTGATATCTTTTTTCAAGAAAAACTGATGTTGAATAATGTGGATATCAGAATCAGATTGACCCGGGCAAAGGATGAGTTCTGTCTAATGATGTGGATTATAAAATTAGTATGATTTCGGCGTCACTATTTGTGAAAAAAGCCTCTGTATCAGCAGCTGTAAGACTGGGGCACGCACATGCCTTACTCTCTGCAACAGCTAAATACCCGGTTGACAGGGTCTGTCTAAAGAATTTCTCAATACCAATGTTTTATATTGACCAGTTGTGAGGGGTATAGTACCTCGGAGGATATTCAATGCCACTTCACATAGAGACAGGATTAGCTCATCTGATCCTGTTTGTAAAATGACCCGCCGCTGGTGTGGTTTAGCTTTAAGTAATTTTTTCAAAAGAGTCAAGTTTCGCTGAACCCGCCCAGACATGTCTGTGTTTCACCTCTTTTTCTGGATATAGACCACCGGATGCAATGAAAGTAAATCTGTTCTGAGCCGAAAGGAGTCCGGTGTCTTAGTTTTATAATCAACCATGAGGTAACCATGTGGTTTCTCTGTAGCATCTTTAAAACACTCCATAAAATATTGTGTATTACCAGGGTACATTTGTCTAGCCAACACGGACACTTGAGCGTTATCCCGTACATTCTTGAACAATATTAGATAATTTGTATTTAGACTAATAGTCTGGCTGGATTTACCTTGAAAAAATAGATTCTGTACCAGATATATCACACTGAGATTACGGTGGTGTACAAATTGTGTAAATGCTTTTTCAACCTGGCCATTACTACTGGCATCTTTCATAACATCGTCAATAATCAGCAAATTGTTTTTGGAGACCGGTAATAACACATCATCATCTAGCGCTTTAGGTATGCCTTGTATGAAATGAATGGGTCTTATTTTCAACAGTTCATCATAAAGAGGCTGCCAGCAGTTATATATATATACAATGTTATTAATTTTATTACAAATCACACGGTCAGCATACATTATCAACATTTTTACAAAATAGGTCTTCCCCGAGTTGGATGGCCCACTAATCATACATGAGAAAGGGTGTTGCAGTCTAAAATCAAAATTGTTAACATCAGTCAAACCAGTATTAAAGATAGCCATTTTAACATACCCACAAACAATTAGTATCCGTATGGTAATGTTGAGTAGTCAGGACATAAAACCCGTTTGTTGTACACAACTCTGAAGCGTTTAACATCTACTTTATTTCTTAGAGTGAGCTGTCTCTTATTGCGCACAATGTTGTCAGAGTGTGCTAGGATGTGGTGTGTGCTGTTGCGATTGATCACGTGATGATCAACCAGGTCAATCAGTGTATCTAACCTGATGAGTTTAGAATTTTCAGCATTAAGGGTTATACCTTTGGCCTTCATGCATGTCTTCCCCAGGGCCGTCCTGTAGCCGTATGTTTTCGGCCCGCCAGAACAGAACTCCACAATGTGATCCCCTACAGCCAGTTCATCTGTGAGATCCCCTAAATACGGCCCTAGTGGTGGTTCCCAGTCACCGTCTTTTGAAACAAATGTCACACTGTCGGTGTCACAGTACAACACTCTATCACCTAACTTATCCATAACATCATACAATTCAAGACGGGCATGAGCCGTGGTAAATGCACCAATGAACACATTTATATTGGAGGTCTGTCCCCCAACACCATCAGGATAACGCCACTGCACCAAAGCCACATCCTCTGAGACAAATGAAAAATGACATATCTCATACTCATTACCAAATATATGCTTTGCAAACTGTTCAGGCTCTTTCAAAATCTCTGTGGTGGGTAGATTTTCACGCATAGAAAACCTCCCCCACAACGTATTTAAAAGTAACTTGCTAATCGTTCTACGGGCGGGGTTCACAGATATCTTTTGGGGGTTCAACCTAATACCCTCCTTCTCAAAATAGTTGTCAACATAGCCCTGTTTCTCAACCTCCGACGATACATGGGCCGGGTACCCACTAGACTCTTGTTTAAATTGTAGAAATTTTTTCACATACTCTGAAAACAAAGTGTCAGATGTTTGTGGGAAGTGCCATACCTCATCAATTTTGACAACTGTGTAACCCTTCTCAACAGCCTTCATCAGCTCAAGACTGACCCAACAACCTGAAAGAGCCCTTTCATCATTGCTATGCGTACACGGTGTAAGCTGATTCTCCATTTCTACACAGGTCCGACACAGAGGAAACATCAGCTTGCCACCACTGCGGTATGGCAGGACTGGATGTAGTAGCCCTTTTGGTGGGTAGACAGTGGCTTTGACTAACCCAAAATAATTCTCAAGCGGTCCAAAGTCTTTCAAAATGATCTGAGGGTGGCCTATAGGGTATATTTTCCGAGCCTGACAATAGGGATACAGACTTGTAAAATCCACATAACGAATCCTCTCATCAGCTTGTGCTTTGTGATACAATTTGTAAGCATTTGTCCTACCCCCAAAAAGACTGTCTCTCGGTTTCAACCGCTCTGGGTGTATGTATGTAGTCATAAAATCCACCACAGAGGCATCATTCTGCTTGGCCACCTGCCACTCACACTCCCACATAACTTCCACCTTTAAACCATAACCCTTAGACAGTGTTTCTACTTTGTCATCAAAGTGTTTTCTCAGGAGGCTGTAAGGTACTTTTGACAGAGGATGGATATGGTGAGCCTTGTATCGGCAGTCATGCCCGTGGTGCATACACCCATTAAACTCCAGAGCAACTCTCTCACCAGCCTGCTCATAATAGCCATCTAGGTAGTATTTCCCAAATAAGACCTCGCCATCGTTTAGAGCATGACTAACCTGGACATTTCGCTGAGCTTTCACAAATTCCAGCCATTCAATTGAAACATTGGAGAAGGCCTTATGCTGGTTGACGTATGCATTGTTATGCGTCAGGGCCAAGGTGTCTCTGGGTAGGAAGTGTGTCTTATAAACAGCCATACAACACGACGGTAGGGTGATTTGATTAAAGGGGTCTATGGCAGTAGACTCCATGAATTCATGACGGTATTTGAGACATGCTTCACGCAGCAAAACCACATCATTTCTGCCATACGTATACAACTCCTTTTGAAAATCAAACACGTCATCATGGATACCATTGTACCAGACATCAAACACTGATCTATCCTTATCAGACATATTCCCATAACCATAGTATTTCTTATCAGGATAGGCCCCCACATAGTCATTGTTGTCCTTGGTGTTGAAGAGATGTGGAAAATACCCCTTAGCGCTAGTGACCAGGTTAAAGGCAGCGGGGGTGTTAGCCAAACGCATAGGGATAAATGAATAACTGTCTATGAAGCGCTGTTTAAAGCGTGCATCATACATATAGGTTATTCTACAACCCGTCATTATCACCTGGGGGGTGACACCCATGTTGGTGAAATGTTCCAACAGCAATATGTTATCAAACCCTGCGGCATTATGTGCCAGCCATGTATGACCAATATACTTGGAGCATCTAAAATGGTTTAAAAGCCTGGGTACACAATCATAACCCTCAGCTGTAAACTCATACCCAGCACCGGTTATGGCGCAGGCAAAATTAGCCATGTGTTTACCACCTTCAAAGCGCGTCTCCAAATCAAAGAAGATAAACTTATTATCCGCCTTCTGTTGTTTGAGAGGTTGTATGAAACAACTGTGATTCTCATTAGGGGTCAAACGCTGTCTACAATGGTGACATACTGCTTCAGCACAGGTATGTACTTTGGGGCTCTCCACACACACCTGATAACGTCTGCTACAATGCTTGCAATATTTAGTTAGGTCACAAGGGGATGCTAAAAAACCTGAACGACAGCGGGGCACTGCTTGCTTGTGCTTCTGAAAACAATAATTAGATTTACAATATCGACTACAATCACTACAGTGTATAGAGACCCCTTGCATCCTGTGACAGTCATGATCATGACACACATCGCATGTGTATTTACACCTATGGTGTGTACTAACTTCATACCCCCTGTAACAAAACTTGCATACATAAGGTACACCCTTGAACCCCTGCAGATTCAGAATTCCATGGTAGTGACCGTCATGTAAGTAAAAATGAGCTGTTCTATCGTGCGGTGTGTCATTACCCTGATAATGCATCAATTGACCATCATGATCCCTGTAAAAGACAACAACTTTAACGTTGAACGCTGTCTCAAATTTCCCAACATCAGTAAGGCATATCATCTGTTCTGGAGTGAACCCCACACGTCTCTGCATACCTAGTGCAATAGACTCTAACATAGCTGTTGTGGTGTGTGGATTTAGATAATTTGCTAAACACAGGGCAAAGCAGAGATTATTAGAACTATTAAGAGGTGAGAACAAATGCATCCTATTCTTCTTAATAACCTCATCGTGAGCCAGATCCCGTAATTTCCGACGGGCCCCACCGTGTCTATTACGGGCGATAGCTACGGTTAGCTCTAAAGATTGATCAGTCATGATGGATGTATTACTCTGTAACACTCTCTCAATAGCCTCAATAAGATGATGTAAACCATAACCATTTACTGGGGTCAACATGACATTCACGTCACCTGTAAGACTAGGCCCCCTCAGTGTGATATTAAGGATACCACTCTCACCAGCCAGTATTCTTGACACATCAACAATATCAGCCAATGTATCATGTATATGCACCATATACGCTGCCATATCTGTACCCACAGCATCCCTAAAGTTTACCAACCTATGAACCATCATACTATTAAAACGCGGACGACCCTCAATACGATAGTCACCCACATAACCCCCATGTCGTACCAACGCCTCTATGGCTACACTATCCAAATTCTGCCTGTTATACACAATAGGGGTATCAGGTCTTGCCACCCCACCACCCCTCTGTAAAACACTGGGTACATCCACCACCACCCTACAACAATCAGTACTAGTCGATGGTACAACAACAGCATCTACCACCCCAATAGCTACACCCTGTCTGTTGTGGTTGTCAACTAAAACAGGATTGAGACACGGTCTATCGTCATCCATGTGTATCATACCAACAATGGCAGAGCGCACAGGCATAACAGCTGAATCACGCTCATTGGAGGCCCTGGGTACAACATTATTGGTCACTGAGGCTGCATCAGTAGCTGTCTGTGTATCATACGGGTCTGTGTGATGCAGGTTGTTATCAGGCCAATGGTTGTTAAGCACTACATTCAACTGATGGATATCTGCATGTCTATCTAAACTATGACCAACGTCAGAACCGCCAGTACCATCAACTGAATTATGTTCATTGAGGTACCCGTGTACAACATTATTATTATACACTGCAGTTTCATCATCCGTTGCATGCCCATCATATGGGGCTATGTGGTGCGTGTGATTATCAGGCCAATGGTTGTTAAGCACTATATTCAACTGATGGATATCTTCGCTCAGGGTAATTATGTTACCCTGGTTTGGATCATCACAACGCTTACGTTTGTTGGTGGACAACATATTTATGTCACGAACCACTCAATTAATTACCAATAAAGATACTAATAGCACTTAACCAATAATATAGACAACAGACAGAATATTTAAAAAGTATAAACCCTTATTACCCAGTTACAATGGGGAAAAACATGGACAAATATACAATACAAACTATTATATGGGGAAAATCATATAACCAACCACGATACAATAACACATAACAACTAGGAAAAAAAAAACATCTACCCAATACAATATCACATAACACCTGTGGACAAAAACATAGAAGCAAATACCCTACAATATTACATAATCTGTGGAGGAAAACACAGATCCAAACACTACCATATTACACACTACCTGGGGGAAAAAACAGCGCCAAATACACGCCAACATAACATAACAGCTGTGGGAAAAAACATAGCCAAAAACAACTAACAGTACATAACAACTGTGGGAAAAAACATAGCCAAACACAACTAACAGTACATAACAGCTGTGGGAAAAAACATAGCCAAAAACAACTAACAGTACATAACAACTGTGGGAAAAAACATAGCCAAACACAACTAACAGTACATAACAGCTGTGGGAAAAAACAAAAGCCAAACACCACACCGCGCAGACATCAACTCAACAACTCATTGTCGTTTTCAAACCGTTTAAACAACGAGCTAGAGCAGCCCAATCTACAGTGCTAAGCTTGTGTACCTCTATGTTAGCAGCGATTAACCTATTCAATATTAAGCCCTGGCCATCCACTTTAGCATTGACCGTATGCATTTCGTTAACCATTACAGATTTAAAGTCTCTTAATTCACTAGTCCATGTCGCCTGTTGCGCTCTCATGTCACTACGCATTTCTACCACTAGCTTTTTTAAATCCTTTGTTTCATTCACATCTGTCTTTATACTACGCAACTCATGCACCAGATACTTCACACGTGATGCTAGCTGTCTATCCAAACGCCTGGTAGTAGCTACGCTGGTTACACCCGCCACATTACAGTTTTGAATAACGCCTTACTCATACCTCTGATTAGCCACGGGGGTCTGGGCCTGTTGGTGTTGCGTCGCGCTGTTTGTTGTGTTTAGTTGCGATATCAGTCCAGAATTATCGTCTGTAGTTGTCTGCACACTGACGTGAGTCCCTGTTGTAGGCGCAACCACTGCGCCGGCACCAGTGTTGTTGACCACCCCGTCACGGTCTTGGTGCTCGTTCTCGACTCCTGGTGCTTCAGCTATGAGCGCGCCACTGTCCCAGTTGCACCCCGCTTGATCCCAAGCAGCTACCTCACTGTCTGTCCACACGCAGAAACTGGTCAGTTGGTCTGGCAATTCCACGATATCGCTACTTCCACAAACCACCGTAGGTATTTGGATTTCTGAAAATAGCAGTGACAAAAGCATATGATCAACACTCCCTCTAAACACCCACCCGCTTATAGCTGCAACCCCATTCAAATAATATGGTTAGCCATCTTTGGTTAGATGCTAACGGTTAAATCACCACCTAACTCACCCGGTAACAGTTCTTCAACCACGATGATGGTGTTAGATTTCTTGGTCGGCTCAATGGTGACTGGATCCGCTGAGCGCCTCTTCAGGGACAAACGTGGTGGCTGGTCATCACTCATTAGCTGGTCCATATACGAACCAGGTTCACCCACATCGTCTGAGAGGTCTGCTAACGCGGTTAATGCTAATAGTAAACAGAAAGCACGTTAGTACATATAACATATAAACCGGCTTTGTATTAATCTTACAATCTCGTACCAGACCATTGTAGTACCTACATGAGTTTGCATCGTCTCCATTGTTATAACTATACAAGCGTGCTGTAGGCACGGCGCCATTGATGGGATCTGTTATTGATAAAACCACATGTATTAGAATGTTAAGCATGACTTATTTAAATAGTTTTGAAGTAGGGAGAAGACTTACAATAAAAATTGTCTGTAGATCCACCATATTGCGGTGTGATTATAGCTCCATGCACTGTAAAAAGAGCAGATTAGCTGTTAGCTGTAAGCTAAATGTTTTTTTTTTTTTACAATCATGTTAAAATGCATTAATGTCTCATACTTACATAATTGGTCGTGACTTGTAAGCCCTTCACCTATGGCCAGACCAAAGTATTCGGCATCTTCTAAAAATTAAACAATAAGCCTGTATATTAAAGAAAGGCATTAACATTTCTGCAGTATAAAACCCATAAACACTTATATATAATGTAGGTACTACACACGAACACTTTAACTCACCCAAGTTGAGGCCAGCCATGTTGAGATTATTATCTTCTTTGGAGTCTTCCACTTCTTTCAAAACCACGCGTAAAATGTATCAGTTATTTCACGATTTTTATACCCTGTTAACACCCCTCCTACATGACCCCTCCCTGATCTCCTCAGGTAGGCCCTAGCGAGGGGGCGACACCCTCCTTCTAATTCAGAGCCTCGCCCCTTACGAAATAACAATTTTCTATTAAATATACTTTTTTTTTAAAAACATTTAAAATAACGCAAACTATTCTTAACTTATAGTTATAGCATAGAGTTTATCACCTTTCTACCCTTCAGAAAAAACTAAACACCAAATAGCTGTTGATTACATATACCTGTACAATGTCCTTTTAACAACATATATCAGCCAAACCTGGCAGTTAGTAATGCCCCGCGTTTTATCCTGTAAAACACAAACTGTATACCCGAGCTTGTAAGGGTCTTTGGATGAAACCAGCTGGTGAGTGGCCACATATAATATACATGTAAACTAAGCGTATGTCTGGGGGTGGTTTATTGCTATTATAGCTTATTTTACTCTAGCTGTATCCTTTATGTTTAACATAGCTAGAACTTCTAAAACATTATCACCATCGCTATTTACACCCGGAGCTAATGGGTGAAAGTCAGTATTCCTACCCTTAGACCATGGTGCTATAGCTATTATACATATGTATCACCGCTATAGTTAATAATGGTCACTATTTCAGAGAAACCTTTACCTATGTGTGTGTGTGTGTGTATGTGTGTGTGTGTGTGTGTGTGTGTGTGCGCGTGTGTGTGTGTGTGTGCTTGTCGCATACAGACCTACAGCGGTGCTTATGCGGACTTAGCCTTTGAAGCTATCAGACCCACGTGTATTGAGCCCCCCATCTCTGTTCCCAGAGACTTACAATACCCACTTCAATAGAACCATGCGTTAGCTCTGAGACTATCATACTGTAACACACTATGGGGGGCTGTCAGCCACTTCTCACACCTTAGGACAGTATCATTGTTCTACCCCCTCATCTGCTAGCGGGGGTGTGGGGGTTAAACCAGGGTTAAATGTATGCCTTGTCAGAAGACAATGCGCCCCCAGATCACCGTATCTCCTGGATGTAGGCCAGTAATCCTACCCCATAGACCCTGGTGATATATTTATTTTACACATTTATCACAACTATGGTTAATAATAGCCAGTATTTCAGAGAAACCTCTATCTGTATGTGTGTGTGTGTGTGTGTGTGTGTGTGTGGGGGCACGTGTGACTGCTTGATGCATACAGACACAGAGACATATTTATGAGTAATTAACCTTTGAAGCTACCCACCCATGTGTAGTGGGTGGTTATCACCTGGGACATAGGGTGGGGGTTCCCGACAGTGGTACACCGGGTAGAGAACTCGCTTAGTAATCACCAGGTTGCTAGTTCGAACCCCTGTCGAAGTGTCCTTGAGCAAGACACTGAGCCCCCCTGGTCCTGATGTGCATTGTACCATCAGTGTAAATGTAAAATATGTATACATCCTTGTAAGTCGCTTAGGACTGCTAAGTGGCTAAAAGAATAAATGTAAAATGTAAATGGTTAAACCAGGGCACAATGGCTTGTCAGAGAACAATGGGGACCTGTCAGGAATTGACAGCTGATCAGATATCAACCAGATGACAGGCTACAGATCGATCATCTATGACATCTTTATCACACATTTATTACCCCTAATCAATCATTTTTGACACATAGTGTCAAATAAAGACTACTGTTGGGGTAGGGCCGGCCCAGCTATCGGTAGTCTGAGAACTTTTTTGGAAAAGACGGGCTATGGACCCAACCAAATCTATTTGGGAGGGGAGAACTCCCTCGCATGGTACAACCCATGCAGAAGCTGCGTTGTCAGAATGCAGAACGTGTGTAGCCTACTTTAAGAGAAGATGGACAAATGTCAAAAAAATAAAATTCTCGACCGGCCCAGAAGTGAAGCGGCCCACCGGGAACTCTCCCGATTCTCCCGATTACCCACCCCGGGCCTGGGTACGGGACTGTAAAAAGTTTGGGACCCACTAGCCTAAAAGATACACACACACACACACACACACGTTCGTTCCAAATTTAGACTGATACAGGTCTATTTTGGTGAGTCCCCCGAGAGCGCTCACGCATGAGCTCTTCCTGTCATGTTCATTGACCCATGCATGAGAGTTGGATCACTCCATCTCCATCACCACGGCGATGGCAAGCCAGGCTTCTTCGCAACACGTTGGGACAGGATATGTGGTGCAGAAGCGGGAGGGGGGAGGGGGCTGACAAGTGGCCTGGATAGGGCAGTCAGCACACCCACACACCTGGGACACTGATGGATCGAGAAGGCCATGGTGCCATCCTTCATTTTGGGACAGCCATACCCTTCTGGGACCCTGCGTCTTTACCCCCATGGCTATCTCTCCATTTAGACGCTCTATCTCTTTAATTTGGCATACAAGAGGTCTATTTCTACCATACAGTTTCCTCACATACTCGCATTTGTATTCTCTCACTATTTGTTGTCTGTCCTTCGCTTTTTTCCCCATGTCTTTACCTCACATACTGTACACTCTTGTTTCTCTTGTCATCATGTCTTTTTCATCCTTTCACACTCACTTCATATTTATTTATTTATTTCTCTCTCCCACTTTTTTGTCCTTGGGCCTGTGGGTGAAAGGTGCACAGTGGAGTAGTGAGGGTGGAGCAGTGAGGGGTGGAGTGATGCAGGGTCCTCTGCAGATCCCCCTCCACTCAGGCAGAGCGCCACGACCAAAGCATCCCACCTACATACGCATCAAATCCGACCCACTCTCAGCTGGTGATAGGGTCCTTCTCACATCGCTGATCCTGACCAATGGATTGCTCAGGGATCATAGCACCTGACAACCACATCCATCCATCTCACAAAACCTCTGCCTGACACAGACACACACATGAATATTTGTATGAGCACCCACGCCTACATTCACTAACACACACACACACATACACACTCATTGATTCAGCATAACTTGACCTATATTACCATGGGTTTTAGGAGGTTGTGTAGGCTGTAAAGTATGCTGCTATCCCTGCGCACTCTTGGCTGATACTTCTGCCAGTCCAGTCTCAGACGACAGTCCAACACAACTGCTGATCTAGCATCTGTGCTAGCATTAGCTATGTCCACCTCCCAGGCCACGCTAGCCATGGCGGACAGCCATCTCGACATTTCCACCTCCCTCCACTCTCTCTCCAGACATCTCCTTTCCCTCACCCACTTATCCTCCATCACCATCTCAGCTCTCAGCGCCTCAGGCACGGCCATCTCAAGGTTCTTCAACCCTGTTTCCTCCTTTCTCTTCCTGTTGACCATGTCCTTTTTCAGGCGCTTAGCCTCCTTCCTCTACTTTTTCTTGCTTGGGTTTGCCCTCTCATTCCTCCGCTTCTTACTCTTGGCGTCTGCCTTGACCTTTGACCTTTGACCTGACCATCTTGCCCTCAGACTCCCCGGGCACTGGTAGCCAGCAGCTAAAAAGAGCTTAATTTTCCACAACTGTCCTCTTTGAAGTCTCGAATTAGCCTGAACAAATCTTTGAAATTCACTGATTCTACTTTACTCACTTTAGATTCTACTTGATTTCAGAATGAAATTTTGTCAGAGTTCTGCAAATAAACATTCCATATGACGCTGTCATGATGATCTTAAATCTGGGGCAGCAATAAAGTGTTTAGAATGTTCATACTGCCCACTAGGCTCAATACTTTTGCTCTTTCTTACAGTTCACCAAACTATTCGAAAAAGCATCGACCCTTTAAGCCAGGGGTTTTCAACTGGTTTTGTCCCATGGACCCCCATTCTGACCAGAAAGTAATCCGCGGCCCACTGATGTGCCAGTGATTCCCAAAACATTTTACAGTCCCGTACCCTTCTTTTTCATGTTTGTAACCGCCGCCACCGCCACACCCCCTCCCCCGGCACACATATTCTGCCTATAATACTTGTCAGTGTAATTTCTTCGCTGAATATGGGTCTACATCAGTATTTTGGGCAATGCGACTTGGCTATTCAGACATAAATATGTCAACGGGCCCAGGTATATTTATAAAAAAAAAGTCAATGGTGAACTGATCAACATAGGCTCATGTCGCAGACACCGTGCGATGCCGTCGCGGACCACCAGGGGGCCACAGACCCCTGGTTGAAAACCCCTGCTTTAAGCAAAAGAAAATTACTAAAAATAAGTAGCTTCATACACCTTTATATATTGATTGCACTATTGATACTGAATATTCTATGTCTTGCTCCAACAGTTGTGTTTTCAGTGAAGACGTGTAGGATTGCACTGCTGTGCGTGCAGGTGCAGAAGTAAGCTTCCCTTCCACTTGTTTCCTCTTCACCTTGCAGTAACAACTTCACTGGGAAAATGCTCTTTGCTAGGCTAGCCATTCCGAAGGGCGTACCAATCAGCAACGAGTACAGGTGGCCAATGTCAAGGTATTCATCAAGGGCAAATACATTATTTCCTTCCTGCCAACGGGGTTTGGCAAAGGCTAATACATCAGCATGCACCGTTGGTGGCAAAGTAGGAAGTATATAAGTCCCTTTGTGGTAAATGCCTTTCTTCCTGATTAACAGGGAGTTTTTCCTTGCCCCTGTCACCATTATGGCTGCTCTAAGGGGATTCAGGCCCTGGGCTCTGTAAAGCATCTTGAGACAATTGTATTGTTTTGGCACTATATTGAATACAATTGAATTGAATTAGGATGCAACAAGTGGTAACAATCCCCAATGGTGCGTGACCAGACCCTATTCATGAAGTGTAGTTGGTTGTGTGTTGAAAGGGTTGCACCTGGCAGTGGGGGGAAAGAGAGTGAGGTTTGGGGGTGGGAGTGGAGTTGGAGTGGAATGACAGCTAGAGGACAGTGGGGACAGTTAGAGGACAGCTAGGCATCATCCTCCGGGAGCATTTCTAAAGGTCTGGCAGTTAAATGCACCATGGTCATGCAGTTTGAGACATGCAGGGCCCGTCGTCTATCTGACTCGTATGACCATTACCCCATCCATTATACCACACTGCTTGTCTACATGAAAACACTTTTATGCTGGGTCACACTGATACGGGAAGTGGACATTACCATAGGTTTGCATAGAAAATAATTATTAAGTGTTTATAGACGGAAATTATATTTTATGTGAACATCATATTGTTTGAATATCAAAAAACGATATCACCCTTTGTTTGGTAAACCGTCACTAGCTATGAGGTCACAGAGGGCTGGACCTCAGGATTTTTTCCAGATTTGAATTTGAAGCTAAATAAACTGAATGAAAAATGTATAATCTGTGTGTCGACATGTAGATTATAACTTGTTATCTAGTGTCTGTTGCATATAAGAGTTGAGAGGGAGCGCGGGTGTGCAGGAGTCGACTGCAGGCAGGAGTCGAGCAGGATCCATGGGTACACCCCTGTGTCATTCCTGACCAAGGAAGATGGGAGGCTTGAGGGGAGGTGGTGGGTTGATAGCAAGTGCCAAAACAAATGACGCAGCTTGAACAGGTAGACTGGGAATATTTTACCTGAGAGTTTGACGATAGAGGCATGGCAAATTTCCTCACACTCATCCTGAACCTCCCTTTAGAGTTTATTTGCTTACTTAACTAACAGATATGTAGGATAACCTTATAAATTATCATGCTTCATACTCATACTTTATTTTGACAGTAGATAATGCCCTTACTACTTATTCATGCATTATATATAAATATATTCTTATTTAATAATAATAAATACATCAATTCTTCACACAAATCTTACAGTAAACTAGGTCTAATTTAACAATGTTTCAAACCCACAGAAAACGAATAGAACAGAGAAAGTTATGTCAAGAAAGACCAGTCAAAATGTCAAAAACATTCAGAGAGAATACTTTAGATTTGTTTCTCTAAGCCAAGAACTGAAGAACAACATGGCACATGTAGGCTTAGCTTACACTCTGTACACACACCCAAATGAAATTCTTTGTCATGCTCATGGTTACAATACTCATGGGCTTTCTGGGGTGAAAGGTCAGAAAGAGACATCCTTTTGTGCTACTGCAAGAGCTGGTCGTGAACTCCAGAGGGACAAACAAACATGCACACATGTGAGCTCACATACACAACACGAACACTCGCTCTCTCACACACAGTTACATTCACGTGCGCACACACACAGACACACAGTAGGGGTAGTTGAAGAAGGAATTCTGTATGTTGCATTTTGATACACATTCATCATCATCTCCTGATCATGTCCCAAGACTCCGAGAGTTCCACAGGAGTATCTGAGGAGTCTGAGGTGCAGTCAGGTCTTTGAGGTTAGTCTCAGTCTCATTTCTGATGTGTGCATACGCATAATCTTGATGAAAGTAGTGCACTGAAAATATGTAAAGTGAAATCTGTTCAGCGCGTTCTCATATAAATCCGGGCGAAATGCAAACATGCTGCATACAGTGCATACGGTGGCTTTATGAACCCAACTCACGTTTGTGTTCAGACCTTTCAGGATAATACATCTTTTTCATATCCGGGCTGACTTAGTGATTGTGACTGTCTGGCTGTAGAAGCCTGGAATACTATAAAAAAAAAGTCATTTGCCACAATGGTTCAGCAGTGTTACCAGACATCATTTCTCACCACTGTCTTGTGGGCAATTGTCTGGACTTGAAAAATCCAAGGACAATTTGCAGCTATAGCAGGTAATAGAGAGTCAACAATCAATTAACGGCAGGTATGATATATTTTATTAAAAAAGAAAAATGAAGGCAGGTAGAGGATTATGACGGAAAGAGGAGCATTTGAATAAGCAGACAACTTGTCTGTTGAGAGTTGGAAACAGATGAGGGGTGTGGTAGATTCACAGGGAGGCAAGAATTACAAGAACTTTTGTAAACAAATGTTTGTAAACAAAAACACAAACATATGTTATCGCACAGGCAGGCAGAGAAGTAGGTTGCAGTGTTGCAAACATGGAACAACTGAACAAAATTGTGTGATTCAAGAGACAGCATGATACCTCAGGGCTGAAAGTAAGAAGAAAATAAGGTGCAGCCAATACTTTTCCTTTTTTCTTTTACCAGACTGAGAGAACTTTTCTCTATTTAAACTTTTTGACATTTCCAGCACCTGCAACTCGTCACAGTTGAGTTTAATTACAAATTAAAAGATGATGACTTGCTTGAAATCCAATTATTTCTTACAATTTCTAAAATGTTCCAATAATATTCTCCAGTGCATTTTAATGTCTGCGACTCGAGATTAGATTGTGCTTTCTGTCTCTGCTTTTTTTGTCTGTTTTTCCAGTGGGAACAAAGGAAATGCACTAGTGAAATAGGAAATGCACTAGTGAAATAGTTTCATGTAATTACTATAAGCAAGGTTCAACATCTCTTACATTTAGTCATTTAGCAGACGCTTTTATCCAAAGCGACTTACATATGTCGTCTTACAATGTATACACATTTTACATATACACTGATGGCACACTGCACATCAGGAGCAATTAGGGGTTCAGTGTCTTGCTCAAGGACGCTTCGACAGGGAATCAAACTAGCAACCTTCTGATTGCTAACCGACTTCTCTACCTCCTGTACCACTGTCGCCCCATCTCTTGATATGTGATGTTGGTGTGTGTGCCTGTGTGTGAGTGTTTGTTTGTGTGAGTGTGTGTGTGTGTGTGTGTGTGTGTAATTTCTTGTTTTAAGATTTGTCTGTGTGTGTGTTTTCCATCTCCTTCACATGTCATGCACATAAATTGGCTTGCAGCATGTTCACCAGTAGAGTGGGAAGATGAGAGTTTCACACACACACACACTTGCACACATATACACACACACACACATATACACAAACACACACTTGCACACATATACACACACACATATACACACACACACAGACAGGTACTACCACCACGACTGCCCATAACCTGGGACCAGCTCCCTACCGACACACACACACACACACACACACAGACACACACACACACACACACACACAGCTTACATGGCCCGAGGCTACTCTCTACTCACCTCCTCCAATATGCACACTGTTAGATTTCGATGGATTTCATATATCAGACACAATATAACTACATCTCAACAACTCCCACGTTAGTTTGCATAGCACAAGGCCACAGCCATCAGGCTTGGCGCCTGACCTTTTGTCTATGTTGAGGAGCCATCAGACATGGTTCCTGGCTTTTGTGTGTCTTGGAGCCAGAGCTATTAGACTCTGATTGTTGGCTTTTGTCTACAACCACCACAAGATGGTTCAGGCCAAAAGGCATTAGCATCTAGTATATGGCCATAACTGGCTATAGCCCCGGTCAAGCTAGACTTCCCCTTTGACTTCCAGACACACCCATCCCCTCCCCTTTACACCTTTTGTTATTTCCACACTATAAATGCTTGTACATTTCTGTATTGTATGAGAAGAAGGAGAAAGAAGACTGACCCGTTATCAGCAGACGTGCCTCGTGCACGCTCGTGTTGTGTCGCGGTGAGCGTGGCTAGTAAAACATTCTTTCACTAAGCCGTCTTCCACAAGTCTGTTATCCTGAACAAGCTAACTTGAACCAAGCATGGGCATCCGACGAATTCGCCAGAAAACAGCAGAAGCTTTCAGCACACACACACACACACACACGTACCCCCCAGTGTGATTAAAGCACTTTGATGGGATGCTGAGTGATTTCCTGGGCTGACAGTAGGGAGTGGAATGGCTGCTGTGTTCTCTCCCAGAGACTGTGCGGGTGATTAAGGGGCCTGGTGGAACACAGAGCCGACTCGCCTCCCGAAGTTATGCAAAGCGAATGAATCATACATGTTGGATGTGTGCTGCTGCTGAATATGGACTGTCTTCCACACATTCCTGCAGCCCATTGCCCATCTTTCTTCTCAACTTGATTACTTTTTCATAATCAGGGGAGCTGCTTGGTAGTCATCCACTGATGGGCAGTCACTTTGCAAGCCACTGGCCATGATGGAAGAGAGAGAGCAAATGAGACGTCTGCGTGTCACTCTCTTCTCCACAGCCCCCCTTTTTTCATCCTATATTTAGCCCCTTTCTCGCTTTCTCTTTCTCACTTACTCTCTAACTCTTGCGCTGTCTTTCACTTGTCCTTGTCGTTTCTGTCTTTGATGCTCTCTCATTTGTTTCCTCTCCTTTCCCTTTCTTTCTTGTTCTCTCTCTCTCCCTCTCAGTCTGTCTCTTTTACTCTCACTCACTATTGTCTCCTCGTCCTTGCCTTTTCTTTTCTTAACTGTCAGACGTGTTCTCTCGCTAACTCTATCTCTTTTACAAGGAGACTCTGTCCAATTCCTACATGATTGAACAGTGAGATAAAACGTGTGGATTTAAAAGCTGTTTTAGAGGGGTGACATATAGGGAAATGTCACAGACGCCATTGAGCTGACAAGCCTAACCATCAGCATAAAATGTATGGCACATCTACAATTATAATGATCCCCTATTGAATGCTTAACAGCTCAGCCACCTTGAACCCTATTATGTTTTACAAGGCTGTTAGAGTGGGTTCGACTGCAGACAGTCTAACGGCAATGCACACTGTTCACACTGAAAGGTTGTTTAAAGTTCTTTAAGATGTTCTATAGAGTTATATATAGATATCTGTTCACATGAGGAAGTCTTTCTTTCATAACATGTGTTCCTCAAATATAAAAATGGCTTCTGTTACCCTAGAAATAGACCTTAAAAAAGTGTGTCTGGTCATTGTTGTTTCTTTCCCATTTCATTCATAAAGTTATATGGTGATCTCATGATCTATTTGAGCCATATGTTCATCTGTTGGACATCTTTTTCAGCCTAAGAAAGCAAGCTGTGAAAGAAATGGCAAAGGAGAGAGTGTTTCCGTTGTCCAAGGACTGGCCAAAGGAACAGGCAAACGTCACTCATTATAGATGGACTTAAATTGAGGTAGGGACTTACCCTCCGGCTGCCTGGGGGAGAGGACAAATATCCGACAGAAATCTGAACAGCCAATTAAAAATAAGAAGTATTCAGATCCTTTACTTCAGTAAAAGTATCAATACAGCAATGTAAAACTACTCCATTACAGGGTAAAAGTACATAAGTGTTAGTGGCAAAAGTACTGGCTTGATCCCTCTGATTAATTAGTTATGATTTAATATTATTCATTTATTTTTAATTTAACAAAGTTCTGATACACAAATATCTTTTCAGTTTTTGGACTTTTTTCTGTAGTCTAGACTTTTGGTGAGATTGGATCACTTGAACATGTGTTGAAATGAAAGCATGTGAGAAGTTTAGAGGGACGAAACACCATTTGGTGGAGCTGTTAACAACTCAGCTACAGACACAGCTAACAATTGCCAGAGGCCAAAAAGGTTGGAAACCACTGGTGTTGTATTTATTATTATATTGTGTTATATTATTAATTGTGTAAATTCTGCAAAACTGACAAATAAATGTAGTAGAGTAGAAAGTTCAATATTTCCCTCTGAAATGTAGTGGAGTGCAAGTATAAAGTAGCATAAAATGGAAGTACTCAAGTAAAGTACAAGTACCTCGAAATTAGTACAGTACCAGAGTAAATGTACTTAGTGACTTTCCACCACTGCTGTGGACCTATGTTTGAAAGTTTGTACTTGCCAAGGAACACAGAACAGAAAACTGACTGATATCTTTGATGTGGAGATTTGGGTAAGGGAGGGCTGCCTGCCCTCACCAATGGTCTTTCTGATGGTGGCAGACTGGATCATGCACACTCTCTACAAGAAACAAGTCATGTGACTGTCTATATAAGCTGATGCACCTGCACAAAATAAATTGATTGAGTGTTTTCTCAGAACTTGCATCCAGTCTCTGCATGTTATTTGTCCTCCCAAGTTTATATATACACTGCTCAAAAAAATTAAAGGAACACTTTTTTATCAGGGTATGGCATGAATTTAATTGCACTTTTTTGATAATTATCTGGTCAGTTAAGTAGCAGAGGGGGTAGTTAATCAGTTTCAGCTGCATTAGTGTTGATGGAATTAACAACAGGTGCACTAGAGGGGCAACAATGAGACAACCCCCAAAATAGGACTGGTTTTGCATGTGGAGGCCATTTCAAGTTTCTCCCTCTTGATCGCTTTGACTGGTTTTCCATTAGTGTTGGCTTTAGCTAGAGTCATTATCTCTACTGGGAGCATGAGGCGATTTCTTAACCCTACAGAAGTTGCACAGATTGTCCAACTCCTCCAGGATGGCACATCCACGCGTGCCGTTGCAAGGAGATTTGATGTGTCTCCCAGCACAATCTCCAGAACATGGAGGAGATTCCAGGAGACAGGCAGTTACTCTAGGAGAGCTGGACAGGGCCGTAGAAGGTCCTCAACCCATCAGCAGGACCGATATCTGCTGCTTTGTGCAAGGAGGAACAGGTTGAGCACTGCCCGAGCCCTACAGAATGACCTCCAGCAGGCCACTGGTGTGAATGTCTCTGCCCAAACAGTCAGAAACAGACTTCATGAGGGTGGCCTCAGGGCGCGACGTCCTGTAGTGTGCCCTGTGCTCACTGCCCAGCACCGTGGAGCTCGATTGGCATTTGCTATAGAACACCAGAATTGGCATGTCCGCCACTGGCGCCCTGTGCTTTTCACAGATGAGAGCAGGTTCACCCTGAGCACCTGTGATAGACGTGAAAGGGTCTGGAGAAGCCAAGGAGAACGCTATGCTGCCTGCAACATTGTTCAGCATGACCGGTTTGGTGGTGGGTCAGTGATGGTCTGGGGAGGCATATCCATGGAGGGACGCACAGACCTCTACAGGCTAGAGAACGGCAGTCTGACTGCCATTAGGTATCGGGATGAAATCCTTGAACCCATAGTCAGACCCTACGCTGGTGCAGTAGGTCCGGGGTTCCTCCTGATGCACGACAATGCCCGGCCCCATGTGGCAAGGGCATGCAGGCAGTACCTGGAGGATGAAGAAATCGATGCAATTGAATGGCCCTCACGATCACCTGACCTAAACCCGATAGAACACCTCTGGGACATTATGTTTCGGTCCATCAGACGCCGCCAGGTTGCTCCTCAGACTTTACAGGAGCTCACTGATACCCTTAGACAGATCTGGGAGGACATCCCACAAGACACCATCCGTTGTCTCATTAGGAGCATGCCGCGACGTTGTCAAGCATGCATACAAGCACGTGGGGGCCACACAAGATATTGAGAAGCATTTTGAGTTGCAGAAATTGAATTTTGGCAAAATGGACTAGCCTGCCACATCATTTTTTCACTTTGATTTTTGGGGTGTCAATAAAATTGAGCCCTCTGTAGGCTGAAAACTTTTATTTCCATCAAAGATGTGGTATCCTTTCGTTCCTAAGACATGAAACTGTCCATATCAGTATAGATATCCAACACAATTTTTTTTCACATTGAGATCTGATGTGTTTTCAAAGTGTTCCTTTAATTTTTTTGAGCAGTGTATATATATTGAGTTGGTATATCTAGCAGTCAAGCTCTGTTGAACAATTACTCTGACACCTTTCTCTATCGGAGTAAGACAAGACTAGTCTACATTGGACAAGACAAAGATACATATACACCAGGGACCAACACCATTTACGAACAGGGGGCACATTTAACAAATCAATCAACAAACAAATGACAGGACAGACTCTGATCCGAGAGTACGATATAATGCTGGGTGTAATCAGCCTGTTCCAGCTCTAAACATTGTGATCATTAATCCCTGTGGCAAAATAAGAATACAAAGACGGATGTCGCTTGACCAGGGCCCCGTTCGTCGTAAGTGGTTGAGTAACTTATCAGGGCAAATGCGCGGGCCCGTCCTACGTCAAAAGGGGGAAGCGTCGATCACCAAAACCATGATTTTCTGATGGTACAATGGCTACTAAACTCAAAGAAAGAGCCTCTTTTTTCTCCGCTGGCGAGCAGGAGATGATCATGAACGCTTATGAAGAATACAAGACCATAATCATGGCAAAATCCAACACCGCCACCGCTGCGAGAGCAAGACAAGAAGCTATGTATGGGGGGATATCTATGTATACATTACGACAAGTGTGAGAGTGGTTCTGTGGGTAGAAGAGTCACTTAGTAATCGTAAGGTTGCTAGTTCGATTCTCCTTACCAAGTGTAGTTTTACATTTCCTTGTAAGTCGCTTTGAATAAAAGCGTCTGCTAAATGACTAAATGTATTAATTAGAAATGCAATAAATTGAAGCAGTGAAAAGAAATTGTGTGTATTTCTCTCTATTCTTATCATGAGTCCATCTTAATAATTTTCTACAATAATGATATGGTGTACTAATAACGCTGTCACATAATTATGAGTGCTCTGTTCTCAGCATCGCCGACACTACAAAAATGTACCACTCGCAAAAAAACGCAAGACAGTCAATGCTCGGCTATTGCGTGTGGTGTTTGCAATAAATCGCTCGAGAGGGTCTTGTAAATAAATTATTCCTTGTTGGCTGAATTAGTAGCGCTCATACAGCTCAGAACTCATCATGATGGAATAATGGATCTTGGCGATCGCGAAGAACTCTCTTCCTATGAAGTGCCAATCTTACTAATATCGCTCCTTGGTCAATGGGATCGCTCCTTTTTCCGGGGGTGTGGCAAGCTTATCCAGCTTCACTTAAATTAGCCTACGCTGGAGCAGGTTGAAGCTAGTTGATGTGTTGCTATGGTGATTTATCCAAAGCGAACCGAAAAGAGGGACATATTATCTAATCCTGAAAATTATCTCGGTAACTCGCTAAACGAGCTACGACGAACGGGGCCCAGCGCTACCTCTGCCATCCCCACTGCCACTGTTTACATTTCGTTGCCTCTGTACCTATATTCTGTGCAATGACAATAAATTGAATTCAATCGCGCAGAGAACCAAATAAATATTCCTGTCTCCTGGCGGCACCCTTTTACTGTGGGACCGATGGATAACAAGAACAAGCTGCCGGTAACTCCTTATGCTATCTACATACTTTTGTAATCAATTGGTACACCAACTTCATATACAAAATAAATGTTGTTACAACATAACAAAATAGTCTGTCATCTTTCCAGTATGTTTGTGTGTACATTGCAATGCGTTGGCATTTTAGTGACCGTGTATGGTGTGTCCGAGTATGGTTAGCAGTTCGCAATGGGGCAAATTTGTGCCGACAGGGCACCGTTCCTGTGGGGTCTCACCCAGACCGTCACACACCCCCCCCACCTCTGGTCTCACGCCCGCAAGTGTGAGAGAAAGTCAGCAGTGACGTTACTTCAGGAATATGGCTGATGGTAAACCGGGAAGGCTGCATGGACAGGTACCAGCGTGTAATCCGTGCGTTTGAGTCCCGCATACGATCCATCCACTACAGTGGCCGGTGATCTGTTTCCAGGAGGAACTCCTGGCCCAAGAGGTAGTACCTGAAGGCGTCAAGGGCCTTCTCCACCGTAGAATATCGCACCTCCCTGGGATACAGTTTGCGGCTGATGTAAGCCACGAGATGTCGCTGACCTACCTCACCCTGGAGAAGCACAGCCCCTAGGCCTGTGTCAGAGGCATCAGTCTGCAACACAAACTGCAGTTCAAAGTTAGGACAATATAAAAACAGGTTCTTTGCACAACGCATTCTGTATGTCCTGGAGGGCCCTTTTTGCCTCCTTAGACCACTGAACTTGGACTGGACAGTTATTTCTAGTCAAATCTGTAAGGGCGTTGCCCTAGGAAAAAAATTGGGTACAAGCCTTCTGTACCACCCGGACATGCCCAAAAAGGATCGTACCTGGGTCTTAGACTGGGGCAAGGGGCATCTCTGGATGGCTTCCTGCTTTTGTACTTGCAGTATGATAACACCTCCACCAATCACATAGCCCAGATACTCAGTATTCTTGGCACACTTGGTTGGATTGATGGTAAGGCCTGCAGTCTCTATCCACCGTAGCACCTCTTCTAGATGTTTACGATGTTCTGCCCACGACAAACTGTACACGATGATATCATCCAGGTAAGCCGTGGCGTAGCCACTGGTGCCGACGAGCACCTGGTCTATCAATCTCTGGAACGTCGCCGGCTCGCTGTGTAATCCAAACGGCATCAAGGAGAAATGGAAAAGACCCCAGGGGGTCCAGTAGGCAATTAGTTCCCTGGCAGCATCACAAAAGGGGAACCTGCCAATAACCTTTAGCAAGGTCCAAGGTAGTTACTCATTTTGCAGAACCTAAGCAGTCAATTAGGTCATCAATTCTCGGTGTCGAGTATGAATCAAACTTTGAGACAGAATTCAAGTACCTGAAGTCGCCACAGAAACGGAGACTCCCATCTTTCTTCGCCACCAAGACAACCGGACTGCACCAGTCACTCTTGGATGGTTCAATGATGCCCATGGTCAACATCTGGTCGACTTCTTCCTTCAGTGTGGTAAGTAGACGCTCTGGAATGCGATCGCTCATGCGACGGGGGACTGCCCCCTCACATAGGGGGAGGTGATGCTCTACCAGCCGGGTGTGTCCTGGCTTCTCCTTGGACAAGGTTGGCTTGCCGAGATGATGGATATCAGCTCGCTGGGCAGGGGGAAAGATGGCTGTGGTCAAGGGCGCCCCTCCACCTCATCCTCATCCTGCACACGCCGGATCATGAGTACATCAGCATGTGGTCCTGGTCGCTGTCACCACTCCTTCAGGAGATTGATATGCAGCACCCACCTGGAACTCTTCTGTCCCGGCTTTACAACCTCATAATTTGTAGACCTAAGCTTCCGAGTGACTTCAAAAGGGCCCTGCCACTTCGCTAGTAACTTACTAGTATCGCTTGGCACCATCACCAACACCTTGTCTCCTGGTTCAAAACATCTGGCTGTGGCTTTTTGGTCGTAGTAGGTCCTCTGGCGTTGCTGTGCTTGTTCAAGATTCTGTTGGGCCAGATGCGCCATGCTCTTCAACCTCTCCCTCATTTGCAAGACTGGGATTGGGTTGACCTCCTCCTCTCCCCTCCAGGTCTCCTTAAGCAACGACAGGGGTCCTCGCACTTCACGGCCATAGAGCAGCTCAAACGGGGAGAATCCAGTTGAAGCTTGTGGGACCTCACGATAGGCAAAGAAAAGCTAGGGAAGCAAATTGTCCTCACAAACTTCCGTAACATCTGCTTGAGGGTCTGGTTGAATCTTTTTGTGATGATAAGGTGTAGTCCGTATCAGTGGCGGCTGGTGGTTTTTAAAGTGAGGGAGGAAGGACTGCACACTTGGTTGCCATTGGCCTGCTTATTCTGTTGATGGCATAAGTATGTGAGATACAAGTTGTTTCAGGGTGTTTTTGTGAACTACAGTACAAAATAGCAGTCAGGGATAAAATTGATACAAAGCCACCAGTGTGGCACCATTGTACTTTAAAAGCTGGTGGACAGCATGTCTTTGGACTAGACAAGGCCAGAAGGAAATGATGCAAAGCCAATTAGTCAAATAAGGCCTACTCTTGATTTGAAAAACTAAATACAAAATTCTGGGCCTATCATTGGGCCTATTTCCCCCCCTCAATTACTGAAGTTATTGGTTATTATTTGACTAATTTTATTTTCAGCTGCAATTAAGACACAAGACCAAAAGTGATGCCATTTAAAATGCATCATCCTCTGAATCATTCACTAAGTAGCCTAATATGCCCAGGTGACAACATAGGCTAATTAGAATAGATACGAAACACATCGCATTCTGAAACATTTATTAACAATTTCCATTCAGAATGTCAACATGCCTAGATAGACAGTTGC
This sequence comes from Clupea harengus, assembly GCF_900700415.2. Classification (NCBI taxonomy): domain Eukaryota; kingdom Metazoa; phylum Chordata; class Actinopteri; order Clupeiformes; family Clupeidae; genus Clupea; species Clupea harengus. The sequence goes on along the minus strand of NC_045173.1, from coordinate 20,491,079 downwards.
ATCAATAAGTCTCTTCAAAACCTCCCTATTTTGGCACACTTTAGCATTGTGTTGCGCAATTTGAAACTGCACACCCTCATCCACGACCTGATCAATTGGCATGGTGCCTTGCAAGGACAACCGAATTACTGCGCCAACGTGGTCTTGGCATTTATCATGACGTTTTGTTGCCCTGTCCAAACTTTTAATGTCGGCGAATCCATTTACAGACCATGTGTGTGATTTACCCATGAGCAAACAGTGCCAGAAGTATAGCCGATTGTTAGTAATGGTACCAGTGAGCCATGAGTATTTCGCATACCAGTTAGCATTAACGGCAGCAGTTTTACCACTGGGTTTAGTCACTTGAATTTTTGGAAGTGGTATCCCTGTTGTTGTCATACTAAACTTCTCTCTGTAGCTAAATGTAGAAAACGGTTTGTTCAATAAAACATGTACAATGTCTTCGTTCTCCATTGCACATCTCTTTATTTGCAATATTTCTACAACAATCCAAGGGTGAAGTTCTATCGATATCCTACAGCAGAATGGTCGAGCCGGGTAACTTCTTTCGCTCTTAATGTGTAATCCCCTCCCTCCAACGCCAAATCCGTTGTTTATTGGTTAAGCGATGTTGGCGCAGACTCAGACGCTAGGGAGGTCTTTCCTCCCCTGGGCAATGTAAGTGAATGAGCCCCACGAGCCGCCAGTATCAGAGACCGAATACATTGATCTCAAGAGGGGCAGAAGGGAGGACGGTGCTTCGTGCAATAATTTCTGGTTACGATAGGGGGTGCTAATGTTATTTTAACTCAGGGAAACGAATTGTGATTTGCATAGTATTACATACTGATATCAAACTGCATTTTTAAAGGAGTTTAGTCAGTTAAATTAAAAAAATAAATTCTCAAAAAGTTTGGTGAGGTCCTTCCTCCGTTTCCTCAATGGAAGAGCCTCCTCTGGTCCGTATGCGCTTTATCCCCAACAACCCATATGCTTGTTTAAGGAGCTTGGACATAAAATTGGATCCCTGATCTGTGATAATGGCCCTGGGGAAACCCACCCTTAAAAACAGCTGGATGAGACAGGTAGCAACAGTTCTAGCCTTCACTGCCTTCAGGGCAAAAACCTCTGGGTACCTAGTGGCATAATCTGTGATGACCAACATGAAGCGATTCCCATCTTTGCTACGCTCCAGGGGGTCAACCACATCCATCCCCAACTGCTCAAAGGGAGTCCCCACTTCTGGAAAAGGCTCTAAGGGGACCTTAGGGGGACGTCTGCTGGCAGTTTTCTGGCACTCTGGACATGTCCTACAGAAATCCGCATTATCTTTGGACATGTTTGGCCAGTAATGTCAGGGTCTTGCTGCTGCACTACACCCATATCCTCAGGAATTCCTCCACCACCCCAACCTCAAGTAGGTAAATCTGTCCCCGGACCTGCACATGCACACTAGCGGTTGGGTACTGTGTCTCCTCCCCATGAACACATCGCAGTTGGGTCCTCACAGAATAGTTCAGACGCTGCTGGTCTTTGGTGGCTGGGGTGGACGGTGGGGTCTGTTGGTTTCTTTGCTCACTCTCCAATAGGTGTCAGGGTGTCGGGAAGCGAACCCGGGGCGCTTGGTTGGTAACCCGGTGATTTACCCAGTGAGCTATTGAAGACCCAGTTGCAGAGTAACGTCAACATTTTTTTTATTTTCTTTCCGTCAAGCGGTTTCAAAATACAAACAATGTCTTTAAACAGTAATAATCCAAACACAAAAGATAGGTCCCAAAAGCACAGAAGATAACTCCAAAAGGTAATAGTCCAAACGAAAACGTTAAATCCAAAAGGGTTGTAATCCAAACATAGGAGGTATTTTCCAAAGCACAGAAGAAGAGTAAATACTGCAAAAGGCTTAACTAAGGAAGCTACAAAAGGTATAGCTCTTGCTCACCTAGGCAAAGAAACAAAAACAGATACCAGGAGACCGATGCTTAGAGAAGCAACGAAAAGCGGCTGAGAACCACGTTACCGAACACTACCGATACTTGAGAGTATCGCGGAACACTTGAGAGTGTCTCCGATCTTAGTGAGTCTAAACAAACGTCGCAGTGACGTGTCTAACAAGTTACCAGGTATATATACCCCGGTCAATAAAGTTAATTGTTTCGCTTGATAGCTCTAAATAGGAAACAGGTGTGAGACAGAAGGACAACAAGGCACACAATACAACAGGTTTGAAATAATGTCTTTTGGCCACTAGAGAACTAGAGAAAATTAGGATATCATCCAGGTACACAGATACAAAGTGGTTAATCATGTCCCGGAGACAGTAATTGATAAGGGCCTGTAAAACAGCCGAGGCATTAGTAAGGCTGAAAGGCATCACCTGATATTCGCAGTGCCCTGTCGGGGTGTTAAAGGCCGTCTCCCACTCATCCCCCTTCCAAATGCGGACCAGGTGGTAGGCGTTTCGCAGGTCCAGCTTGGTGGAAAATACTTGCACCCTGGAGGAGATCAAAAGCTGAGGACATCAGTGGCAGGGGGTAGCGGTTACGAATGGTGATCTTGTTAAGACCTCGGTAGTCGATACAGGGCCTGAACTGGTGCTGTAAGGCCTTCCACCGACTTTCCTGTTGCACCGCCTCTTGCTCCATTCGACTGTCCTGTGTCTGCTGCCATGCCAGGTGAGTGCGGAACATATCCTGTAGCTCCTGAAGAGACGCATCTTCGGCCACCTTGGCCAATTCAGGTTCCACACCTCCTTCATCCTCACCTCCAACGGCTCCTTTCTCTCGCAGCACAGGCCGTGTCTTTATCGGCCTCATCTTAACAAAGCAAGGCACTTGAAACGGAGGATGGCAAAACCCCAAAAACTCAACTTGTGCAAAATACAAAAATACTCACTACTGCACTCTAATGGTCATCCCCATGGCCAACGCTGCCACCAGTTGTAACAGGACCGAGCGGTGTCACCGTGTGCGGGTGGGTCTGACCAAAACCCAGAGCCAAAGTAAGTTGAAAAAGCTTTGTATTTTTATTAAAGCTTGACAAAGTGGCACGGTGGCTCAGTGCTTACACTGCTGCCTCACAGCAAGAAGGTTCTGGGTTCGATTCCCGCATGGGGCGCTGTTGGTCCTGGGGGGTAAGTTCTCCCCAGGCCTCCAGTGCTCAGGTGTGTGTCTCCCTGGCCTTTCTGTGAGGAGTTTGCATGTTCTCCCCGTGTTCACAAGGGTTTCCTCCACATAGGACCACAACACAAAAACATGCAAAAGAACAGAAAAGATCGCACCCCGTCCGTCCCTGACCAAGATTGGACTGAACACTTGGCCTGGTCCCCGGGCACCGAAAAAAAAAAGGCTGCCCACTGCTCCTGGCTGCCTTGAGGAAGGACAAGGACTCAAGGATGGGTTAAAGGCAGAAGGCAAATTTCACCGGCGACCTCATCGGCATGTGTGTGTGTGTCCTGTGTCGCCGCCAAAATGCATGTGTGTGGTGTTGTGTGTCGTGCTGTGTGACAATAAAACACGACTTTGACTTTTGACAAAAAGAATCAAAATCAAGCAAAAATATTAGTGCTGTCAAACGATAAAAAAAATTGATCGCGATTAATCGCATTTATGTCATAGTTAACTCAAAATGAATCGCGATTAATCGCAAATTTGTATCTATTCTAAATGTCCCTTCGTTTATTTATTTTTTCCATCATTTTATTTTAATTTTAATGCCCTTATCAACATGGAAAAGTGGATTGGCTTGCTTTATGCAAATGTTTTATTTTATTGAAAACCAACATTGCCAAACAGGGCGGTACAAAATAAAATTATAAAGTGCACATTTCAGGTAAACAAGGACTCAGCCTATAGTGCAGTTAAACCATGGCTTAATATTTTCTTTTTTTCAAGTTTGCGGGGAACATAGCAGTCAGGCATCTTATTTCAGAAACAATGAACCGTAACAGAGGCTACAAATAAAAGGTAAGCCTACTACTTCTTTGCTTTCAGTCAGCCAGAGGAGGAACAGAGAACTAGATTTCACTGAGCGTGTTCACCTAAATCTCCTTCACTGCCTGTCTCTTGAAAATCACAGTCTTTTAAACTCTGGGAAAGCAAGGGATGGGTGGATACCTAAATGCTAATTAGTATCTGTCTCTAGTCAGGGGGGGGAGAAGCTGTGACGGCTTTCTCACACCTCATGTAGGCCGGGAACAGAATACACATGAGAAACTTAGAATAATAACACTAAAATGACCAGTAGGTCAGATATATTGAATTATTGCCTATGGAATATATCTATTACCGTAATTTCCGGACTATTGAGCGCACCTGAATATAAGCCTCACGCACTGAATTTTTTAAAAAAAATTCTTTTTAACATAAATAAGCCGCAAATGTCTATAAGCCGCAGGTGCCTACCGCAACATTGAAACAAATTAACTTTACACAGGCTAAAATGAATATCAAAACTAATACAATAGTTAGTTTTGCCAGTTAGATAAGTGCACTGTTGCTTTAAGAGCGCACAGTCGCAAGAGTCAATCAGAAGCTAGAACGTTAGATTGAAGACAGACGCTAGTTTGAAACCAGTGAGCTAAAGAACTTGAAGACTGGATTTGTATTGTTGTAAACTTTTATTTTATTTTCTAAAGTGTTTTGAGTTGTGTTCTGTCTACGCTGGTAGACTGTGGTTATTTTGACATTAGTTAAGTTATTGAGAGATACTGAGAAATCGCGTGGAGCTAAGCATCCATGCGGCTGCATCCATGCTAGCATCCTAGCTCCACAAAGCCACCGTAAACACAAAGCCACCGTATACAGTCACAGGTATCATAATCCATAAATTAGCCGCATCGTTGTTTAAGCCGCGAGGTTCAAAGCGTGGGAAAAAAGTAGCGGCTTATAGTCCGGAAAATACGGTAAACTAACTATCAAATGTCGGTCCCTTCAGCGTTCTTCAACGTTTAATTTTAAACGCTGGAGAACGCGGAAGAATGTTCATGGACCGTTTTACTAAAGTTGCAGGCGTTACCCAAGCGTTACTTGGTTGTTATTAATCGTTTACTCTGCAGTGAACAACTCACTGGCGACCTGTCAACGACCTGTCACGGACCCCTAGCGCTCACAGCGTGTGACTAATGTCAAACGAACGTCATGAGCGTGATTTGAGCGGTTCCCAACCGTCCATATATGTGGGTATATAAAAGGATGCTTTTTAAGCAGGGCTTAGTTGATTTTGGGAACACCCACTATGGAGGATGCACAACGCTTAAAAAGGGTATATTTGATTGCTATGGAGCAGCACGAATTAGATGTACTCAAATTAAACATAGCTGAGCACATCGAGGGAACTTGCTCACAAAGAAAAAAAACCCGACGAAGACGACAATGCTGGACAAAAATATGAATATTGAGGCGCAAACAGTTTGGCATGTACGACCAACTTATGGTTGAGCTTCGCCGGGAGGACCCCAGTTCGTTCACAAACTTTATGCGCATGCCCCCTGAAATGTACGATGAAATCCTGAAGCGTGTCAGAGGCCGATTGACCAAGCAGCACACTTTCTTCCGAGAGCCCCTCGAACCTGGCCTGAAACTGGCGGTGACACTGAGTCATTTGACCTCTGGCTCAAAATATGCTGATATGAAGTTTGGGTGGCGCGTTCCAGCCAACACAATCTCCGTCCTCGTCCGTGAAGTGTGCCAGGCGATCCTTCACGAGTATCTGGATGAGGTGATGACCCCTCCAAGCACTCCTGAAGCCTGGCGTGAGATTGCCCAACAGTTCAGGACAAGGTGGAACTTCCCTCACTGTTGCGGTGCCCTTGATGGCAAACATGTTGCCTGCAGATGCCCTAACTCCTCGGGATCAACATATTATAATTACAAGGGCTTTTACTCTGTGGTGATGCTGGCCCTGGTGGACGCAGGTTCCAAGTTCATCTGGGCAGATGTTGGTGGTAAGTGTTCATGACTCTTTTGTTCTAACATGTTAGTAACCAATGTATTACTTCACATAATGTCTTTGATTGAGATTGTATTAGATTATTTTTGGTGTTATTATTTGTAGTTGCTATTTTAGGGCCAAAGATTTTCTGCGTTAACAGAAAACGGACGGAATTCGCGGAATGTTCAACGGTTTTACGCACACACCTCCACTACAGCCTGTCACATTTATTCGCTTATCTTCCCAATCGCCTGCAAATTATTTTTTAGTCTTCTGTCCTGTTTATGGCTGTCAAACAACAATCTTAGAAGGTTTGGGTTACTTGCGGCACATATTATTCACTAATTTTAAGCCATCAATACCTCAGGGTGAACCAATTGATCCGAAACGGAATAAAACGGAATTCACCAAAATGTGTAAAGGAAAACACATTTTTTTAAAACAGAAAATCATTGGCCCTACTATTTGTACTGTATGCTTATGTTGTTGTTATTTGTGTTTTTCAGGGAAAGGAGCAGCATCCGACGCGCAGATCTACAACGCGTCTGAGCTAAAAGACTGCATTGATGATGGCTCCATCGGCTTTCCACCAGCTGAACCCCTGCCCAACGACAACGAAGATGTTCCGTACTTCCTCATCGGTGACGACCCGTTCGCCTTGAGGTCGAGTATGATGAAGCCCTACTCCCACCGTGGAATGGTCGACGAGGAGAGGATCTTTAATTACAGGCTGTCAAGGGCACGTCGCGTGGTAGAGAATGTCTTTGGCATCCTTGCCAATAGGTTCCAGGTTCTCCTCACCACCATGAACCATGCTCCCGCAACCGTAAGGCTCATCATAACAACGTGCATGTGTTTGCATAATCTCATGCGTCTGAGGTATCAACATCAGCAGGACATACGCATGGACCGCGAGGACAGACAACATCACGTGATTCCTGGACAGTGGAGATCATAGCAAAATCTGGAGGACACCGTCCATGTCAGAGGGCCTAACGTGGATAACAGACAGGGGAAGCGCCAGAGGAACCTCCTGAAACACTGGTGTAGACTCTTCTGACATGGACATTGTGTGTGGATTGATGTTGTGTGTTGATGTTCTCATAATAAACATTAAGAAACACAAATTCAGTGTCAATTTTAAATCATTTATTTTAATAACATAATAATAATGGTGATAATAATCATAATCACACATTCAAAAACAATATCAGGTTTCATACATTATTGCATGAACATTTCTGTTAAACGGCAGAGGAGGAATAAAAAGCTGAAATTACTTTGGAATGACTGGAATCACTGAAATTTCAACATAAGAATTTACAAAATCAAATGTATCTGCATGACTGGGGTCTTATATACGGTCCAACTTTTCACTGAGGAATTCCTCCACACACTCTGTGTTCATTCAGTAATGCCTGCTCGGCCTCACCCTGAGATTTCGCCTTCAACTGGAATTACACAGGTAAACAATAAACAATAAAGACTTGTCTTTCACTTGTTATTCAATATCGTAGTGTAATTATATGAAGTCAGTATTTCTGATAACCTGACTCACAGGGCTGCAGGTCTGGAATCAGGGACATGAAGGATGTTTCCGCAGGGTTAAAGACCGCAATGGCTTGGGGCGGTGGCGGTCCCCACTCACTGGGAGGTGGCTGCCAACCTCAGTGCTGTGACTGGCACTCGCCCTGACTCTGACTCGGCCTCTTGCTCGGGGGGTGTTGAGACGAGGTCGTGTCACCAGTGACACTGAAAATACACCATAAGGAAAATGGTCAGATGACTTCCTAGACGAGTGATTTTGATCAATGTTTGAACCGACCCAACTAGATGTAATTGTACTTTTGATCAACTTTCGTGCCAGCTATTGGTTAATTTCCGTAATGAGGCAAGTCGGGATATACGGGATATATAGTTGGCTCACCATGACTGAATCGAGGGTTGTCTGGAGGGGGGTCTATTGGACCGGTCCTCACTATCATCTGTGGTGGAATCCGACTCGCAGAAGGGCCTCAGAACCCGGCGAAAGTCATTTACACTCAGCCCCAGCAGCACACTTTTTACGTAGGCGGCGTAGGTGGTCCTCTCGGTGACTGGCTCGGGAGGAGGGAGTTGCTCACGCAGCATCGTCAGCATCTCCCCGCTCTCCTTGGCCTTCCTCTTGAGGGTCTCCATGTCGGAGGACACCGACAGGGGTGGGTTGATGTTCTAAGACGGGGACGGGGACGGAGACGGTCTCAGCAAACTCATCAACATCAACCCCCTCCTCCGCGGCTGCCCGCTCAGCCTCATCCAGGTCCCCGTGAGGTTCGGCTATAATCGCCTTCAACTGGAAAGACACGGAATGACACTGGTAAACACAACATGTTTGGAAATTGACAATACACAATTGTACATACATTCTCTACAGTCTCTTTCACTTATTATTCAATATTGTAGTATAATTATATGATTAGGTCAATATCCACATCAGTACTTACACTCCGGACGGGCTTAGAGCGGTGGTGGACAGCACGGTGGAAAGCAAAATTTTGATTGTATCCATGACTCCCTCTCCGTCAGTTCTTGCTGGCCCTGCCCACTCTTCTTCTTGTCCAACTTGGTAGATATTATAAGCATACGGTAAGTATATAGTAAGTGTATGGTAAGTATATAAATTCCATTATTATTAGTCATGGCAATTATTTGAAGCATTTTCATAATTTCAAACATAAATACTTGCCTTGTGAACATGTCCCTGAGGGACTTGAACCAGGTCCACAGGTGGTCCATCCCGATCCCCAGCTCTGTGGCCTTGGTCTCCAGTATTCGTTGCCTCTTGGCTTTGTTCCTGTAATCTATTTTCTGGAAGTTCCACAGAAGTTCATTATTGCGGAAAAACTCTACCAGGCTATCCTCCACCGCCCGGTCCTGGATCCTGCAGTCCTTCCTCTGCTTCTTCCCTCTCGTTTCAATGGTTGGAAGGTCCTCCTTAGGGTCTTCAGGGGGTGTCACACCTCGGATGGGAACTTCTTCGTGCTCTCTTTCACTAGCTTCGTCCGAAGACATTGCTACTGAAAGAGGCTTTGCATTCTTCTTACTTTTAGCATTTACCACCTTCTTACTTGCAGCATTTACCCTCTTCTTACTTGCAGCAGCAGCGCTAGTAGCAGAAGCCTCCCTCCCACTCTTACGTTGTCTAGGCGGCATGATGTTTACTGTTCGCAACAACTGAATCCACTGATTTTCCAGCGTTTTATATCCGTTTGACCATAAAACCCACACGCCAGCAAAACGCTTTTCTGTCATTATTCACACGTTAATTACACGCTTAACACGGTCTTCTAAGGTTGACTTATCGTTTGTCGCGCTGGAGTGACACGTCAGCACACGTTTGTCGCGGACCAGTGACACGTCACTTGGTCGGTGTTACACACTCCTCACTCCTCACTCGCGTCAGTCCCACGCTAGTCATGTGTCAGTCCTACGCTATTCTTTCGTTAGTAACAGATGTGTCCACATCGCCCTAGAACGCTCGAAATTGAACGATTAGAAAGTTCAGAGAACGTTGACCAGAACGTTATGGTGTGACGGGGCCTTTACGAACAGGGGGTACACTTGACAAATCGACACACAAATGACAGGACAGACTCTGATACGAAAATACGATATAATGCTGGGTGTAATCAGCCTGTTCTGGCTCTATACATTGTGATCATTAATCCCTGTGGGAAAATAAGAATACAAAGACGGATGTCGCTTGACCAGGGCTACCTCCGCCATCCCCACTGCCACAACCAGAATGAACCTGGCCAATCTCGCCGGGAACCAAATAAATATTCCCGTCTCCTGGCGGCACCCATTTCCTGTGGGACCGAAAGATAACAACAACAAGCTGCTGGTAACTCTTTATGCTATCTACATACTTTTGCCCCAACTTCGTATACAAAATAAATGTTTTTACAACATAACAAAATAGTCTGTAATCTTTCCAGTATGGTGTGTAAATTGCAATGCATTGGCATTTTAGTGGCCGTGTATGGTGTGTCCGTGTATGGTTAGCAGTTCGCAATGGGTCGAATTTGTGCCGACAGGGCACCGTTCCTGTGCGGTCTCACCCAGACCGTCACAGAGTCTAAAGGAATAAGTACTTGATTCCAGTAAAGAATGACCGCTTCTTCCTTAGAGCCTACACTGTAAAGTGAAATGCTGTAACTTTTTCCAAAGACGCTCTGTGGAGAAATCTCTGTCAATTAATACCGATTCAGACTGAGTCAGTGGTGAGGCTTCATGGTAGACTTGATTCAGAGTGAGTCCAGTGGCGGTTTTAGCCTGAAATGTTGTATGACGTCATGTCACCATCACAAAAATAGTAGCTGATTATTATAAGCAGTAGGCCTATATAGACCAGTAAGATATGCTATGGGCTGCATTTTGAGTGCCAGCAGGGAGCAGAAAACCTATTTCAAATACATTTCACATGCTTCAGCACGACACAAAGATGTTGCCTATAAAACAGCATTAAAGTAAAATGATTGCAACAAAGTAAAAAGATTAGACAGACAAATAGCTCAAATAACTTTCAGAATTTATTGAGCTTGTGGCACACGTGTGGCATACAGTATGAAGCAAAAGGCACAACTGAAACAAATAACAATTTCAGGGCGCAATTGTTATGTGTTTTACAGCTTTCGTGTTTCACTGTTCTTCCTGCCAGATGCTCCAGGTCTTGAATCCATCCGTTGTCCAAACTGAGTCTGCATTAATACCATTCCAAAAAGAAGGCATGGGAAACAGAACAGTGCTCGTGTAAAGTGATGAGAAAAAGCCTGGGCAGCATATCGGTTCAGAATTCTCAACAAGCACTTAAATAAATCAACACTCTTGTTCTGGCCAAGGGCAGCTTATCACTTATTGATCTGCTAGGCAGCCCTCTCACCGATGAGCATGATCCCTAGGTTGCCACAAGTTAAATTATAAACAACAATATACACACAGTTGGCCCTGGATCATCACCATCAGGGGCCTGTTATCAAATCAGTCTCCAGCAGCCAGGCAGCCGCTGGCCTACTCCTATTGATCAGGAGAGAGACATAGTTCTCAAAGTTTTAGTTGGGTGAAAGACCTCACCTGATAATCCATTATCCACTGTTGTTGAAATTGGAATAAAGGTGAAGGTGTATTTAGTTGCAGCTTATACATACTGTATATAGAGTCATACACAGACACACAGATGGCAGAAAGTAATACCTAGTGTGCACAAAAAAACATTTTCAGTTCAGTGAGTGAAATTCCATGAAAAGCCTTGACTGTGGGGGTTTTGCATATACTTAATCCATGTGACCTTTACCTGGATTATTATTTATTTTTTTTAACAATTTTTTTTAATCAGAGCGGGGAGCATGGGGGTTCTTCCCCAGAAAAAAAGGAAAATAATGATGCAATTTTCAATTTTCTTTGACATATATATTTAAAGGATTATTTTAAAACTTCACTAAATCAGTTTTTGTAGTGCAGTGATCACCCACTTATAAATAATGTATCTTTATTTAGGGATTTTAATGTGAATTATTTGTGCTGTTATGGTTATTGAAAATAACACTCACTTACTCACTCACGCACTCACTCACCTCTACACTACGGCGACTTGTCTTGAAATAAACCTAATCTCAAACACTTTAAGGAGCATACATTGACATAAAAGGCTATATCCACAATGCAAATGAATATATAGAATGTCTATAATAAAGCCACAGATGAAAGGAACCTGCCAACATGGTGGTAGCTTTATTTTCAAACACAATGCACAGGAAGCTGCATGAGTACAGCCGAGACTGTGCTGACATCAAATAGCAGTGTCTGCTCCATTGTCAAGACAGGACTGGGGCTTTCTGTGTTCTGCTGTGTGCTTTTTTCCCCTTCTATGTTCTGTTCTTTTCTGTGCTGAGATTTTCCTCTGCATCTTGACCTGGAGATATTAAAGGGAATTCACTGTTTTGCTAACTAGGCCTATAACCTGTGATAGTGGTGGTGTCAGCTCACTACCATAATGATTCACACAGCTCCCATTTGCCAATATTCAATAGGCTATGCTAACACAAGTCACAACTAGCTAAAACTACACCAGGGCACTTCACATAACACACAGACTAAAAGGCAACCTAATTACGCACTAACAGACACATTTTAAATTTGACCATTAATTACAGAAGTAATATACACACAGAATCACTGGAACTACATTACATAATGCACACTCACAGAAGCACTGGCATGCTACAATATTATAAAAATAATAGTAATAAAGTAAAACATCCAGATATGAATGGGCCTGACGCCACTGCGTGTGATAGTGCTATCGCAGGTTTGCTTCTTTAAATTGGGATCAGTGGGCCTGACGCCACTGCTTGTGATAGTGCTATTGCAGGTTTGTTTCTTTAAACTGGGATCAGTGGCAGTAGCTGCAGGAAAAACTATGTATATCTTCTTCTCCATAACATACGCCTGTGTCCAATCTCTCTCAGTCTGTAATATCTTTCATTATCTTCAACCTCTCTATCTCTCTGTTTCTTATAATCTGATTTCCTTGCATATATGTAGTCATGTGTGGTATATCACTACATCACTATCCTCTCTCCCCCAGTCCCCCCAACCCAGCCCATTCCCGTATCTGACTGGCATGCTGAGATGTTATCAGGGTCAGAGCACGTGCCACAGAGACTGCATGTTGCCACAGTAACAGTGTTCCCGTCAACAGAGAAACGGAATGCGTGACCGCAGATAGGCCAAGGAACACAGCAGCACCGGGTATGCATGTATGTGCGTGAGTTTGTGTGTTGTGTAAATGCCCGTGCTTACAGTGCCCTCCACAATTATTGGCACCCCTAGTGAATATGAGCAAAACAGGCTATAAAAAAATATGTCTTTGCTGTTTATCCTCTTGGTCTTTCACTCAAAATATTCACAAAAATCTTACCTTTTCATTGAAGTAATATTATTGAAAGAAAAAAAATCTGTTGACATTGAATAAATATTTTTCCCCAAACCATGTGTACCACAATTATTGGCACCCCTGGAAAAATCTTATAATTAAAATCTAACTGAAGTATATTTCCAGTCATGTTTTACATTTTTAAGTTCACCTGTTTGATAAGGAACTCTTAAGAGGTCAACCATGACTTCCTGTTCCACTGGCTTACAAATATGAGGTGACACAGGCCAAATTCCATTAGTCATTCATCACTATGGGAAAGACCCAAGAACACAGTGACGATGTGCGACAGAAAGTTGTGGAGCTGCACAAATCAAGAAATGGACACAAGAAAATCTCTAAAGAGTTGAAAATACCCATTTCCACTATCATGGAAATAATTAAGAAGCTTAAAGCGACAGGAGATGTTAAGAATCAGCCTGGAAGAGGACGTGTGTGTACATTGACCCCACTCACCGTGAGGAGGATGGTTCGACTGGAAAAAGAATCTCCAAGGATCACAGCTGGAGAATTGTAGAGGTGAGTTGAGTCTTGGGGTCAGAAAGTCTCCAAAACTACCATCAGACACCACCTACATCACCACAAGTTGTGTTGGAGGGTTGCCAGAAAAAAGCCTCTGCTGTCAATCAACTACAAACTAAAGCGCCTACAGTTTGCCAAATGTAAGTCAGACTTTCAATGGGGCCGAGTTATATGGTCAGATGAGACCAAAATAAAGCTTTTTGGCAACAAACATCAAAAGTGGGTTTGGCGTAGACAGAAAGATAGCCATACAGAAAAGACCCCCATACCCAATGTGAAGTACGGTGGCGGATCTTTGATGTTGTGGGGCTGTTTTTCTTCCAAAGGCCCTGGACATCTTGTTAGGATACATGATATCATGGACTCCATCAAATACCAGCAGATATTAAATGAAAACCTAACAGCCCCCTCCAGTAAGCTTAAAATGGGCTGTGGTTGGACCTTCCAGCAGGTCAATGATCCGAAGCACACCTCAAAATCAACACAAAAATGGTTCACCGACCGCAGAATAAAGGTTTTGCCATGGCCATCACAGTCCCCCGACCTAAACCCCATAGACCTCAGAATCTGAAGAGATACTGCATGTTGGAATGGTCTCAGATCCGGTGCCATGTGTTCACCAACCTCATCACGCATTATAGGAGAAGACTCAGAGCTGTTATCCTGGCACAGGGAGGCTGCACAAAACATAAAATTAGGGGGTGCCAATAATTGTGGCACACATGTTTTGGGGAAAAATATTTATTTAATGTCAACAGTTTTTTTTTTCTTTCAATAGTTTTACTTCAATGAAAAATTTTTGTGAATATTTTGAGTGAAAGACCAAGAGGATAAACAGCAAAGACATATTTTTTATAGCCTGTTTTGCTCATATTCACTAGGGGTGCCAATAATTGTGGAGGGCACTGTATGTGAATTATGTGCATATCTCTGTTTTTGTGTTCTGGCCGGAGAAAGGCTATGGATATGTTAAAGAGAGAGAGAGAGAGAGAAAGAGAGAGAAATAGGAAGATGTTTTCAATACCCTTATATTCCTTCACACACATGAAGATTACAGACTTGCAGTGTTGTGCACGTTCACACCTCTCATGAACTAGTTCAAAGTTCAGTTCATACAAGTAAACATGAATCGTTCACGTTCATAGTTCACCATTTAAATTCTGAACTAGTTCATAGTTCAGTTCATTTTCATTTTTTTTTTTAATTATTGCAAATTTTTCAGGAGGACATCATTTTTACTGTCGGAAACTTTATCAGACAGTGTGTAAAAATCCCGCACATAATAATAAGGTGGATCGGATGTAGGCCTACTCGCTGAGTCTGCGTCTCTGTTTTCGCTTTCACTTGCCATTTTTATATTGACACCCAGAGCTGTTGCCTTGGAATACGTTGCTTGTTTGGTATACATGTGTGTGCGATGATTCATGGGTAATGTAGGGCGAAGTCGAGTTAGTTGGTTTAGGTATCGCAGAAATTATACGGACTGTTATAGAGGGGGTTCGGGAAATGTGTAATCACTGGGAGTCATCCGATTAGAATGGAAAAGAATGGAGACTTGGATATTCAGTTTGATTCTTCACTGAATCAAACAACAACAATGAATGGGATAAATTGTAGGTGGGTGTATGTTTGTATGTGTGTGTGTGTGTGTGTGAGTGAAAGTAAAGTACAAACAGAAAATATACATTAATACACAGCCCTGTAGTAGCCTACCATTTAAATAATGAATTATACAGGGAACTAAAGGTAATAATTTAACCTCTTCAGCAATGCCATGCTACTGGCTTAATCTCAGATCGACAAGGGCATGTACACTAAATGAAAGACCGCTCAAAAGTTAGCATAGGTAAACCCTGTAACACTCGTATTTGTACATTAGCAGCTTATGCTAAGCAAGTTCACGAACAGTGCATCATGCTAGATTAATTAAGTGACAGTGCTCGTAACAATTATGAGAAAGCTAAACTATAACAAACACATAATGACAAGGTAGGCTACAAAGTCAAACTCACGTGTACATGGACGCACACAACTTCAACAAAGTGCAACGTTCAATTATGTGAAAATATGCCCGAAGTTAACTGCTACTCCATCTAAATATGCCGTGAGGCGATATCAAAACATTGCACCGTGAGAAGTGGAGTCACATGACCAACGCAATTACCAAATATGGTCATTTACCGAAACATGGTCTGTCTGGGCAATTTAACGACAGGTACTGAGCAACGACATGGTACAAGCATTGGATTTAGACAGCGTCTTTCCTCAGTAGGCTAGAAGGAAAACATTCCGTAATGTTTTAGCTAGACCTCCGATAATATGAACGTGTTCACCGTTCAAATTCATTATTTGTCATGAAGTTGCGTTCAGTTCATCGTTCTCATAAAAATGAACGCGTTCTTTTGAACGCGTTCATGCACAACACTGCAGACTCGGGTATGCATGACGCCTATTTAGCTCTTGTCTACAAGAATAGTCACACCAGCAATGAGAAAGGAAGAAGGAAGAAAACTGGGCACAGAGAAACCTCTTGATCCAATAAAACAGTGAGTGTTTGCATGTATAATGGGGTGGCTGTGAGGGAATGTGTGTGCATGTTTTAAACAGACCTCATTGCATTGCATCACTTTCTAAACTGCTCTGCACCAGCATCTACAAACATAGAGAGAGGAAGAAAATGTGTATCACTATGAGTAATTTAAGAGCTTGGAAGGGAGGATGCCAAGTTTTTTTTTTAAGATTTGTTTTGGGGCTTTTTGCCTTTAATGAGATAGGACAGTGAAGGTTTGGACAGGAAATGAGATGGAGAGAAGAGGTGGGGAGTGGGATCGGGAAATGACAGCGGGTCGGATTCGAACCCGTGTCCCCATGGGCGTTCAAGCCCGTATATGGTCGGGGCTACTGCTTGCGCCACAGTGCCCCCCGGGAGGATGCCAAGTTTAATTGAAAAGCAGCTAATCCCATTGATGTTTTTATGAGCGCTGCGCTGAAACTGAGGGAGAGGGGCCCATGGCCAGAAAGGTGATGGGAAAGAAAGGCATACAAACAAAACAAACAGGCACCTCACATATAGCCTGAGAAGAGAGGATAGGCACAAGCACACATAGTACAAACAAGAACCCACATACACAGATACACATGATCACACACATTTAGGCATCACACACCATGGATGTATAACACACACAGACACACACACACACACACACACACACACACACACACACTTGGACCGATTATTTCAGTTTTGTCCATTTGTTGGTAAATGCATTGACAAAGAGATTAAATGGGACCACACAGTCATTAGGTGAGAGATACATTGGGATGTCATCTTATTGTTAGTGATTTGGTGGGAGCGTGTAAAGGTTGAACAGTAAAGGCAAGATTGATCCTGAGGTACCCCACAGGTCAAGAATGTTGGTGTTCAGGTATAGTTTCCAATGGCAACAAAGAAGCTCCTGTGTTATAAATATGATCTAAGCCACTTGATAACCGATCTGAAAATCCAACCCAATGTTCCAGTCTGTGTAGTAATATATCATGATCAACAGCGTCAAAGGCTGCTATAAGGTCTGTTAGATTTAGGTGAATTACATATCAGACCCTAACTCCACATACCAGACAATTTCCCAAATAGACCCCCACTCTCAGTTTGAAAACCACCAGGCCAGAGCCATCAGGCTTGGTTACTGGCCTTTTGTCTATTTAGATAGACCTTTGGTTATGTCAATTTATTTTCCTATTTTTTTTCCTCTCTTTTGTTTTATTTAATATTTTCATTATTAATTCTGCCCTTTTGGGCCTTTTTTGGTGAAAAATAAAAATTCCCATCCTACAACTAAATCTCCAAGTCCTCCTGAGAGTTATTCTACCTTGCTCAAACCGCTTTTTTACATCTACCCTTGGTTATCTCGATTTGAGTCCATCCTCACCTTCTCCATCACCATCTGGTACGCTGCTGCCACTGCCAAGGACAAAAGCAGACTGCAGCGTGTCATTCGTTCTGCGGAGAAGGTGATTGGCTGCAATTTGCCATCTCTCCAGGACTTGTATGCATCCAGGACCCTGAGGCGTGCTGGGAAGATTATGGCCGACCCCTCCCACCCTGGACACAAACTCCTTGTGCCACTCCCCTCCGGCAGAAGGCTGCGGTCCATCAGGACCAAAACCTCACGCCACCTGAGCAGCTTCTTCCCGTCTGCTGTTGGCCTCATCAACAAGGCCCCTCCACCCCTCCCCTATACTTTATGTCATTGTTTAATATGTTAATTGTGCCCTGTAAGAACTGTACATTTCTGTAATGATTTGGAAGTCGTCTTCAAAAAGTATCTTACTTTGAACAAGCTAACTTGATCCAAGGAACCAACTTTGGCGTTTTCATCAAGGAATTTGCCAAGAACAGCATACTCTTTCAGGTCTAATAACACCAGGACTGATGTTTTGCCTGCACCCATATTTAGGCCCGTCTCATTTAAAACCATAATGTGCTAAGATTAGCATGGAAACCTGACTGGAAGTTATCAAAATAGCCTTTTGATGTTAAAACGTTAGTTGATTAAAATCTATTTTCTCAATGAATTTGCCAACAGATTGTGTATGGTTTAGTATGGAAGCATCTAGATTATTGTTTTTTTTTTTTAAGTTTTATTTTGGGGCTTTTTTGCCTTTAATCGATAGTGCAGTGAAGAGTGTGACAGGAAATGAGAGGGAGAAGAGGTGGGGAGTGGACAGGAGAAATGACATTGCGAACCAATGTCCTCCATGGGCGTCAAGCCCGAATGTGGTCGGGGCTACTGCTTGCGCCACAGTGCCCCCCAATTATTGTTTTTTTAGTAGGGGCTTTATTACAGCTCTTTTCAGGGAAATGTGCCAGACTGCATTTGAGCAAATGATACATTTACAATTTAAGCACGTTGAAAACACTCTTTGTTGCTGGCAATTATAAATGTTGGGTTTTTTGTAATTGAGAAAATATGCTCTGCCTGATTTGATCAGGTTTGCCTTTGAAAAAAGAGGCAAACTCATTGCACTCATTAACAGAGAGAAGTTCAGATGCAAAATGTCAAGGAGGGTTTGTTAACTTCTCAACTGCTGCGAATGGCACACAAGGGTTGTTTATATTTCTACTGATGATGTTAGAGAAGAAAGATCATTTTGCTTTGTTCAGCATTATATGTGTGGAGCATCTCTTTGATAGTGGATCTGAAGTTTATATCTTCTTTCAGTTTTCCTACGTTCTTATTTTAGTTTAACAGTCGGATTTTGTTTCCTCATTACTTTTTGTTTGTCAGTCGGTTTTACATTTTACTGGAGCAATATCATTCATAATATGGAAAAATAGTCAATTCTTGAATAGTGAAGGGTTGGTTCAGCCAGCCACACATACACACACTGATGCACTTTGATGTAACTATGAGAAATGAGGATGAAATAGATAATACAATAGTACTGAGTCACTCTGTACCTTTTGAAAGGTGGAAAGAAAATTATATAGACATTATATGTCACCATCCCAAAAAGTTTTACATCAGCACCAATGGAATCTAACCTGTAGGGGAATCAGTTGTACTTCATTGGGATCAGAGGTGTAAAAAGTACTGAAATGTTGTACTCAAGTAAAAGTACAATTACTTTGATGACATTTTACTTAAGTACAAGTAAAATTACCCATCTAAAAATCTACTCAAGTAAAAGTAAAAAGTAGTTCATTTAAAATGTACTTTAAGTAAAAGTTACTTAGTTACTTTCAACAACTTGATGGGGGCCGCTCCTATATAGTGCAAAAAAGGACAAGGAGTCATAAATCCAATACAAAAACTAGTTATTTTTAATTAAAGGAGAATCTTTAGGAATATAGGTGCAATGACATTAAACATGTTAAACATTAAACATGTCAACACAACATTTAAGAACTTTTGGGAGGACATGAACCACATGACAGCTAAAATAAAAAGTTAAAATGCCGCTGCCCCACTGTAAACTTAGGTTACTTTACTTATGTCCACCTTTTGAACATTAGTCTACAAACTTCTTGTTGAGTTTGAGCAGCAGCTGATTTTCAAGGTGAGTAGAGTTCATCCGGGCTCGCTTTGCATTGAACAGCAATCCAGCACAGCTGAAGAGTCACTCGCAGGCGGCCGAGGCAGGTAGGCCAGTATTGAGTTTCCAGGACAGTTTTTTGATATTCTGAAAGGCGTTCAGCAGATCCATATTGACTGAGACACAGGCTAGGTACCCTTCTAACTCCCCTGTACCTTCTGACCTTTTGGACTTCATTGAGGAAAATAAATCATCTTCATCTGATGAATGTTGTCCGACTTGCTCCAGCCTCCAACATCTGGTCAAGGTGTTGTCTGACATAGACTAGACCTGTAGAATGACAAACAACATTTCTGACAATTAAGTATTGAACTGCCATCAAGAGTGCATCATAACACAGAAATAGCTATAAATAGCAACTTGAGATGACAGACCTACAGTATATATACAGAATTATAGCATTATTTTCTATTTCTACATGAATCACAATTCATAATCCTCAATTCTTGCTAACCGAGACCCCTGAGCATGAACATGAAAGACCTGCACGTTGCAAAGCCACCACTTATCTGACTAAACATTGTGATAAATTCCAGATAACGACATACACATTGACTTGTCCAACTGTCTGACAACGATGGTCTGCGCATTCACGTTGCTCTGTTTCAAGGCATGGGAGCCAGCAAAATGATTAGCCTAATATCAGTTTATGAGGTGTATTTCATTGCTGATGACTGATCTACAGTCTTTAACACAATATGAGAGACTGAACATAATAATTATTATTAGTCTATTGGATGACGGCTGTCGACGTTAGCATACTCAGGGCGGTTGCAAGCGCTAGCCAAAATGAGGCTACTAGTGCCATGAAACGCATATTTTGCTTAATGGAGCAAAGCTAACTAAACGACAAAAATGCTGTCTGAACTACTAATGGAAAGGGACAAATACTGTACTTACCAACACATGCTTGCGCAGATTTGAAGATGAATTTTTATAAGCAGAAAGTTCTGACTGGCGGCTTAGGCACAGTTTACACAGCATTATATAGCTGTTGCCTCTTTTACGTTGGAAGGCAAACTGCTTGCTGAGATGTGGCCACGGGTTTTCTTCATCTTCTTTAATTTCAACTGGCGGAAAGTTCGGTGCTTCAGCTTGTTGGTTGACCGCAGCTTGTTGGCAGTCCGCACTATCATCTTCCTCCATCTCTATCTCTCGTGACTCGGCACCGGTGCCGTGCATCGACTCCATCATCCACTCTATGCAGCATCCACCACTGCAGCGAGAATTGTCGTTCGCGATTCCCACCTTGAACTATGTTTTTTTTTTTTTTTTTTACTCAGTAACGGATGTAATTTCCAATGTAGCGAAGTACAATACTTCAGTCAAAATCTACTTAAGTAAAAGTAAAATTACCAATTTCAAAAACTACTTAAAAATTACAAAGTACACAAAAAAACTACTCAATTACAGTAACGTGAGTAAATGTAATTCGTTACTTTACACCTCTGATTGGGATATAAAGTCACATTCTTGGAAGAATTCAGACTGTGTGTATCTTCCTTCTGTCTTCAGTATCCCCTGCAAATCCTATGTAAATTGCTCAATATATATTCTGTCATACAGTCTGTCTTTGACAATGGATTGAGGGCTTTGGGATATAATAGATGGACACTTTGAGGCTTTAGCAGGCGAAGGAGGGGAAGATAGCTTGTCACCATACTTACATTTTTTAATCTTTTATCTGTCAACTCTTTATCCTTTTACCTCTGCAGCTCAAAATGTAATCACGACATGGCTGGTTGAATATTTTAGAATATTTTAAGACGTAAGCTGCGGACACCTTGCTGTGCTGTCCCTGCTGCCATACTGCTAATTAAACAAGACAGAGACAGAAGCTGTCAGTGTTATCCATGAGGGTTTGATGTGGCTGCAGGATTTTATTTAATTTAATTTCAACAAAAACTGGCAGCCTCGTCACACCTTTGTGGATCAGACTGCCCAGCCTCGGGTGTAAGAAGTAAATAACCTTTAGGCAGAAAAGCAAGGTGGCAGGCATTGGCTTACACATACAGAGAACAGATGACGCGCCAAAGATGAGGCGTATTGACATTCACTAGTGTGTCTAAGTTCCCACACCCTCCTTGAAATGTGAAATCCTGACCCCTGAGGACCACAACCCATCAATGACATCACCACCCAGGCCAGCTGAGTCAAAGAGCTCCCACCTCTGCCCAGGACAAGGACACACAGGACCATGTGGCACTGGTGAGCTGGTTGTTCCTCTCCAGTCCCTCTGCATATATCTCAATGTATGCTTCTGTCTGCTTGACCACTTTCTTCGTTTCTGTCTTCACTCTCTGTTTCTTCCTCTTGGTGAGAGCTTGAGTTCAATTTGTTTGGCAGTGGGTGTTTTGGGGAGGCTGGGTATGGTAGATGGTGTGCTGTGTGTCTGTATCTGTCTCTGTGTGTGAGTGTGTGTTTGCTCATGCTGGGCTCACTGAAGCGGAGCGATGTGGCGGGCTGTCTGGCTCTTCTGACGGCTGAGTTGAATATCTATGGAGGGCTGGATTGGCCTCCGGACGCAGACAAACAGGACATGCCCTATGCAGTCATGACGGGGCATGGCTACACGAGGGGGTGTGAGAGGGCTCTTCCTCGAACACAGGCGCTCCAT
Organism: Clupea harengus; assembly: GCF_900700415.2. NCBI lineage: Eukaryota > Metazoa > Chordata > Actinopteri > Clupeiformes > Clupeidae > Clupea > Clupea harengus. Next base: position 20,468,958 of record NC_045173.1, on the reverse strand, counting down.
TAGCCTGGTTAGTGATGGTTACGTAAGATCCATCTCCGCACCATAAACTAGCCTCATTTCGGCTCGCCTCCCACCTTGCACTCACATCCACTCCAGCCTCTCCACAGTCAACGGTCAAGGCTGTTTGCTTCACTGACCCCTTCCACACACATACACACACATAGACACATGCCCGCATACACACACAAACACACACACACACACATGCCCGCACGCAAACATTCACCCTCTCTAACCTGAGTGAGCACAGACATAGACACATAATTCACACACATGTATAAAAGACATATACACTCACTGATAATAACAAAGACACACAATCTGCCTGGAACGAAACGTTCGTCAGCAGGGCTCTCTATGCTGTGACTCCAGCTGAAGTGACAGTTCTCAACAAGAGAGAAAAAAAGATTGATGAAAAAAAGAAAAAAGCACAACCAAATGGAATGTTCTGTCACCACAGTAATAACATTCCAGGGGTCGAGACGATAAGCAGAATATTATTAAAGCAAAACAAGCCAAACTAAGACACAATAATATTTTCTTTCATGCGTCAAACTAAAAATTCAACTGCTCTAAATAACCTTGATAAAACAGCAATTTCCAAGGTTTAGATTGACATGTCTGTCAAGGCAAAGAGCCATTTAGTACCCCTCGAGAAAGCTAACAGCCTTGTCATATACGTGCCCAGCAGAAACCTTTCACCAAATTGTATAATATGAAAAGGCCAGAGGGGACTGTAGCAATTATCTTTGTCATTTACTTTTTCTTATTCAATAAGGGACCTTGTAAACAAATTGGTTCTAACAAAACACCCCAGTGTGTGTGTGGGTGTGTGTGTGGACCTCTTGACCCACCTAACCCTGACCGCTCTGCTTACGCTGAACTCAAACCCATCCCCACACCCACCCCCTGTTTCACGGTTCCTGGAGAGTTCACCATGGTCCTATTAGAGCCCCTCTGATAGCCTTGGGGCTCCACGCTGGGTTCTCTGATGATCAATAAACAACCAATGACTTCCTGTGATCAATAGACTCTGTGGATTGGCTCTGTTGGACAGGCAGGGGACTATCAGGTTGGCCTTTGTTGCTGCTTGTTTCTGTTATGCTGTTGGTTGTTGATTGCCTTCCTTGGGCTGTCTTGCCCTTCCAGCAAAATTAAACTACCTACTGAAAGGGGTCTCAGGAGCAAGACTGTTGGATATGTTAGCTCTTTCAAAAGGAAATATCTGTATCAAATGAAGACATGTATACATAAAAACGAACAACTTTTCACTTATCTATTTTGTTAGCCTTCTGGTAAATTGATTAGAGAACTATAGCCAAAGACAAGGTTATGAATACAAACAACAACTACAGACGAAGCTCCCCTTGAAAGTACCCTTGGTGATTATAATGTCCCTAGATTTCTGTTTTAAGCGTCATCTGTCCCCTGACCATCTGTCTTCAGGGTCAACCCAAGGCTTCTCACCCTTTGTTTCTTCTCACACAAAATAGAGATGCGGTTTCTAAATCATACTCTTTAAGAGTGGATTATATACGGATACCTTTATACATATAGTACATCTACCTATACACACACACCCATTTTGTGCACACTTCCACAAACAAAAACAGACACAAGGCAAACTGGGCAAAATAAAGTAGATAATTTGTCTTCTCAACTCACCTGTGATTCAGTAATGGTTCAACTCTAGAACCCTGATTTTTTTTTATCCAATGTTCTAGCCTGGAGTTGCCTTGAAGGAAAGGTACTAATGAAGCACAGCTGGGCTCATACCTAACTAGCCAAGGTCTTGGGATTGACACCCCAGGTGGCAAAAAAACCGAATTTAAGGTACACTTTATCTATGCTGTGAATTGCTTTGGATAAAAGTGTGGCCATCTGTATGGAAAAAGAATGAGTAACTATACTAAGACCAAATTACATAAGCCAGTTGTACTGAAGTAATTTGCTGCTTTGGTTTCTGTCCGTCATGATGTCTGTGGTTGAGCCAGTTCAGCGGCTTAGGCATGCCTTTTAAGGTAACGTCTGTGGAGGTTTCTGTGTACTTATATGTAAGCTGGTATGGCATGTTATCATAATCATATTTTGATGTTTGGTTTGATACAGCGTACTCTGTTTCCATCTTTTAAGATCTCTCTCTCACACACACACACACACACACACACACACACACACACACACACACACACACATAGACACAAACACATGTTCTGTCTATGAGAACAGCTTCCATCTGTGTCTGTATGTCAGATAGCCCTCCAATTTGTATACAATCTACTACTGTTTTTATCAGCACATATCTCTCTCTCCCTCCCTCCCTCCCTCTGTCGCTTTCTCTGTCAGCTGTTCAGACTGCAGTAGGGGTCACTTTCACCCTCTCCAGGTCCAGGTGATCGTCATCATCATTCTGACCTGCCTTCATATTGAACCCTGCCCATCCGAGATGACAGCTGTCCGCCACCAACCCACAGCTCCATCTCCGACACCTCCGCAAAAAAAAATGCAAATGTGATCGCACCGCAGCAGTGGCAGCAGTTGGCCATTGCACACCATGCAAATACGTGACTCTCTTAACCCTTGTTGAATGAGTGATGAATGTCATCTAACAATGTTCAGGGCCGTATTATCCACTGATCCACACACTCTGCTATTAAAATGTAAATCTGTCAGTGTTCATAATGAGTTTATGGTCTCCCTTCAGTTTTTCCAACATCTCTATCACCTATAATGAATAGTGTAGCACCAAAGAATATATTCAGTTATAGAGGGCGGTTGAACGTTTCTGCAGTTGCCTGTTTTAAATATTTCAGAAACAGAAACTCACAGAGCTATTTTTGAATTCAGAGTTTTTCAGTTGAATTATATTTAAAGTTCAAGGAAATCCACTGGTAAAAAGATTTTTTTAAGTTCAATAAATGCATGATGTTTCCAAAGTCATTGAGTAATCATGTTAAATAATCATGATCTCATCACTGACCACTGTCCTGCTTTAGATTTTTGCCATAATGAAGCAGCCCTATTACCAAACTAGCGTTAGTTTGCCAGCTACAATGTAGTGTGGCTATTTAGGATGTTTGTGGATTACAAACCAAAAGGACAGTATACAAATGTCATATCTAGCTTGTGCTGTAATCAATTACACAAAATGTGAGTAGAATGAACCGCCTTTGCTACATAGGCATGCTGCTAGATTGCTGGGCCATTGTTTATATAGGCTTAACCTAATCTCAATTAAAAACATTATGTTTATAGACGGCCGACTCACCTCTTTGTGGCACTCCATGATCATTGAATCGAACAAATTGCAGATTCTCAGCATATCACTAGGGCAGTGGGTTGGGTCTTTTTAAAGGGCAGACAGAGGAGCAGGTGTGAGTGCATTAGAGAATTAACCGGTTGGACAAACCTGTATTGCACATGGGTTGGTGGGAGATGAAAGGCCTCACCTCATGCAATGGGGGAGCACTGATCCAGAGGAGAGGTGAGCCTTTTCCCCACCTTCTCTTCCCTACAGACCAAGAGATGATTAGATCTTCATGAGTTCTGTCATGAGTCTGTTTTCGTGTGTTTTAGACAGCAACGTGGACCTGTCTCTGTTTGCAGAGCCAACACCGTGAGAACTGCAGCACCAGAGGGAAGACTGACAGGGACATGTGTCCCAGGAACACCTCACACTGGGCTACAATCCAGGGACGAGCACTTATTTTTGTAAGTTCAGTCTGTGACGTGTTTGTCCTCTCTTGTTTGTCCTCTTTTGTGCTCCAGCATCCTCTGCTTTCAGTTTGCTTTTCAATTATCTGTGGCACAGTGGGTGGGGAGTCAAAGAAATGAATGGTTGTTGGGTGTGTGTGGCTGTTTTCCCTATACACATTGATAATGCACTGTGATTTTTTTCCCCAGTATTCAATAATCCTTATGTGGCACTGTGCAACATATTACTAAGGGTTTCTTTCTGTTATTTGCAGTCCTGAATTTTATTTTCAGGGCCATAATAACTATGTCCTTTGAACTACCCTTCAAAATGAATTGTCTGATAAATTGGCATAGCGAACTGATTTTTTAACCTTGAGAATATACACATGGGTCCCCCTTTACTGTCCCTGAATCGATCCTAGGTCACTGATACCGTGCTCTTTGTGTCTGTTTAGATGAATCCAATTGCCAAAGGAGCTGCCCTCTGCCGTGTGTCCATTGTGTTCTCACTCTCCATGTTGGTTTCTTTTCCTCTGCAGTCTGTGTGGGAAAAGCAGGTGTGTTCGGGAAGGGGAGAAACATTTTGCTGTCCACATGCAGGACGGGTAATCATCAGTTTGGTTCAATACTGATTATGTGACTTGTGGAGGAAAATCACTCCCCCTCTGTTGTTTAGGATGAGAAGTTGTTATTTTGTGTGTGTGAGTGTTTGTGTGTGTGTGTGTGTGTTTGTTTGTATATTTACATAGGGTGATAGTCATAGAGTGTCCTTAAAAACACCTAGAATCATGTTGTGGCAGACCAACTGGTATAGCAGTATTTAAATCCTTCTGCAGCATTTTTATATTGATACTGGTCTTCAGAATCACACACCCATCTTTCCCCCACTGCACACATCTGGAATTCATTTTAATTAAGAGTTACAAGGCTGGGAGCACTAGTGAAGGACTTTTAATCAAACAGGGCAACACTGGATTCTTGATTTTAAACTGTCTGTAGTGATGGGTAACAGGAGGCGGCAGAAACCCCAGACATTTGGATAAGGCATTAATACTTTAGGATTTAAGGGATTTTAGAGTTCCTCCCCAGATAATGCAGAAAACAGGAAGTGCTGTGCGTAATTTAAAAAATGATAGTGTTCATATCATAACATACAAACTCAGAGCCAAATCAATGCAGGTTTCTGTCCCACATATCTGATTATACCAAATGAGGTGAATGGGGTCTGTTCTATAGCCCAGACTCTGCTAGTCTCTCTAGTGTTCTATGAGGTTCTCTTGCTAATCTCTCTGGTGTTCTATGAGGTTCTCTGGCTAATCTCTCTGGTGTTCTATGAGGTTCTCTGGCTAATCTCTCTGGTGCTCTATGAGGTTCTCTGGCTAATCTATCTAGTGCTCTATGAGGTTATCCGGCTAATCTCTCTGGTGTTCTATGAGGTTCTCTGGCTAATCTCTCTGGTGTGCTATGAGGTTCTCTGGCTAATCTATCTGGTGTGCTAAGAGGTTCTGCTTGCTGATGGCTGTCCGCTCAATTTCTCACTCTTCGCAGCCCCTCTGAATGGAGTCATTTAAGCCTTGGACATGGGACCCAGCCAAGCCAAACAATCTCATTATACATGCTTCGCAGCTCCGGTGTGGAACATGTGGCACACTCCCGTTGAAGCTGACAGAGATATTGTGTCGAAGATAGAACAACACAAATACACCAATGATTCTGTGGCAGCCCATTTCATGCTATTACCCTCAGTACACTGTTTCCAGGAACATCACATAAATGATTATGATTAGGCTCATGTTCTCTGGCAATCACCTCTGAGCGGTGCCATGGAGGCACCCTTATTTTTCACCTAAACAGTGTAATGTCTTCTAATGGTAGGGAAGGATGGGTGCCATGGAGAAACCCATATTCTTCCCGCACACCTAAACAAACAGTATAATGTCTTCTAACGGTAGGGAAAGATAAGTGTATATAACAAGTCTCGTTATCTCCAGCTTATACGTTGGAGCAGTGGGTGCCTGCACCTCTCTAAGGTGTTTCTATGCATCTCTGATACACATTGTGCTCTTGAGAACATGTGTTTTCCTGCCTGAAACCATTTGGTGTATGTGTGTGTGTGTGTGTGTGTGTATTCCCTTGCCTGCACCTCTAAGGTGTTTCTATGCATCTGAAGCACATTGTGCTCTTGAGAACATGTGTTTTCATGCCTGAAACCATTTGGTGTATGTGTGTGTGTGTGTGCATGTACATGTCTTGAGTGTGTGGCTATCTATATGTGTTGTAGTTCAGGCCCAGTGTTTCCAGGAACATCACATCGATTATTATGATTAGGCTCATGTTCTCTGGCAATCACCTCTGAGCGGTGCCATGGAGGCACCCTTATTTTTCACCTAAACAGTGTAATGTCTTCTAATGGTAGGGAAGGATGGGTGCCATGGAGAAACCCATATTCTTCCCGCACACCTAAACAAACAGTATAATGTCTTCTAACGGTAGGGAAAGATAAGTGTATATAACAAGTCTCGTTATCTCCAGCTAATAAGTTGGAGCAGTGGGTGCCTGTAATTTAGTGAGTTAGGAGGTATTCACATGAACAGAAATTAGGTCAGAAAGAGACTAGTCATGCGTGTGTGTGTGTGTGTGTGTGTGTGTGTGTATTCCCCTGCCTGCGCCTCTCTAAGGTGTTTCTATGCATCTGAAGCACATTGTGCTCTTGAGAACATGTGTTTTCATGCCTGAAACCATTTAGTGTATGTCTGTGTGTGTGTGTGTGCATGTACATATGCATGAGTGTCTGGCTATCTATATGTGTTGTGGTTCAGGCCCAGTGTTTCGAGACTGGAGTGACCTTCACTCTCCAGTCACCGTCATTAGAGGGTGTGTGTGGGGGGAGGGGAGGGGGATGGTGGCTATCGAATGAGGGGAGGGAGGCTGGCGCCAGGAGCTCTCTGTTCTTCTTGGCGAAGTTTCATCATCTTTGATGTTCATGAAAAAATGAGAGCAGGACAGAGCGAGAAAGAGGGGTGAGATAAAGAGAACAGAGAGCCAAAATGAGGAGAAGGAGGAGAGATGGGGTTTCCTTAAGTTTTAATCAGCAGCTGCTTTTTTAATGAGGCCCTGTGTCAGCGGAAAGCTCTGCTGACTCTCCCAATCCTTGACCCCTCCCTCCCTCCCGCACGTGCCAATTTCCAAATTATTTATAGGCCCAGATCGATACGGATGGCCTACGCCATAGCCAGCACTGATGTCAAAATAGCAATGCTGCTGCTACCGCTGCTGATGTTATTGTTGTTGTTGCTGTTTTTAGGATAAGTGTTTGGGAGTTGCCAGGGTGTTGCTGGTGAATGCTGTGTGTGTGTGTGTGTTGGTGGATGGTTGTGTATGTAACTGTAAGTGTGTGTGTGTGTGTGTGTGTGTGTGTGTGGTCAAGAGTGCAAGACAATTCTAGGGCTTTTTACTGTATATACGGTGCCCTCCACAATTATTGGCACCCCTAGTGAATATGAGCAAAACAGGCTATAAAAAAATATGTCTTTGCTGTTTATCCTCTTGGTCTTTCACTCAGAATATTCACAAAAATCTTACCTTTTCATTGAAGTAAAATTATTGAAAGAAAAAAAAACTGTTGACATTAAATAAATATTTTTCCCTAAAACATGTGTGCCACAACTATTGGCACCCCTAGACAAATCCTATAATTAAAATCTAACTGAAGTATATTTCCAGTCATGTTTTACATTTAAGTTCACCTGTTTGATAAGGAACTCTTAAGAGGTCAACCATGACTTCCTGTTCCACTGGCGTACAAATATGAGGTGACACAGGCCAAATTCCATTAGTCATTCATCACTATGGGAAAGACCCAAGAACACAGTGACGATGTGCGACGGAAAGTTGTGGAGCTGCACAAATCAAGAAATGAACACAAGAAAATCTCTAAAGAGTTGAAAATACCCATTTCCACTATCATGGAAATAATTAAAAAGTTTAAAGCGACAGGAGATGTTAAGAATCAGCCTGGAAGAGTGTACATTGACCCCACGCACCGTGAGGAGGCTGGTTCGACTGGGAAAAGAATCTCCAAGGATCACAGCTGGAGAATTGTAGAGGTGAGTTGAGTCTTGGGGTCAGAAAGTCTCCAAAACTACCATCAGACGCCACCTACATCACAAGTTGTTTTGGAGGGTTGCCAGAAAAAAGCCTCTGCTGTCAATCAACTACAAACTAAAGCGCCTACAGTTTGCCAAATGTAAGTCAGACTTTCAATGGGGCCGAGTTATATGGTCAGATGAGACCAAAATAAAGCTTTTTGGCAACAAATATCAAAGGTGGGTTTGTCGTAGCCATACAGAAAAGACCCCCATATCCAATGTGAAGTATGGTGGCGGATCTTTGATGTTGTGGGGCTGTTTTTCTTCCAAAGGCCCTGGACATCTTGTTAGGATACATGGTATCATGGACTCCATCAAATACCAGCCGATATTAAATGAAAACCTAACAACCCCCTCCAGTAAGCTTAAAATGGGCTGTGGTTGGACCTTCCAGCAGGTCAATGATCCGAAGCACACCTTAAATAATAGTGCCAATAATTGTGGAGGGCACTGTATAGACTCATAGACAGGAGGAGTATATGGGGAATCGTGAAGGTCCATGTCAACATTTACTTTTACTGAGAACATCAAATGTGTCTGTCTCAACAATTAACAACTGAAGCAAGCTTTCAGCAGTGTGAACTTGATTTAGGCAGCACTCTGACTTCATCTAGTCATGTGTTTGAGGAGCTCACGTTCATCACAGACATTTTAAAACTGAAAGCAGAGAAGCTCTTCCACACAAATAAACTTTGTATAGCTAAAAAGGTTTTTTGTCTGCATCACTCCATCAATAACATTATATTGTCCACTCACTGCGCCCACCTTAGATCTAGCACCTGCTTTCTACTGGCAGAACTTCCACGGTGTTGTAACCACACTAAAAAAAAGGAACATAAACAACCTATTTGTATGTCTGTCACTCCCATCAAGAGGTAAGGAGACACCATGATAGAACCATTTCTCTCCTTCTCATCTTTTAGTCATCTCATCTCTTTACCCGACTGCAGACATGTGACCAGGGGACCAGGGGTGAAATGGGAGAGTGAGAGCATCGGTTCCAAGGCTGGACCGGTGTGAAAAGTGTGATTGAAAAAAACAAGCACTGATTATCCAGTCTCTAAGCATGACTTTAGGTGACACTGTCTATTGTCCATCACAGGTGACCACCACTTTGCATTCCACACACACACACACACACACACACACACACACACATTCAACCCCATGGGCATGTGTGTGTGCAGCACAGTAGCAGCAGACAGGCATGAGCCTCTATCTATCTCACTCACTCACTCACTCACTCTCACTGTATTTATTTATTTATTAAGCCTAATGCAGTTTTTAATGCTTCTCAGCCAGTGCTACGGGCTGAGCCACAGGCTCAGGTCACCCACATTGGCAATTTTATTAGAATTTAAAATGAGGTACGAGGAAATGGGGGGAAAGGATTAAAGCACGAAGGGGTAGAAAAAAAATCTAAAGCCGTGGGTGACGTTTTCAGCACTGAAAAGAAAAGGGAAAAAAAGAAACCTTGGCCAGGCTGGGCGCAGGTCTGGCAAACTATACACCGACACGGATGAAAGGAATGGTGCACCACCGACGCTCATCTGTGGGATCGTGGGATGTGCTCTGTGATTGAGACCATGATTAAGAGATGACACTATTTCCCGCACGGTGCCCTAAGCCGACAGATCTCAATGCTAATCTACCAAGGTCCTTCGGCAGCCTCAGGGTGGAGGCTTGCATTCTGGGAGTGGAACGCTTTCTCTCCCTGTCGCTGGCTGCAATGTCATGGCCATCACACAGTATATTTCTCTAAAAATGTTACCTTTGTTCATGTCCAGGATAATTAAAAAGACAGAATGCAATCTTAAGCCTAGCTCTGCAAATTCGATGTAGGCCTTCTCGAGGAAGCTCCTCATACATGCCCACGTTAACTTGGGAGAATGGGATGTTTAATGTCGAGGCTACCTGCTGCCTGTCCTCTTAGCATTACAAGTAGGCTAAGACAACTGATTCAAAATGTAACAGTAGGCCTACACTTAGTGTAAACTACCTGCTGGTTACTTTGCTGTCATTTTGTGCTGATGAGGGCTTGGAATGCTGCAAAAGGTGGAAACACTGATATCTCAGCTTATGGCTATTCAAACATTTTGTCAATGACATTATTAGTACCTCGCTTCAGATTGGCATATTTTCTCAAAGGCCGTTGTACAGGGCTGGCTGTCCTTTCTCTGAGCGGATTTAGTTTATTATTTGATTTTATTATTATTAATGGCATGGTTTAAACGGTTTGTGAAAACTGTGGTTTAAATGGTTCGGAGAATCTTTGATAACTAGCAATGTGTCTGAAATATATGCCTGCTTATTGCAAGACGAGTAATTTACCAAGAAACAAACTAGTCATTATGGATGACAAGCTGTACTGTGAAATTGCAACAGCTTCCTTTGCTCTGGAAATAGATGCATGCTGACAAGCGGCAAGGTTTCCCCTATTGTTAGTACTATGTAATTACAGGTGTATAAACAGCAGTGGGCTGATTGATATGTCAGACCCAGTGACATGATGCAGTTGGGCTCATGTGTCTGTTAATGGTGTGCTAAAAAGCTCTTGTTCTCCTAATGGGGCTGTGGTCCTGAAAGCCTCTGTAAAATGAGGAAGTGAGTCCAGTTCATCAGTATGCAACATGTTATGGGTTGTTATAGTTAACCAAAACTATGACTAAAACTATAACCAGCAGTGAAAAAAATGTATTACGTAACTGAAATAAAAATAGAAAACACTGTTTTCAAAAACACTAAATAAAAAACTAAACTAGTAAAATACTCAAAATAAGAATAAAACAAAGATTTCAAAGCAATAATAACCCCGGACGTGCGCACTCTAAAATGCACACACACACACACACACACACTTTCCCTCTCCTTTTTCCTCTTCAGGGTGAGGTCTCTTGTTCTTTCGTCCTTTCCCGTGTCATTCCTCTCTTTCTCTTCTGTTTTTCTCTCATTTTTCTGCTCGAGCAGCAGCTAGGCGGCATTATCCCCCACTGTGTTCTTCTCCCCTCTGGAAACACACAATACAACAGGAGTAGGGGGAGTGGATAGGGGGGAGAAAGGCAAAGTAAACAGCGTGGCAGAGAGAGAGAGAGAGCTCAAAACAACATCCTGGGCTCCTACAGCGGTGGAAAGGAGGAGTGGTCATTTGGCTGAATGATGGGATGTGGTGTGCAGGTGTGTGAGTGTGTATGGGGCAAATCAGGCCGTACCTAACCCAGGCCGTACCTAACCCAGTAACCCAGTATGCCACCCAGCTGCTGGTGCAAACCTTGGTGAATTCCCGCCTTGATTACTGCAACGCCCTCCTAACGGGCCTGCCGGCTTGCGTGGTGAAACCACTACAAATGATCCAGAACGCGGCGGCGGGTCTGGTGTTCAACCAACCAAAGAGGGCACACGTCACCCCGCTTCTCATTGAGCTCCACTGGCTGCCGGTAGCTGCTCGCATTAAGTTCAAGTCACTTATGCTTGCCTACAGAGTGCTTGATGGTTCTGCTCCCACCTACCTAAATGCTCTTGTAAGGGCAAATGTTACACCCAGGATGCTGCGCTCTTCTAGTGAGCGTCGTTTGGCACTGCCGTCTGTGCAAGTACGGCAGTCCAGACTATTCTCATTTGTAGTTCCACGTTGGTGGAATGAACTACCCAGCACTACCAGAGCAGGGGCGTCCCTCTCTACCTTTAAGAAGCTTTTGAAGACCCAACTCTTCAGAGAGCACTTCGACTAGTGCGTAACTTGCAATTACAGCAGTTACATTTCTGCACTTCTTTCTTTCTTTTTATCTCATTTTGTTATATTTCTTATGTAAAGTAGTATTTATTTATTGTTACACCAGGTTCTATTGCTCGTAGCTTGAATATTCTCTCCCTTGTACGTCGCTTTGGACAAAAGCGTCTGCTAAATGACTAAATGTAAATGTAAATGTAATGGGGGTGTGGGCATATGTGTGTGTATGGGGGTGTGGGCATATGAGTGTGTATGGGGGTGTGGGCATATGCTGTTGGCATATGCTCCGTAGGGCTGCTGGGCAGACTTTGACCTTTTTGGGGGTGATGTTTGTCTGAGTGATGGAGCGGCAGTCACGTGCCTGCCCAGTCACAGGAGACAACTGGGGGAGAGATAGGAGAAGAATTGTCCTGGACTGGACTAAACTAGACTGTTTTGGACTAGAATCTCACTACTTTAGTTTTTGCATATTAATCATCCTCCCTGACACCTCTGCCCTATTCAACTCCAGACTGCCATCCAGAGAGCTAGTTGGACAGAAGGGCATGGTCTTAGGACCCTGGATTAGTTTGTGTAAATGTATGGAAATAGTGATTAGGGTGTTTAGGCAGCCATTTTAATTTGCTCACTCGCTTTTACTCTTCTCTAATTCATTTGTTCTCACTCACACTCTCTCTTTCCTCTCTCTCCCCTTCTCATCTCTTTATCATGTTCCATCACTCCTTCAGGTTTGTGTTTAATTTATTTACTTTCGATACATTTAGATTAATGTGGGCATTTTAGTGTATTTGGTCTAATTGACATCCAACCTGTTAAATTAATGGTTATCATTTGCAGTTTCATCATCATTGTTTATTCAGGGAGAAATTGACTGAGCACAGGGCTCTTTTGCAGCAATGCCCTGATTGAGGCCACATAGTACAGAAGAACAATACATAAACAAACCACAACAAAACGAAACAGACAAAATACATTTTTTAAAAAACACACCAAACAACTCAGAAATTAAGCATAAAAAATAAATAAATAAAATAACATAAAGAAAAAAAATTAAATCAGAGAATCATTCAAAACAACAGCATTGAGGCACATCCTTATTATCTAAAAGGCTCTTAAATTGGTTGACAGACAAATACTTGGTTAATTTCAACTCCACTTGAATAGTGTTCCATTTATGGGAAGCAAAGAACTTAAAAGCTATTTTACCTATATTAGTTTTTGTAAGGGGGATTTCAAGGGAGATGAGGCTCTGTGACCGTGTATTATGACAGATGGATTTTAATTTTAAAAGTGACATGAGATAATTAGGCAATTAGTTTGATAGATACTTGTAACATTTAAACTTTCCGTTTATTGTATTAATAAACCTTTCAATTATTATAACTCCTCTTGTGCCATGCTGTGACGTTGTGCCACTTGCTTATGTACTGTTTGGTAATACTGGAGATCATTTAATCATTTCATTAATCAGATTAATTAATTTCATTTTTCCGCAATATTTACCACTTAAGGCATTCTACTGTCCCATAATGTTCAGACACTTATTAACCTCTTCGGTAACACTTTAGCTACTTATTTAGAGTAGTTGAAATGGTTTAAACATACACAGTACACACTCGGGGACTACAGCAGAGGAGAGACTCTCTGTGCTCCTGCTTTTCTAAGTGTGTGTGTGAGTGTGTGTGTGAGTGTGTGTGTGTGTGTGCATGTGCGTGTGTGTGGTGTGTTTGTGTGTGTAGCAGACTTTCCACCCAGCTCGGCTTTCTCTCAGCCGGGCTGGTCCTTCACCGGGGTCATGAGGCTCTGTCTCGCCATAAAACCATTCGGCATCGTGGACATGCCCTTCCCTAACACAACAACACCGGCCAAATGACCGTTCATTGCGCATGCTGCAGCCACCCAGCTGCCAATCAGTGGAGCCTTTTCTTCTGGGGCGGGGCGTGCGGCGACGGAGCGGGGGCCTGTGACCTCTGTGGTGCATGCTGCAGACATTGGGCCATCACGGCCTTCGTCTCACCCAATGTGACCCATGCAGAGACTGAGTCAGCACAGGAATGTCACAGGGACACATCAGCCTCAGTGCAAGCAGGTTGCTTTGGGAAGGACAGACAGAACATGCACACACACACGCACACGCACACGCACACACACACACACACAAATAAATAAATAAATAAAGACCGCAAAGCTGTCAATAATACTCAGGGTTGCTTATACAGGAGATTAGGCATCTCCATAGGCGCGTGTGTGGCAGAAGGGTTCTATCTTTGTGAGTGGTTGAGTTTGTGTGTGCGTGTGTTTGCATATCTTAGCTTTTGATGAATGTCAGTGTGTGTTTGTGTGTATGTGTGGGCATTTATTTGCTTTCCTTGCTTCTCTGTGTCTACACATGAGTGTTATTTTTTCATATATCACTACGCCCCTCATTTGTTGTCGTTTGGTAGAGATTTCTCCACAGCCCTTTTCATCATGTATGGCAGCCTCTCTGCCCTCTCGTTCCTTTCACTCCCCCGCTTTTTCTCCCACTCTCCTCTTTTCTGTCCTATGCTCTCCTCTCTCATTTCCATAAACATATAGACATGCACTTATCTGTGGTCTGCTCCCTCTCTCTGTCTAAATAGGTGCCCCACATATGATTTTACCCCAGACAGCTACGTACATGTCCTTTATGGACAAAGCATTTTGGAAAAAGCTTCTTTTTTTTTTTTAAAGAAAGTTGAATTGAATATATTTACACTCCTCAGGCACATCAGTCGCTTCCTTTTCTCTATCCCCTTCTTGTGTCATGAGAGTGATGTGGGTATAATGGTTCCTTTCTTCTCTCTGTCTCACACCACTCCACTTGCTTTCACTGTGGAGTGTGGAGGTGTTTGTGTGTGGGGAACGGAGGGGGGTTCTGCATGTTTGGATGGGGAGAAGAGGGAACACAGAGGTGCCAACAGAGCCAACAACTCATCTGGCACTCTTGCACTCTCTCTCTCACATACTCACATATGCTGGTCTGTGTTCAAAGTCATTGTCATCCGCCTGTATAGGGGAGGTATTCTAATTACACATGTAGAGAAAGACACACACACACACACACACACACACACACACTCACGTTCCTTCATCCGCAGACATGCAAGCACCCAGATGTACACACACATACGTGCAGTTTACACACTACAGAAATACTCTAAAATCTGAAGATTTACACAGATGTTTTAATGATCAAACTCAACCCCTGAAATTCTAAAATTTTCAAATCTCAAAACTCCAACGCGCCCAATTAAGACTCAAGCGGCGCCGTCGCTACCCAATCCTTAAAAAGCCAAACCCCTCCGTTTCCCTCCCTGCTGAGGCTCTCCAGGAAATGGGGATAGGAGAGGAGCGAGGGCCCTGGCAGCCATGGAGAGGGTGGACTCACTTCAGTCGCACAGATTCAGGCACATGGGGAGCTAACAGCCCAGAGCTGAACTAGGGAGGAGCTGGCAGCCGACCGGCACCCTCCGGCACACATGAGCTGGCAGCCGACCAGGAACCCTCTGGCATACATGACAACATGAGCCGACCAGCACCCTCCGGC
The DNA here is from genome assembly GCF_900700415.2 of Clupea harengus. Taxonomy (NCBI): domain Eukaryota; kingdom Metazoa; phylum Chordata; class Actinopteri; order Clupeiformes; family Clupeidae; genus Clupea; species Clupea harengus. The sequence continues at coordinate 20,453,819 of NC_045173.1, read as the reverse complement.
ACACAGTCAACGAGTCCAGCGAATCATTGTTCTATTGGCCCCTTAGCTTGTGAACAGTTGATTGTCTTTCTTAATTTCTCAGGTGAAAGTTAGAACATAATTGGGAATTCAACTGAAACACATGGGTTTATAAAATCACCCCGCTCTACATATACAGACGTGGACAAAATTGTTGGTACCCTTCCGTTAAAGGAAGAAAAAGCCACAATGGTCACTGAAATAACTTGAAACTGACAAAAGTAATAATGAATAAAAAAATACTGAAAATGAACTAATGAAAATCAGACATTGCTTTTGAATTGTGGTTCAACAGAATAATTAAAAAAAAAAAAAAAATTAAACTGGCCTGGACAAAAATGATGGTACTGTCATGGCAAAAAGTGACCGGGTGCCAAAAAGAGCCCGGGTGATGTAATATTGGCTTTCGAACGACTCTTGAGTGACAGTTACCATACCAACGTTAGCATTACGTCACCCGGGCTCTTTTTGGAAGTCAGACAACCTCAAAAACGCAATTTACCCCAGAGCATCTCGCATTATACTTTGCTACCTGAGACCAGCTTGCCTGTATTTTACCTGCAATAAACCAAGCAAAACAACCATGTGCTTGATGTTTGACTGTGTTAGGAAAGTTGTTGACTCACAACTTTGTTATAGTGTCAAAGTAAGTACATTTCAACCGGTTTCGCCGCTAGCATCTCGTTAGCGATTACTCCGTTAGCTGGGGCACATTATTTTGCTTAGTGTTTAGCTAGCAAGCTAGTATGAACTCTCCCAAGTCTTTCTAAATAGGCCTATATCAACAAATAATGGTAGATCTTAAATTATTTAAGATGTTAGCAAATGAACTGGCTGGCTTGCTAAAAAGGTAGATGAACAAGCACCGTATATTATTTAAGATGTTAGCAAATGAACTGGCTGGCTTGCTAAAAAGGTAGATGAACAAGCACCGTATAGTATTTAAGATGTTAGCAAATTAACTTGCTGGCTTGCTTAAAAGGTAGATGAACAAGCACCATATATTATTTAAGATGTTATTAAATGAACTGGCTAGCTTGCTTAAAAGGTATATGAACAAGCACCGTACCGTATATTATTTAAGATGTGAGCAAATTAACTGGCTGGCCTGCTAAAAAGGTAGATGAACAAGCACCGTATATTATTTAAGATGTTAGCAAATTAACTGGCTGGCTTGCTAAAACGGTAGATAAACAAGCACCGTATATCAGTATATTTTCTCCTTGTTATAAAAACGAATTTCTACTCTAAACAATTTCAATTGAAATGCAAATGATGATGTAAACGGCTAAAATGGAACACTTTATTTACCGGGTAAAAATTTGTTTAGCCACAATATATAGCGATTAAAAAAGTAGTATTGACTGCAAATGTTGATGTACAGGATACCGGCAGGTGTAGCTAAAACGGAATACTTAATAGTTTTAGGCACAATATTAAGTGACTAACAAGTAGCTGATGGCTTTCGAACGACTCTTGAGACTGACCAAAAAGTGCCCGGGTTACGTAGTGTCCGGGTTACGTAATGCAAGCGTTGGTATAGCAACTGTCACTCAAAAGTCGTTCGAAAGCCAATATTACATCACCCGGGCTCTTTTTGGCACCCGGTCACTTTTTGCCATGACAGTACCCCTAGAAAAGATTTAAAATAATTTGACCATAGAGACATGTTAAACTAAGGTGTGTCCTCTAATTAGCATTACAGGCTTCTTCAAACTTGTAATCAGTCAGTCTGCCTATTTAAAGGGTGAAAAGTAGTCACTGTGGTGTTTGGTATCATGGTGTGTACCACACTGAACATGGACCACAGAAAGCTAAGGACAGAGTTGTCTCAGGAGATTAGAAAGAAAATTATAGACAAGCATGTTAACGGTAAAGGCCGTAAGACCATCTCCAAGCAGCTTGATATTCCTGTGACAACAGTTGCACATATTATTCAGAAGTTTAAGGTCCAGGGGACTAGCCAACCTCCCTGGACGTGGCTGCAAGAGGAAAATTGATGACAAATTGAAGAGACGGATAATACAAATGGTAACCAAAGTGCCCAGAACAACTTCCAAAGAGATTAGAGGTGAACTCCAAGGTCAAGGTACATCAGTGCCAGATCGCACCATCAGTCGCTGTTTGAGCCAAAGTCGACCGAGGAGGACACCACTGTTGAAAGCAAATCATATAAAAGCGAAACTGGATTTTGCCAAAATGCATATTGACAAGCCACAGGGCTTCTGGGAGAATGTCCTTTGGACAGACGAGACAAAACTGGAGCTTGTCAGTTTCAAGTTATTTCAGTGACAATTGTGGGTTTTTCCTTCTTTAAATGAAGGGTACCAACAATTTTGTCCACGTCTGTATATAATGATTAACATAATATCTTTACATCTGACCTGATTATGCACTTACTGTTAACATTTGTTGTACATATAAAATGTAAAATATGTGTAGCACTGTAAATCCCTTAGGCTTTCTTCTCAGCCTAATCCCTTAATAACCTAATCATTTATTCCGCTTTTAGCTGAAACAGTGGTGCAAATTCCTTTCTTCATTCCTGATCTGCACTAGATCCACTGCAGGTCCTCATAGCATGCTAGATAACATCACCAGACAAACAGTGGCCATTTTTCATTGTCTCTGTTTTGTCTTGTTTGTTTGCTTTGTGATGTCACAGAATGGCTCTGGAGAGGAGAGGGGAATATCAGCTGTACAGTGAGTGAAAATCTGAAGAGGATTTCAGGTGGAGTCACCATAGAAAAAAAGATGCATGCGCATGTACTGTGCTTATGTATGGGTTTGAAAGGCAAGGTCGTTATGGAGCATAATTTTGTTCAGTGGAACATGATATTTCTGCTGACATCAAGAAAGAAAAGCGAGCACAGGAAACCTTAGATTGGCCTCGCGGACGATACCAGGATCAGTGGAGCACGTCTGAAAGCACGGCTCAACGCACTCAGCATTTATGTAAACACAAGGACACAGAGAAACAGAGAGAGACGTTCTATTTGTGCACGGCAAAACAGCTCTCCTCTCACACACTATTGATTCATACACCTTTGCATGGGCCCTTATGTACATGCATTTGACCCCACCACCCCCCGACCCCACCCCCCCACCCCGACCCTGGGCCTGACCAGGGGTATGCGATTGTGGATTCGCTCTGCTTTGTCCTGTTCAGCCTGTAAGCAGAAACACGGTTGGGCAGGCTCACATATACAGGCTCCCTCTCACACACACACACACACATACCTTTTTACAGGTATGTACATCCTTGCCTACACCTGCACACACACCAGACACAAGCACACACACACACACACTCATTTATACGTGTGCACACAGAGGCTCACATATATGTTTGCATGCACACACACACACACACACACACACACACAGAAGATGCAGAAGTGGGATAATGTTTTAGGGCACCTCACCCCCTCCCTCTTTTTTCAATCACTTGGTTTGAAAGAAGGAGGCCAAAAGAAAAAGAAAGAGTGAGAAAGAGAGCGAACAGAGAGAACACTATGTCTTCTCTTTCCAAACATTAAAACTGTGTGATTTAGAGGCTTGAGGGTCAGGCACAAAAGCAGTACCCTCTACCAGCCCCCCACCCACCCCCCAGCCTCTCCCCCCTTTAAAAAAGGGGGCCCTCTTATTACCAGGCTGTCTGTCAAGCCACGTGCCTACCCCACCGAAATGGCACACATTAGCATGTTGATTTACTGCACCAAGGAGCACGGGCACCCGCCACTTATTTCATTAAGAGGGGAGGATAATTAAGATTAATGGAGAAAGACACACTGGTGTGTTATTGGGCCAGTGTCTAGGGATCGATGGAGAAGGGAAGATGAGTTGTGTGGGGAAAGTGTGTGTTTGTGTCTGAGAGAGGTTGTGTGTGTGTGTGTGTGTGAAAGAGGTTGTGTGTGTGTGTGTGTGTGTGTGTGTTTGTGTTTGTATGTATGCCTATAGTTGCAAATGCAAAGAAGGTGTATACCATCTGTGTGTGCATGAGAGATTGTTCGAGTTATTTTAATAACCCACCCTTGGATTAAACGCTGGGTGTTTGGTTCGGAGGCCTCCCTCTCCTTATCCTGGTTTAGCCATGGCAGAGTTCATCTCACTGGAGGATAAAGCCGTCAGCATGAGAAGCATCGGCAAAAAAGAACACAGGCTGAGCCGCTCCCATCGCTCCAGACACGGCTGAGTTGTTACGCAGCCTTGCGGCGGCAGAACATTTTCATCACGGGTCGTTATCCGCCCCCTTACGGAGCCCACTGACGGATGAGATCAGGATCACCAAGCGGAGGACGTCATGTCATGCGGGTCATGTTCCGGGGTCTCCGTTTAACGGCTGTTAAATTGGGGTTTAAATGAGAAACATTCGTCACTTGGCACGCTGAATGTGATAGGACTGGTGGCTGTGGAAATTATGCAAAAATGTCCTGGCAGCCTTATTCCCATCACCCGTCACCTGTTGGGCCAGCCAGCCTGCCAGCATAACTAAACATATCTAAACACATACAAAATAAAAAATAAATCAATATGGGTCCCCCCTTATGTGCCGTGGTTCTGCTTAAGGTTCCTTCCTGACTAACAGGGAGTTTTTCCTTGCCCCTGCTGCCATTGAATTTAATTGAATTAATTGGACGAATAGAATGCTCTGCATTTTGTGTTTGTGTGTCTTTTGTTGTGCCTTTGCTTCTCTCTGTTTGATTTTTCTCTCTTCCACACACACTATCACCCTTTCCGCATCCCCCCCCCCCCCCACACACACACACACACATACACAAGCACAAACAAGCGCGCACACATACACACACACACATATGTAACATGCTTATGCATAGACGTACACATGCAGATTCTCTAAACCTGCTGCCTGCCCTACACACACACATAAACAAGTGGGCACGTGTGAGCCACTCACACACACATCAACTCTGTTTTGCTCTCTCTGTCTCTCTTTCACACACACACACACACACACAAACACACAACTATACACACTATCACACATCTAGACTTACCATTGACCCCACACTCAGAAATAGGCAATCACTACCCAGGCATGCAAGTTATGTGACTCACTGGTTGGTAAGAGAGGCTGCACACGCCGTGATGAAAGCAAACAAATGCCTGTGATCATGCAGCCCCCACCACGCTCCCATCCCCATCCCCATCCCCATCCGCCCACGAGCGCCTCCACCCCTCAGGGTCAAACTGCTCACAGAAAAGCCTGTGGGTACCCCCGGCCTGCTTAATGGACAAGGACAGGTGATTGGGAACAGAGGCAGCAGAGGAGAACAATCTCCAGAAATGCAATCTTTATTGTTCTGCTGCTGTCTGTTGCCTGGGAGACCCCCCTCATTCCCCTTTGGCTCCCCATCACACTCACGCATCCTTTCTCTTTTTTTACTTCAGATATCTATCCTCTCATCGTCTGTGTTTTCATCTTCTTTCGGTCTCAGTGTCTTTCTCACCATCTTGCCATAATGCTTTACCCCTCTTTTCTCTCTATCTTTATTCTCTTTCGTTTCTGTTTCTCTCTCGTTATCTCTTTTCATCAGTTTGCTTCAAAATGTTAACTCTTGGCAGATCAGCCAGCCCTTCCAGTTTTCAGATCTGTGTTTAGTCAAAACTGTAGTTCTTATAAAATTTGCAGTCTTCTGTTTATCAGCAAGGTAAGATAATACGTATGGGCGAAAACCTCACTCTATCCATTTGCAGTGCTAGTCTAGTTTAGGCTAGTGTAGTCTTGCATCCATATGCAATGCTAGTCTAGTCTCGCATCCATATGCAGTGCTAGGCTAGGCTAGGTAAGTCTAGTCTATTCTTGCTTTGTGCCTGTTGCTGATGCTATCCAAATGAGCCTATAGGGCACAATTAGCCAGCAGAGTACTCCCACAGTGTATTCAAACTGAAAAATTGAGAGCCGACTCCAGCATCGATCTCAAGCTTTAAAAGTAGATCATTAGCATGGGTTGAAGAAGCTCCGTCTGTGGTATTAGAAGAGGTTCAATTCTAGGTTTCCTGCGCTGTGTGGGTGTGAGTGAGTGTGGGGGCTGAGGATGGAGAAGGCTCCCGAGCTCTCACTCCCACAAAATACACAACTTACCTTGAAACACATGGACTGGCACTGTATAAAGCCATGCACACTACTAGCTACACAACCCACTATGTAACAATGCATCACACAACCCACTCTGAACAACACTCATTGTTTGGCACGCGGCACGATGCAACTATCTAACCACCACACATATCAAACGAACACAAAGCAGATGGCCCGTACCATGACACACACTCACATGAGGAGAGCGGTTTTCATTTCTACAGGCTAAAACCGCTCCATCTCTTTTGCTTTCGGTCTTTCCCTCGCTTCTTCTTCTCCTCTTGGAGATTTCCTCTTAACACTCATCTCATTTCCTCCATTTGTATTTGTTATCTGGCTAATGAAACTTCCCACACCATGCTAGACTAATCACCCACATCATCTTTTTTATCTAGGTTTCTTTCTTGTGCAAAGGACAAGTGAATAATGAACAAAACTAAATAAACAGAATAGTGAAATAGCAATTAAATACAGTGAAGGCATAATGATAATTGTGCATGGCTAGCATGGCTAGGTCATTATCACCTCTGCTAATGCCTCTGTTGTAGTTAATGATAAGATTAGGAAGTGGCTAGCAGATGACATGCTAATAATGGTTCCGAATAAGAGTAATTCCTCAGGGGTTCCTGAGCCTCCACAAGAGGGTCATCCTCATTAGCGCTGATTGGATAAATGTCAAGGAGGAAGGGGAGCAGGGGGGTATCAGTGGAACTCTGCGTGACTCAGAGCAAGAGGCCTTGCACTCTCTGGCACAGAACAGGAAGAGCAGGCCCAATGGAAATTGAGCAAAGAAATTAAATGAGACCCTTAAAAATAAGAGTGTGTGTGTGTAAGTGCCCCCATCAATGTTTGTCCTTATGTGAGTCTGTATGTCTTGTTTGTTGTTTTTTGTACTTTAAGAGTGAGTGAATGTGACGTGAGTGGATGTGCGGCCGAGTGTGTGTGTGTGTGTGCCCATACGTGCCTGAATGAAGAGAAGACTGGGGTGCCAGCTCTCCGGGTGACACACAAAGCATGCTAAGGTCCCAGAGCCCAGACACAATGTGCCAATCATAATGTACCAGGCCAGACTACCCAAATAATGGGGGGGGGGGGGGGGACGGCCCAGTGTTCCGAAAGCCCGATATTCCGAAATCTCAATATTCCGAAAAATTGTCCCCCTGGCATAATTTAGAAATATTTTAAGTGGCACAAAACACACACAGCATTTATTTTGCGCAGCGGAGCGGAGACGCTCACCGGGCTATCACGCATATAACTTGGCAATATTGCTTAACTTAGCCTACTCTGGTTTTGAATATGGGGTACCACTCGTGCAAAGGAAATCACCGGCAGAATGTCGCAGGACATTACGCAGATCTTGTCAAGCACTGACAAAGCATGCATGCGTTGGCTATCATAAAAGTATTTTTTTATCATCGCGATGCAAATGCCATGTGTGTATAATAATATTCTGAATTAAAGTTCATGCTTGTGAAATAAATGAATTTATATGTTTATGATTGTGTGATTCATTGGGATGTGCATGTGGGCTATAGTGGTTCACGTTGCTGTGCTCACAATTTCGGAACAGCGGGCTGTCGGAATAAGGGGCTTTCGGAACATTGCCATGGAACCAATAATGGGCACGCTTCACTTAGCACCCTGCTACAAAGTGAAGCATTGTAATAAGAAGACATTATTGGCCTCCACAGAAGAAAGGCAATTTCACAAAATAGTGCACTGACTTTGGAGAGGCTGCTCACTTCACAACAAAAGAAACAATAAAAGAAAAAAACTTTATTATTACAACATTTCTCAAAGGCCAGCATCTCTCAGTGGGTGGGCTATTCACTGTGTGGCAGGACTTCTTAACCCTGTGAATTGGTGTGCAGTGAAAGCAAGAACACTCTCAGCTCCTCATCAAACCTGTTCCCTGAGTTGCAGAATTGTTTTTTTGAATAAACACTACAGGTAGGAGTCTAAATCACACAGACCTTCCCCTCACCGTACGGTTGCCTTGTCAGTTTACCTTACCACAGTTAAGCCAACATGGTCTGCACAGTGATTTACAGTGACATGGTCATCTGTCTCTTTCTCTCTCCTTCCCTCTTTCTCTCTCTCTCTCTGGGCTCCCTGCAGGGTTGTGGTCACCTGGAGTAGCTTGTTGGGCCTGTCGCCCCAGGCTTGGTATTGAAGAGGTCAGAAGCTTGGGTCAGATATGACACCATCCTCAGTGCAAGGTAAGCACACAACAACCATGTCGACCATTTAAAAAAGGGAAGCTTTTTTGTTTTTTTCTCTTCCAGTTGGTGTTTATCACATGGATAACGTTTTAGACACTGGCTCTGGCGATGGAATATGACTAAAACGGGAACCGACAGGGCTACACTTCTCCCATTTTCCGAGAGGCAGAACGTGGGATAAACACTCCGTGGTAATTATGTTTATCTGCACTCTGAATGCTACGCGGAAAACAAGATTACCTTGTGTTTTGGCGTGATGTTGTAAACTCTATGCTTATCTCTGTCCGCACAGTCTTTTTTTTTCTTTCTTAACTTCCCTCCTATGCATTCTCTCTCTCTCTCTCTCTCTCTATCTTCCTCCCATGCCCCTCATACAATCTGTTTCACTTTATCTCTCAAAGTGATCAGAAAATCGTTGAATTTTTTTCCTCTCATCCAAAGCACCATTAAAAGGATTATTAATAGAATGGATGAAAGGCATAATTAATAGTTAATCACCATGCTCCAAATACGGGTTATTGAGCAGCAACTGAGGGAAATCATTGTTTAGCAGCCATGAATGGCTGGCCATGTACTGTGCTCCGCTCTGCTCGGCTCCGTGCCCCACCTGGCAGCGGCCCAGGGTAAAGAGATTGTGGTGTTTTGGAGGGCTGAAAGGTTAATGCCGAATTAAAATCCCACAGGAGCAATGTCTGTCTGGAGTAAACACAAACACATATCACTGCCAGGCATACAGAGCTCACAGCACCCACATTTCTGTTACCACAAACAACTCTGCCAACACCAACAGACGATGTGCATATGGGATGATGCACACAAACATATACACACACACACACACACACATAGTACATACATACACATACACACTCACACACACACACAACTTACAGTCAGAGACACACACAAATAGACATGTCAAAATATTCATCCTCACATGCTGGAATTCTAACGTGATTCCAGTCATATCACACCACAGAACAGGGTGCTTTCATGGCTGCCCAAGATAGACCAAAATAACATTAAAAATGGCTTACTGTTTGCTATTGAGATAGAGAGAGAGAAGAGGGAGAGAGAGAGAGAGCAGTTTTGCAACCTGAGTCCTAAAGCACGCATGCACGCACACAAAACATAACAAACAGAGATAGAGAGAGAGAGAGAGAGAGAGAGAAAGAGAGAAGGTAAGGACAAGTGATATCCCCTGCAACAATCATGTTATTTTGTGTACGGGGCAGTGAGTCAGGTGTGGGAGGGGAGTGGAGGTAAGAAAGCTTATCTGCCAGTCTCAGCTGTAAGTCCCCCGCCCCACCCACCCGACACACAAACACACGCACTCACACATACACACATACATACACCAGGACCACACAGAGCCATAGACAGTATTCATACACATACATGCGCAAAGCCACACACAGATATGAAAACACACACATTACACAACCATACCCACCACATAATAAACACACCACACAGGGCCTTTGGTAGCCAAACACACACTCCTCCCTGCACATGAAAACGTGAATACTACATACACCACAAAGCATCCACCAGCACACACATGACCAAGCATAGGCTTTAAGAGCAGCAACCTGAGAAAATGGGCGCGCTTGAGACAAAACAAAAAGAAACAGCAGCAACTCCCCTGGAGGGGCAAAGGGCAACTGTGGGGGCAGAGAGGTGTGGAGGAGCCCGGCGAGCTCATCTGGTGAGGAGCTAATTGCTGCCAGTGACTCATGGGGATGGTGGGTGAGCCCTTACTCGCTAAATACTCCTCTGATGTCTGTTTTTTAGCACACGGCAGCCAGATAACTCCTGCTCGCCGGGGGAGATTAAGGTTGAAAATGAATTACCATCGATGGTAAGCGATAACACGCTGAACATGCGGCTGTGTAATCTCACAGGGAAAAAAAGAGCTCTCTGCTACTCTGCTGTTATCCTGTCGTCTTCCCCTCCATTTATGGTGTGTGCATATATTCTCACTGACTCTTGGTTGCTTGCTGTCACTCATGTGCTTCTCCTCTGCTTCATGCATTATCTTTTGCATTCTCTCTCTCTCTCTCTCTATCTCTCTCTCTCTCAGACAGAGCAGAGGTACAGAGGGAGACTGAGCAGAGGTACAGACTGCCCCACTCCTCCTTCCTCCCTGTCCAAACGGTTCTGGCTGGTCACTGCAGAGGCGGCTCAAGTGTGTTCTTAGGCATTGATCTCATAATGACATAGACTTTCCATTAGCTCAGAGCACGGAGTTGTCTCCAGACCTGGGCTACATTACACACACACGCATGCTCACACAGAGACACCACACACATACAGCATACTCAGACATAGGCACACATACACATCCTCCTCACAACGAAGAGGCAGAATTACTTTTGCTTAAAGCGCTCTAATTCAGTAAAAACTGTAATGTACACACCCCCATCCCAAACATAACTGTCACATTATTGTCTTCAAAACTGTGAATTTCAAGAGAAAAGGAGTTAGAGCAGAGGTCTTCAACCGGGGGTCCGCAACCCCCAGGGGGTCCGCGGAGGTACTGCAGGGGGTCCGCCAAATGATTTCATCTGAAGCATTTTTTCCCTCTTCCAAAAATGTACAACGTCCTAAAGACTACATAAACATAAACAGAACGTAAAAATTGCTTTCTATTACTTAAAAATAATACACAGGCTACCCATGAGTCTTCAGGCGATCATTTGATCATAATGGCAACATATGCACTTTTAGCTACATTTAGCTATCTGGTGCCAAAAGACGTTACCTGCCATAACCATACAATTTGAAATAATTGATCGTTTGTAATTTCTCGGAACAAAAGCTCCTCGTCAGACACCACTGATGGCGGTTAAGATGATCTACCTCCAGAGGATGCCAACATGTACAGCCAAAAGCGCAAACGGGAGAAGACAGGTAAATATTCAGAGAATTATCTGAAGTTTGCCTTCACCTACAAAGAGACCGATGGTGAAGAATTAGCAGTGTGCGTGGTTTGCTCTTCCGTGCTATCAAACGAAACTATGAAACCATCAAAGCTGCAACGACACTCAAAGACAACCCATGCTCACTTGAAAGAAAAAAACATTTAATATTTCCCGTTTAAAATCTTTTGAGGGGCAGCAGACCTTGATGAGACAATCAGCCAAAGTGTGCGAGCTAGCTTTAAAAGCGTCTTATCAAGTTGCATTACGTGTCGCTCAGACCAAACAGCCATATATAATTGCGGAACGTTTAATATTGCCAACAGCTAGTGATATGTGCAAAACAATGTTTGGGAAGGATGAGTAGCTACGTAAAAAAACTGAAAAGCATCCCAATGCCCGCCCTATTGAATTGAATTGGCAGCTGATGTGAGGGCACTATAAATCGCAAAACTCCCGAAGGCAGATTATTTTGCAATACAATTAGATTAATCCACCGATGTGTCAAACGAAGCTCAGCTTTTAGCTTTTTTGTGATTTGTCGACCAAAATGAGATGCAGGAGGAATTTCGATTCTGTAAGCAGCTGCCTGGAGGTAAAAAAAAGTTCAGAGATTTTCAAAGTGATCGACAATTTTTTCCATGAACATGATACACCCTGGCCAAAATGTGTCGCGATGTGCACAGACGGTGCAAGAGCCATGTATGACGCACTGCATGCTTCATAGGGAGAATGTCGTTGCCAAAAACATGAATCATGAATTCTCAAACGTCAGATCTCTCACTAGGTATGAGATATTTCATCCATACTTCAGCTTCTCAAGCTACTCAATTCTTTGTCCCTCCCTAATTGAATATAGAGTGACGACTAACTGTAAGGGAGAACAAATGTCAATAATAAACAGACAGTGTTGTGCATGAACGCGTTCAAAAGAACGCGTTCATTGAACACGTTCATTTTTATGAGAACGATGAACTGAACGCAACTTCATGACAAATAATGAATTTGAACGGTGAACACGTTCATATTATCTGAGGTCTAGCTAAAACATTACGGAACGTTTTCCTTCTACTGAGGAAAGACGCTGTCTAAATCGAATGCTTGTACCATGTCGTTCCTCAGTAGGCCTACCTGTCGTTGGCCATAGTAATTATTTGTTAAATTGCCCAGACAGACCATGTTTCGGTAAATTACCATATTTGGTAATTGCGTTGGTCATGTGACTCCACTTCTCACGGTACAATGTTTTGATATCGCTTCACGGCATATTTAGATGGAGTAGCAGTTAACTTCGGGCATATTTTCACATAATTGAACGTCGCACTTTCTTGAAGTTGTGTGCGTCCATGTACACGTGAGTTTGACTTTGTAGCCTACCTTGTCATTATGTGTTTGTTATAGTTTAGCTTTCTCATAATTGTTACGAGCACTGTCACTTAATTAATCTAGCATGATGCACTGTTCGTGAACTCGCTTAGCATAAGCTGCTAATGTACAAATACGAGTGTTACAGGGTTTACCTATGCTAACTTTTGAGCGGTCTTTCATTTAGTGTACATGCCCTTGTTGATCTGAGATTAAGCCAGTAGCATGTCATTGCTGAAGAGGTTAAATTATTACCTTTAGTTCCCTGTATAATTCATTATTTAAATGGTAGGCTACTACAGGGCTGTGTATTAATGTATATTTTCTGTTTGTACTTTACTTTCACACACACACACACACACACACACACACACACACACACACACACACACACACACACACACACACAAACATACACCCACCTACAATTTATCCCATTCATTGTTGTTAATGCAATACAAAGACTGAAGAATCAAACTGAATATCCAAGTCTCCATTCTTTTCCATTCTAATCGGATGACCCTCAGTGATTACACATTTCCCGAACCCCCTCTATAACAGTATCCGTATAATTTCTGCGATACCTAAACCAACTAACTCGACCCTACATTACCCATGAATCATCGCACACACATGTATACCAAACAAGCAACGTATTCCAAGGCAACAGCTCTCGGTGTCAATATAAAAATGGCAAGTGAAAGCGAAAACAGAGACGCGGACTCAGCGAGTAGGCCTACATCCGATCCACCTTATTATTATGTGCGGGATTTTTACGCACTGTCTGATAAAGTTTCCGACAGTAAAAATCTCATCTTTCTGTGCAAATTATGTCCTCCTGAAAAATTAGCAATAATTTAAAAAAAAATGAAAATGAACTGAACTATGAACTAGTTCAGAATTTAAATGGTGAACTATGAACGTGAACGATTCATGTTTACTTGTATGAACTGAACTTTGAACTAGTTCATGAGAGGTGTGAACGTGCACAACACTGTAAACAGAATACATTGAAACTAGTTGTGTGTCACAGATGATTTGTAATTCTGTTCAAACATGTGTAGGGGAGTGTGTGTGTGTGACTGACACTTAGTTCCAAATAAATTATATGAATATCAGGCCCAAATTTGCGGCGGCGGGGGTGGGGGTCCCTGCTCAGCGTCTCTCTCAGCCAAGGGGTCCTTGGGCTGAAAAAGGTTGAAGACCCCTGAGTTAGAGGGTTACACCTGCTTTTTCTTGTGATAGATAATAAGTAAGTAATGCATGCGTGCGTGTATGGAAGATGGAAGAATGTGATGATTTTTATTTAAGTGTGTTTAGGTGTATGTTTATCTATGTACATAAATGACCGCATGAGTACATGTCTGTGTGTGTGTCTGTGTGTATGTGTATGTGAGAGAGAGTGAGGGAGAGACAGAGAGAGAGAGAATGAGTATGTGTGTGCGTGTGTGTGTGTGAGAGAGAATGAGTGTGTGTTTGTGTGTCTGTGTGTCTGCGTGTGTGTGTGAGAGAGAGAGAAAGCGTATGTGAGAGAGAGAGAAAATTAGTGTTTGTGTGTGACAGAGAGAGAGAGAGAGGTGTGTGTGTATGAGAGAGAGAGAGAGAGAAAATTAGTGTGTATAATAGTCTGCTTGTGTACCTGCATGCATGCCTTGGCAGACGCTGAGGTTTTATTAAACTGTATTCTGGCGGTCATATGACCCTATGCCGCGCCTTAAATATTTGATCTGCCAGCAAGATATTACCTTGGCGCTTTGTGCAACTTCATGGTAAAAGGCGGCAAGGACTAAAGAGGTTAGAGGCTTTCCGAGGGGGAAAAAAGGCAGAGAGGTGAGAGTTCTTGCTCCCCTGCTGGGCTGGGAAAGCCTGATGGCGGAGGGAGGAGAGGTAGAGGTCTGCTAGACGAATGCCAGGACCCAGTAGCTGTGCAGGCCGTTGGTTGGAGCCTCCAGCTGCTCCACACACCGTCTTAATTGAAGATAGTGGGTGGTGCCTGAAGGTGTGAAGAACGTATCCCATGGGTGACAGTGTGTGGGATTAGAGGTGTGTGTATGTTTGTGTGTGATTGAGAATGGAAGCAAAAAAGTTGTGTCTGTGTATAAATGTGCCTAAAGGCATGTGTTTGTGTGCACGTATGCCTGTACAATGGAATGTGCATCTGTAAATGTTATTTGTGAGATGCTGTGTGTTTGTCTGAAAGTTGATTTATATGAAAGTGTGATTGCCCTTGTGTCTTGATGTACACTAAGTATACATATGAAGAGCATTGTGTATATCTTTGCCAATGTATGTGTGCTTATATTTGTGTGTCTAAAAGAATAGGGTTGTGTCTTCACGAATATGTCCAGAAGTGTGTGTGTGTGTGTGTGTGTGTGTGTGTGTTAAGGACAAGGAGTGTGTGTGTGTGTTAAGGACATGGAGTGTGTGAGGAGGTGAGAAAGCAGTGCTGGTGAGACTCTCAGTGATGCGTTCTTCACTCCCAGTTTCAGGGTGAGTCACTTAATAGTGTGAGGTCTCCATGGCGATGCAGTATGTTAGAGTGGCTGGCCATCTGTGGCACACAGTTTGCGTGCAGCGTTACAAAGGCACTTCTGGCAGAACTCAACCAAACACACACATTTAATATGGCCACATATGCAGAAAAATAAGCACATGTGAGCTCTCGCACACGTGCACACACACACAAACACTCATACACACAAAAACACACAAACTTGCACTTGTACAGTACAGTGTGAAAAGTTTTAAGTTGTGTCACAAAACATTAGTTATTCTCTTTTTGAGAAAAAAAAAGTCTTCTTTTTAGAAAACTACAAGTGTGCCAATAGGCGAATTGATGCTATTTTACAGACAAAGGGAGCTAAATATTGATTTGTAGTTTTTTGTTTACTGCATTGCACAAAAAATATTCATGTTATTATTTTTGACAGCATCCTGACATTACAGCATTTTTCACCAGTGCCTAAAACTTTTGCATGGTACACACACACACACACACACAGATAAAGAGAGAGAGAGAGAGAGAACGTGGTGAATATGCCCAAATATGCTCTCACACGTCATGACATGTCATGTCAAAAGTTGTGTGTTTGCACTTATGTCTCTCTCTTTCTCTCTCCCTCTCTCTGCCTGACTCAAACTATCTGTTTTTCTTCCACCTATGCAGATAATGATTTGACCTTCTTGGTGACTGGAAGATTAATTTACAGCTCTCTTGCTATCTTGTACAGTATGTCAAAATTAGTCAAGCTTAGCAAATGCCCTTTTCACAAATGCAGCTATAACTTTGTATAAATGCACACGAAAAACAGAGAAATCAATCACATCCTACAATCCCTTAAGAAAGGATTGCTCTCTGTGCAGATCCAGCATTTCTATCTATCTATCGACAAGACACCAAACCCTATCAGCACGCAACTGACCTTTGGAAGGGATATGCATGATCGTGGGTATGTGTTTGTGTTTGTGTGTGGGTATGTGTATATGTAAGTAAGTGGCTTTGTGTATGTGTGTGTACTTGTGTGTGGGGATATGTAAATGTGTGTGTACTTGTGTGTGGGGATATGTAAGTGTGTGGGTATGTGTATGTGTGTGTACTTGTGTGTGGGGATATGTAAGTGTGTGGGTATGTGTATGTGTGTGTACTTGTGTGTGGGTATGTGTATGTGTGTGTACTTGTGTGTGGGGATATGTAAGTGTGTGGGTATGTGTATGTGTTGTCGCAGCCCAGCTCTCAGCAAGACGCAACAAGGAAATTACTCAAAGCACGTTCTTTATCAAGGCTTCAAACTTACAACAAAGTAAATGAACAGAAAATGGGGTAAACTCTCCGGCTTGCACCCAGTGCTACCGGCACCTTCCCCTCTGTCTCTCTCTCTCTCTCGTCAGTCCTTCTTACTGACTCTTTAAACCCTTTGTTTGACTAGATTGGCACTGATCAGCAACTAGTCAAACAATCTACAGGTGAGCTTTCAATTAAGGAAAGCCCAACCTGCCTCGTCCCCAGAACACCTCCCCAGGGTCCTAAAGTCTGCCTTGTATAGGCCTGGTAAGGGAATTCACCCGTGTTCAAACCAAGTGGGACCTACTTGTGTTTTTTTTTTTTACACTTTTGCTCACGTAGCTGAGGAAAGCCCAGCTACGATATGCTTGTCATGTAACTGTGCTAGGACTACAGGGAGAAAATACTAAAATAAACATTGTGTGCGTGTGTGTGTTCAAACAGCCCTCCCCCTCCTTTTCTCACGTTTTGCGCAGCGAACACATTTTAGCAGACATAATTCATGTGGCAATGCCCGTGCACTAGCTCCCACCCCCCACAAATTACAGTCATGATAGATTAACAATAAGCCCCCCCCTCCCCAAATAGAAACAGCTAATGACAAAGCCAAAATAAGAAAGAGTGAATTAATAATAATGAACCCAACAAGAACAAGAAAGAGGCTTGCAGAACAATATCAATCTCAACAACAATTACCCCTCCTTTGGAAGGATCCTGAATTGAATGAATCCGGGCAGAGAGAGGGTGAGGGAAATAAATAAAGCCTATTTTTAGCCACTGCACATTCATACTTTTATGAGTTTAATATATGAATCATGTCCCGTGCCTTGCCTTGCCCTTAGCGATTTTACTCTGTGGCGCGCGTGTGTGTGTGTGTGTGTGTGAGCTGAAATAAATACATTTAGTCAAAAAAAAGGAGAATGAGGGAGCAGAGAAGGGAGGGGGAGAGGCTTGGCACGTTTCCTCTCGCTGATATGGCAATCGATGGTGGCGGGTTTAGGACACGTGAAGATAGGGGACAGTGTGCATGCTTCTCTTTCTCTCTCTCTCACTATCTTTGCTTTTGTCCCTCTCTCTCGTCTCTTACCATTCTCTCCATCAATCTTCAGTTTAATTTCTCTCAGTCCCCCCCCCCCCCCCCTTCTTTCTCCCCTCCTGCCTCTCAGCCTTTCCTCTGGGGGGTTTGGGACAGTGCACTGAAACGTGAGTGGGCAGTCAGTCTGTTGGGATGAATACAGCTCCAGATTAGACTCCAGCAGGAGCATTGGCAGAGAGGAGAGAGAGAGATGGAGATGGAGAGAGGCAGTGCAGAGGAGGAGAAGAGAATGGCAGGGTTAAACTGGGGGAGAGATCATGCCAGTCTGAGAAGAGAGGAGAAGAAAGTTTAGGGGAAAGAGAGGAGGAGGAGGAGGACGGGAGGAAATTAGAGGAGACTGTGACAGTCCAAGAAGAGACTAGAGAGATGGAAAGAGGTCAAGACAAGGAGGAGTGGAGAGACAAGAGAGAAGGCATTGAGACAGATGTAGAAAGGACATAATACAGAAGATGAGAGAGGGAGGAGAAAGGGTGAAGGAAGGAGAAGAGGAGGAATATGCAAGGGAAGACAAACAGCAGGCAATCAGGGAACTAGGATCTTAACAGAGAGGGAGTGAATGAGAGATGACATGAGACACTGAATGAAAGACATAGCATTCAGAAGTATAGACTGATGGAGGAAGAGAGAGAGAGTTGGAAAGAAATATGGAAGGAGGAGAAAGGAGAGTAGGAGTGAGAATGAGAATGAGTTGTTCACGTGTACTTCATCTGTTTCCTGAAATTGGAGCAGTTTGTTTTTACACCAACACACACACACACACATATGCACACACACTCACACGTGTAGAACAGATCATTTTGTTTTGTTGTTTGCTCAACACCGGCTGTAGGCACATGCTGCCTTTGTATATGACCTTTCAAGCACAACAAACACACATGCACACAATTCAATTCACAGGCATGTCAGCCATTCATTGTAAATGGCAGGCATTTTAAAACAGCATGAATGATCATGCCAGCCAATACCAATTTCCAAATGATTTAGAACCAATTCAAACACGTGTACACACACACACACACACACACTCAAAAATACTTCCATACACAACGTTTTTATTTTTCATTTTACACATACATACATGTACATACATTACGTTATTACTTTTCCCAATGAATACAATATTATACATCCCATGATCATCTGAAAAGGAAAAGATGAAGTTGATTTAGAAAATGGGGAGTAGGCGTCTGGTGGATAGGACACAACACGCGAGACAGAAGAAGACAGTGATACTGTATAAGTGACAGAGAGCAAGTAAAGGGGAGAAGTGCCGCAGTAAGTAAAAGGTGTGCAATATGCTGTTGATTGGATAGACAAGACAAATCATGGGAAGAGCCTAAAAGCAAGGAGGGAGAGAGAGAAAGACCAGGGAAATGGGCAGCAGGAATCTCACATAAATCTCACAACGCCCAGGTACTACATGAAAGGGACAGAGGTGCATCAGAAACCATAAGAACTCACTCATCCCAGCGTTCATTCACACTCCACTCTCCTCACTCTCATTCAAGCGTTCATTCACATCCTACTCTCCTCACTCTCATCCAAGCGTTCGTTCACATCCTTTTATCCTCACTCTCATCCAAGCGTTCGTTCACATCCTACTCTCCTCACTCTCATCCAAGCGTTCGTTCACACTCTACTCTCTTCACTCTTGTCCAAGCGTTCATTCACACTCCACTCTCCTCAGTCTCATCCAAGCGTTCGTTCACATCCTACTCTCCTCACTCTCGTCCAAGCGTTCATTCACACTCCACTCTCCTCACTCTCATTCAAGCGTTCATTCACACTCTACTCTCTTCACTCTCGTCCAAGCGTTCGTTCACACTCCACTCTCCTCATTCAGTGCTCTCTCATGCCCCACCTTCTTTCCCTCCTCGCAGTCTCTCACCGGCTTCCCCTCTTCTCGCTCACAACCATTACACAGATTTGAGCTTTTTGAATGCTGCATTACTGCTGTAACTGTACTTTACTCCTGTTCACCTCTCTCGCCCTTTTTTCAATGTTCTCAGCTTACTCCTTTTTCCAATCTGTAGGTTATGTTTCCCCTCTTTTTCTTTCAGTTTTTTTATTATCTTGAGGTAAAACTCATACATCCACACCCCTTCCCCCTTGCAGTTCTCTTCAGAGTGGGTGTTCTTTTCCTCCAGCTTTCACTGCCTGTCACTCCATCTCGTTTGATTTCCTCACTAATAACCATTCAGTGCTCTGCCGCTACACCACATATCATCCTTCATTTCTCTCTCTCTCTCTCTCTCTCTTATTATCTCCCTATCATCCTCTCTCTCTCTCTCTCTCTCCCTCTCTTATTCTCATTCCATCTTCCGCTCTCTTCCTCGTGAACGTGCCGCTATCTCACTCACCTAATTTCTATCAGTCATTTTCCCTCCCAGCATCGTTGGGTCTTCACTGCTCCTGCTCTCTCGCTCTCTCTCTCTCTCTCTGTCTGTTTGTTCAAAAGGGGATCCACGTCGTACCGGGTAATACTGTTAGTTTTCAGTCACCAGAGTTGTTGGCCTACTTTCAAGCCACACACCAAGGACAAAACACATTGAGCTGGATGCTGGTTAAAAGCTCTTTCCTTCCAGCCATCTGATTCTGCCAAGCTGCCATCACATGTCACACTATACTGTTTAATGCATGAAAGAAATGCTGTGTGCACTGCTCATTCTTAAGTAGCATTAGAGTCACTCACAGAATACTAGAGGAAGCTCAACTTTCAATCTCTTTCTTTTTTCTCTAAGTTTCTTAGTCTGCAACAAATGTATGATGAATTGTCACAGTAGCGTTACACATTCAGTCTACTTACTCTCGCCTTTTGATGGAACACCCTCTTCCCCACATCCTGTCTCCTTAGACAGGTGTCCTCTCTGGTCGAACAGGAATCCAGGACGGTGGTGGGGATCATTTTGAGTACAGCTGACCTTGATTTGAAAGAGCCTGTTAAATGCTCATGGTAAAGAATGACAGGTAGCTGAACCTGAGAGTAGATTAGCTAACAATGTGAATATAGCTTTTTGAGTCAATCCTTTTCCTGTTACATGGTAATTTATACGCTGTCCTTTTACTGCCATGGGGTAACTAGACTTGGGTGATTTTTAAACCATAGTATATGGACTCACTGACCACTTAGGGTTTGCTGGTGCTTGACTTTATTGACATCCTGCCTCCCAGGAAAATCCCTGATGTAGTGTGCCATCACTGTGTCATTGTTTCTCTAAACCTAAACAGGGTTTGAAGGGCATCTACAAACACAAAGATGGTGAGGACTGGACTGAGCAGAGAATGTGCCACTTCTTAGCATATGAAAGGGATTGAACACCCTCACACACACACACACCGCCATGGAAACAACGTCTCACAAAGACGTCTTAAAGCGAGTGGGTGTTATGATAAATCCTTGCGCCCTGCGGTCATTTAGCCGGTGCAGACGCACGCAGAACCTCATCGCTGCCCCGGTAATTGAGACAGGTTCCTGGAGAAAAAGCTGAGGTAATTGCTCTGCCCTCCTCGCTGTCTCGCTCTCTCTCTCTTTACGTTTCTGTCTATCTCCCGCTATCTATCACTCCAGCTCTCCCTACTTGCCTACCTCCCTCGCTCCTATTTCTCCTGGCATTTATCCAAACAAATACAGTGAGTGGATTCCTAATCTTCCAGGCCACATTGAAAGATGAGTGTGCTCTACCCCACCTCAAGTTGAGTTGAAGTGTTTCTGCTTTGGTGATATTTAAATGTGAGTAGATGAGTGTATCTGCATGTATGTGTGTGTGCGTGTGTGTGTCTGCAGACATGTGTGAGTGAGTGTGTGTTTGTGTTGGAGAGCATCAGGGGCATTCTTGAGAGACCTGCTCCTGGCACAAAGAGCATAATTTGAGTAGCCCATCACATTAGCATGACAATCTGTTGCTGAAGGTCTGCGAGGCCCAGGGGATACCTATGGCATCCCAGCTATGGATCAGAGCACACCATATCATAATACCCCTATGCACACACACAGAAAGACAGACAATATCACAATACTGTCCCTCATGCACACACACAGAAAGACAGACAATATCACAATACTGTCCCTCATGCACACACACAGAAAGACAGGCAATCAGAATTCTGTCCTGGAATTGAACAATGGTGTAGTGTTTGTGTGTGTATGTGTGTATGTCGGTGCTCACTGAGACACCGTTTCAGAAATCACTGAATGCCAGGGAGGTTTGTGTTGGTATGTGTACCTGTGTGAGTGCATGTGTGTTTTATTCTGTTTGTCTGTGCCTATGTGTATGGGTCACTGTTTATTTTAGCCAGTAATTACCTTTTTTTTTGCCCAGCAAGATTATTAAAAAAAAAAAAAAATTCCTGGTCAAAATGTCTGGCAATAATAGGCTACTCATACAAAACATAAAACATATCCTTAAACAGAACATTTATGTTCTAACCGAAGCAAACAGATCAATAATGGAACAATATGTTGTTGAGTATTTATTGATTAATGCGAGTCACAAAATCCAAACATTTCCACTCCCACAAGACAGCGCAGGGAGAAAAAGGATTTCATCCAATCTCTGTGAAGCTCCAGTCTGAGTTCTGCCCCAACGTCTCCACTACATCCACAGTAGTGGCAATGAATAGAAAATTATGATTTTCAGACCCATCATGGAGATTAGCTTAGCAAATTGTTCTATTTCTACGAGGAGGGCGTAATCTATCGGAGACATCAGCGGCGCTCTGCGTTTGTTTGATATGATGCGATGCCAGCAGGGCAAGCAGGCTTAATCACTTCACTGGGGCAGTTTAGTTTGCCTCGACAACATTGAGCTCATTGTGCCATTGCATTGATAATAACCTTGTGTAGTTGTAGGCTATAACTCGCAACATACTAGGTTGTGCAATACATTTATGGATTATTCTTGAAACATGCGCCGGTAGGTTTCTAATTTGTCCAGTAAAATAAAACCCTGATATATATATATATGTGTGTGTGTGAGCGATAATAAGAAAGAGAAGTAAAGGGACAGAGATAGAGGGAGAGGGAGGGAAAAAAGAGCTCAGCACAGTGACAAATGCAAGAGGACATTATCTGAAATGACATAACTCCATGGCCCCCTGTCATGTACTAAGACCGGGCCACACTCTTGTCACCTTGCCAGGTCTGCTCACTAATACTGCGTGGGTGCTAAGTGCTTTCAAGCACCCCTGTCTGCGACTCCCCAGCCCCCCTCCTCTCGCAGAGAGTGAGTCGGGCGGATGAGTGTGCCATTGCTGTCAGAGGTCTGGGTTCTTGAAAAAAAACTCCAGGGGCCCCTCAACTCATCCCCCCCCAAAACGAGACAGTGGATGAGTAGGAGGACCCTCGTCACGGCTGAGTCATCTGCCCGGAGAGGCTCAAAGCTGCACGGGATGAAGTGCTGTATATCGGGCTCTTCACTGTGCAGACAGGCTCCTGCTTCTTCCCTTTATGTGCACACATTGCCCACTGTTGGCCACTGAGATGTGCTGTGCCACATGTCCACCAGAACAGGGGCAATGAATGAGCAATGAACAAAAAGGTTGTTCATTATCATTTAAACTTACTATACATCAGTAGCGGCTGGTGCTTTTTAGGCACAGGGAGAGCACAGTGTAGCTGTACAATAAGTACATAAGTACAAAAACTGATTAGCATGCATAACATAACAAAATTAGCATGATGCACTAAAATTAAGTCTAAATAATTTGAGTTAGCTTGCTAGCATTGGCTTCTCATTGGTAAGCTAGGTAGCCTGGCACTAAATACTACCCCACTAAACAGTTAACTTGCAAAACAAGCATAGTTTACCAAATTCAGGAGTCTGCATTAAAGGCTTTATTGATTTTAAACTGCACAGTAAATTATGAGGAAACACACAACTGACTGTGTCACATGCCTATCACGTTTTTATTATGCAGGGGTGGCCCATGCAGTGACATAGGTGGTTGCCTAGGGCGCAAAAATACCGCAGAAGAATTTTGTATGAGTGTGCCCTCTCATGATGACTATAGACTAGTGTTGCCCTTCTACTCAGCTGCAGAGCTATAGCCTATTGTCAGTGTTGTATAGTAACGAAGTAGAAATACTTTGTTACTGTACTTAAGTCGTTTTTTGGGATATCTGTACTTTACTTTACTTATATTTCTGTTTACTTTTACTTTTACTTCGCTACATTTTGCAAAGAAAACTGATACTTTTACTTGGATACATTTCCCCTGAAACTTTCGTTACTCGTTGCAAAATCAAACAATCTAAAGTACAGTACAGTAACTTACAGTACAGTAACGTAGCAGTTGCGGAAAGTATTTCACAGTCACTGTACCAATAACTTGCTTGTAAAACTGATGATCCTGATGTAATGCTATGGCTTTGCATCAGATCGCCAGGTTATTGCTCTCAGGTTGTGCCTTATGCATACCTTGGGATACTCAGGAGCCCATTTACAAAATGTTACAAAGATTAAAATTGAAATGGCTTTTTGGGACGTTTTGTTTGAAGATGAACTAAATAATTTTCAGTTTCAAGTAATGACTGGGTTGTTACTTTCGGTGCTGCTTTAGTATTGCCTATTGTGTTAAAATTGTGTTCAAATAAGGCCCAGTTTATAAGTATGCTCATTCTAGTCGGAATAAACTTCATAATTCTTAAAATTCTGACCCTTTGCTTTTTTATTAACAGCATTTACTTGTACTTTTACTTTCAATACATAAGTACATTTAATATCAGAAAATTACTTTTGATACTTAAGTACAGTAAAGATCAGATACTTTAAAACTTTTACTCAAGTAGTATTCTAAAAGGTTACTTTTACTTTTACTTGTCATTTTCCAGTAAGGTATCTTTACTTTTACTCAATTATGGCTTTGGGGTACTTTATACACCACTGCCCATTGTTATGTGTAACCTCTCTGCTATGTGTGCACACTATGGCTTACACCTTCACAAACCGGTAGGCAACTAATACACGTTATGAGACCATAGTGTGCTTGATAACTCCATGTGGCTGCCGAGCTTCTGTCACATCAACAATTAAAGGGGTTTAATATTTCCGTGTGTTCTTAGTTAACAGACAGGCTCAATTTGCACACAGCCAAGGCTATAATTTCTGTTCCATTCTAACAAGCTAACATCAGCTACTTTCTGTCAGGCTAACATTAAAATATGACTTCATCAGGTATACCACAATGAACACACACATCGTGAGTCCATGCTTGTGTTGAGCAACCAATGTTGCATCCTCGACTGGAGTTGGACCATAGTGTGTCTGTTCTATTTTTGTCTCAGTTAATTATGTATGCTTTCAGTAGGTGAGGGTCAAAATAAAAGGTACAATATGGTACAACTTCAGATACATACAATCAAATGAGGTACAATATGGTGGCTTCCTATTCAATGGAAACTTTGTGGCAACTCTGAAAATATCTTATGCAATTATTGGGGGAAAAAAACCTTATTAAATCTAGTTCCCATTTTATTTCACCTTTGCATGGCTTCACAACATTTCCCCAAACAGTTACCTGCTCAATCCTTAGCCCAAAATTCCTTTTTCAGTGACTCCGGAGAGCATCTGCGGATGGCGTTCTGTACTCATACATGCAGTGAATACAAAGCAGCTGAACTCGGGGACTTCCCCATCACTGATCCTCTCATCCTGCCTGATTCTTGCACTGCTAAAATTTTCCTTCAGCTATCAGCTCTAAAATGAACACCCTCTCTCCAGTCTGTTGTTACAGGGCCATGAGGTATTCCAGCTGATAGCTTTGACACTTTACACCGTAGATCAGGGGTACTCAATAGGCGGACCGCGGTCCGGATCCGGACCCAGACGCAATCAAATTTGGCCAAAATCAACATTCTAATTTAACCATGATCCAAGCGAGTTTTCATTGGTGCGTGATTTCGCGCTATATATTTTTTTCCTACTAGATGTGGTTTCTATCTTCCGTGTTCAATCCAGAGGTCCAATCAGGAGCTGTAATAACAACATCACTATGACAACTCACTCACTCAATGTTGGCCGCGAGCTCTGTGGGTCACGCAGGTTGTGTGTGTCAATGGCAACAATGCGGGCAGATAGATTTGTGAACGGTATCTTTTTCTCAGCAAACGAAAATCATGGCGTTCTTTAAACCCGACAAAAAACGTTGATTCCAAAAATCGCTAATTTAAGACAGAGTGGACTGTCAAGTATGCATTTGTGCTGCCTGTGGGGAGAAAAAACCGATGTGTTTAATCTGCAACGACACGGTTGCCCGTGAAACATCACTATGAAACAAAGCACGCACACTTCGAACAAAAAAAACCGCAGAACTCTGAGGTAAGGGCCAGAAAAATAAACCATCTGCAATCATACCAAGCCTAATACCAACCTAATGAACACATACATCAGTGCCTCCGCCTGGCCTTCACACCTTTCATGCCCAAGTTTAAACCACAAAAAAAAGTGCCACCTTTCACACAAATAAGGCCACATCACCTTTTGTGCATAGTTCGAACATTTTTGTTAGAGTTAGGTTTCTGGATTTTGACCGTCACTGTTCAGGACCCTGGACTGAATGGAAATTTGGCGAGTGGACCTTTTGGGTTTCTAATTGAGTACCCCTGCCGTAGACGTTTTGTGGAGATGTGAAAAGGCAGCAAGCTCTGAGAATTAATGGACAATGTTGAAAAATTATCTCTCATTTTATCACTTTCCTCTCTGCATTTGTGCTGCAAGGGAGACCATCACGAGCCATCATGAAAAGGAGGGAGGAGAAGAGAAAGCAGGAGGCAGGGAGGAGAGCAAGCAGTGGGTATGTCTTCCCAATTAGGGTTGCGGTCGAATACCGTCCTGGGAGCCACATTGTCCGAGCCCATCCCCCTTATCCCCCATAAACACACATATGAACTAATGAGGTCTTCGCCAGCGCACTCCTCCGCCCCTTCCTTTCTTTCCTCTTTCCCTCTCACTCCTCCAACTCTCCCTTTTCTCCTATCCTTCCGATTTTCCCATACTTCCACCTTTCACCCAAAGTTTTATCAGCTTGTGTCTCATCCAATGGTGTATTACTTACACTATAATTAAAACTGTGGACTGGTGCGGGGTACTGGTATCACTTACTGAATAATTTATAAGGTCACGCTGGGCACAGTTAATGACAGTGGAGATACTGGCTCCAGGAGCAGGCAGGCTCTGATTGGTGCTTTCTGCAATAAGGTCGAAGTGAGAAGAAATAATTGCAATAAAGACTGTACACATACTACCTGGTGTGTGTGTGTGTCTATGGAAATGGACATAACATAACATACATAAATCTTAACAGGCATGGATGTAAACGTGAGTGTGTGCGCATGACCATGCATTAAAATGTGCGTATGTGCGCAGGTGTGGGAGAGAGAGAGTTCCACAACTAAGAGAAAATGGAGTCAGGGATCAATCGACCGACTGCACTCTGCAAGGAAGACTCGTCTCAGAAGAGCCCCAGGACACACTGAGGTCTGGCTCAGTCGAGACGACTCTGGCTGTCCATGCTTCTGTACTCCGGTGGTGAGGGGCGGAGGAAGCAAGGCTGAAAGAGAGAGAGAGAGAGTATCAGTCAGTGAAACAATTATCCTCCTGGGCTTCAGGAGCAAGCCAGTCAGAATGCTTCAGCAGTGTAAAGCAGTAGTGCTGCAGGCTCACTCTGGGCACAATGGCTATGAGATAGAAATGTGATCTATTGGTACAAGAATGATAGTAATTACATGATGGTTGAACAAGGGTGTGACAACAAATGCAAATCAATTTATAACTGTTATAAAATGCAGTTTTCTGGATGTTTTTGTTGATATTCTGTCTCTCACTGTTAAAATAGACCTACCATTACAATTATAGATCACACATTTCTTTGCAAGTGGCCAAACTTGCGAAATCGGCAGGGGGTCAAATACTTATTTTCCCCACTGTATATATCAAATGCATCCTCTCCTCTCATATGAAAATTGAGATACAATAATTTCAGCGTTCATCCCTTCAAATGGGGTCTTGTGGAAATTCCTTACATGTGCGGTCAAACTCACTCCCATTTACCTCACATTGGCCCCGCTAAAGCCTGGGCTCCTTAAGGCTGGATGAGGCCAACAGTCACCAATTGAAAAGAACAGTCTCCAGGGTGTCTTCTTATATAACAGTGGCATTGTCTGACCTGGTCTGCCTTAAAATGACCCAGGACAGCCTGTCAGCCAAACTTGGACGGATAACCAGTTCTAAGGGCATTGTGTTGGTTGTCTTCCACTCTGTGTTATTTCCCAGTGCAGCCGGGAGCCGGTGCTGGCAGAGGTAGAAAATGAGTGACACCTGCTGTGTCCTTCCCCTCTGTGTCATGGGGGAAGTCATGTATGTGACGGTTGCCCCGACTTTCAGCTCAGCCACAGCGCCTGCCAGAGTTGCCAACAATTGTAGTAATTCTAGCTCTTAGATGTGGGAAAGGCAAGCTCATTAAAACCCTAGGGGAGAGGTCCATGTTCATTATCACACGCCAATGGCAGGAGGTGGTGTGCACAGAAAATTATTCAAGAGCCCTGTCGGGTCCTGAGAGGCTGAAGATTAGTGAAGGTCATACACCATCAAGGTCATCAATGCCAACACATCCACACTTGCACAGTTGGCCAGCCCTGAATGCTTCGATTACTATGTAATTAGGCCCCTCAAGAATTAAATGCTAAATAGTAGGAGCAATTATTCCGTGCAGTCTTCGATGGTTTTGGTTATGTCTAATTGAAAAACACATGAAAGGCTCAAATCATTACATTAATATCAGCTCAATCCATCTAACTCTACTCATATTGTTAAAAATGATGGTGTGTTGATGGTGGCGGGTGGGTGGGATGGTGAATGGTGCTGGAATTCAATTTTCTGTGCAATGTTCATATGGCTTTCAGACAACCTTGGTCTATGTACCCTATGGTCACAATTTCGAATAGCAATTGAAAGCAGTTTCTTTATTGTGTTGGTCTAATTCAATTCATGTTGATAAAACGTTGTTGTTAAAATAGTTGTGTGTTGTACCACGACTTGGTTGAAGTTAATTTTGTGATGTTAAATTAAGTAAGGGATAATGTATAGTCAACTGGCCAAAATACATCCTGATAAGACGAACAGGACCCTGACATGTAGTCAAATGATAAAATACAGTGGTCCAACATATCTCTGTTGGCATTTCCACTGAGAAAAAAAGATTTGTAATGCAAATAGAACTTTTATAGAATAGAATAGAGGTTTCAGGTGTTGCATAGCAACATATTACTTGCTGACTTGAAATTACAATGAAATACTGTTGCAATAAGTGAACGGACTACTTGTGGAATGATAAAAGATGTGAATAAGAAGCACAAAACACGTTGGCAGCAGTAATTATTTTTTTCAGCATTCATTATCAAGAAATATAAATAGTCCCAGGAAGTACAGAGAGTAGCAACATGTTCCATATGTCTGAAATTGCCTTTAGTACCGTTACACTACATTTGGGCTAAGGACCAGTTTCTTTTGCAAAGCTAAGACTCTAAAGGATCCTGGGATAAGCTAGCTTGGCAACAAGACATATTGAACTAACGACTGGATTTCGGCCATAGCAACCATCCATTTAGAACTAGTAACGGCAGTTTGTCCTGTAAGTTAAGCAAAGACTTGACGTGTAGCGGAAAGAAGTAGTTCTACAAACAAGTCAGTTTTAGCAATTAAGACGTGGAAACTATATCATCAACTTAACAAAACCCAAGTGTGGCAACCATGGTATAAGCGGGATGGACTTGGCATTTAGGTAGCAGAACTGCACTACCACCTCAAAAGTTTTTTTCTGCTACCTGAACGGCGTGTCAATTATCCCTTACATAGACAGATCTAAGACGAAGTTCCTGAACATGCTTTCTCCCGTCTGTGCTCATCATCTTACAAAGTGTTTCAACTCCATTATCAGAAACCAACTTGAGGTCACCTTTAACTACCTCCCATCATCTTGTGAAAATAAGAGACTTTTCAGTCATTGACAAATCAGCAGTCCTTACTCTTTGTGCAGACAGTGGACCAAATTAATAAAAGAAAAATCCCAAAGCCTGAAAACAGGGGTATGGCCATAAATAAAATATGATGCTTACAAAGTGGACATTATCTTCCCGTTCACGTTACAGTTGAAGGGACCGGCATAGGTCATAAGAATATGCCATAGTCAATAATTCAATGATATTATACCTAGTTATAATTGTTACTTTTATTTGGATTTAACTAGCCATGAGTGGACGTCCTGGGTGAATATACCTTGGGCTGACCTGGGGAGTGAGGTGTGATATTAGACTCTCACCTTCCCCCCCCAGGACGAGACAAAGAGCCCTGCATCCAGGGCTTATTTGAATAGACGGTAACACCCCTAAACTCAGCTTTTAAGAGCAAATCCTACAAGGAATAGATCAGATGAGCCTGAGGTGAAGCTATGAGTGGACGTTCAGGCTTTGTCTCCCTTGGTTGGCCACCATTGTATAAGATTAAAACCTGGATCTTGACTGACTTAAACCTAAGACTGAATCTTCAATATATGGTATAAATTATGGTATAAAGGTCCACCACCGAGATATTACTTCTTGGAATTTTGCTGAGATTTCAGTTCTGCTGTAAAGATCCTCTTTACCCCGTTTGACACAACACTTAATCTTGGGAAAATATGTGCCGTAGATCGTAGTAACAGTCTTGAGATTGGAATTCTCAGACGGAATTGAGTCTTTGCACTAGCAAGTTCACCGTGGGCAAGCTAAAGCTTAATTCGAGTGTGTGAGCCTTCAGCTCCATATTCACATCAGAGTGTTGAGTAATTCTCCCTTGGGAGAAACTACACTCTTGAGCCTGCTCTGTTTAGAGAGTAGCAGACATCTGATTCAACACAGTCTGAGCTGTGGGTTGGATCATTTGTGAAAATCTAGTTTCTGCCACGCTCAGATATTGTTCCCAAGAGGATAGAAAGTGTTGTGGTCATAAATGGGTGTTTGAAAAGGGATCTACAGCATTTTTTATATTTGAATTTAGAAATTGTTCTAGGTCAATTTGTAAATTATTTACATTAGATTGTGGAGATTCAGTTCTTGGATTTGACCAGTCATGATTCAAGACATAAGATTATTTTAAGTCCAGATTTCACAATGCTTTTGATAAAGTCAGATGCTAAAATGTTTGTGTCTGTTCACACAATAGTTACAGACAGCTCTCACGCATACCACTTAATTCACACTTCAGGCACAGCCGCGCCTGTGACCTTGATGGCCCATTAAGCTGAAGTGAACCACACCAAAGCCACATAGCAAGACAGACTTTAAGCATTTGTTTTGCCTACACATTGATTTTCTTAACCCATGTTAAAATCATTGTATGAAGTGTTACAATTATGAATAATTGTAAGCATATTTTTAACGGAACAGTATTCATCCTTAGTGTATGGGTTTAAGGTACATGGAAAATAAGATGTTTTTTTCGGAAACCGGACGTGATCTCACAGCAGCAGACGACTGCTGTTAGATCACATTTACATTTTACATTTACATTTAGTCATTTAGCAGACGCTTTTGTCCAAAGCGACGTACAAGGGAGAGAATATTCAAGCTACGAGCAATAGAACCTGGTGTAACAATAAATAAATACTACTTTACATTAGAAATATAACAAAATGAAATAAAAAGAAAGAAAGAGTGCAGAAGTGTAACTGCTGTAATTGCAAGTTACGCACTAGTCGAAGTGCCAGTTAGGACGGGAAGTGCTCTCTGAAGAGTTGGGTCTTCAAAAGCTTCTTAAAGGTAGAGAGGGACGCCCCTGCTCTGGTAGTGCTGGGCAGCTCATTCCACCAACGTGGAACTACAAATGAGAATAGTCTGGACTGCCGTGCTTGCACAGACGGCAGTGCCAAACGACGCTCACTAGAAGAGCGCAGCATCCTGGGTGTAACATTTGCCCTTACAAGAGCATTTAGGTAGATAGGAGCAGAACCATCAAGCACTCTGTAGGCAAGCATAAGTGACTTGAACTTAATGCGAGCAGCTACAGGCAGCCAGTGGAGGTCAATGAGTAGCGGGGTGACGTGTGCCCTCTTCGGTTGGTTGAACACCAGACGCGCCGCCGCGTTCTGGATCATTTGTAGTGGTTTCACCACGCAAGCCGGCAGGCCCGTTAGGAGGGCGTTGCAGTAATCAAGGCGTGAATTCACCAAGGTTTGCACCAGCAGCTGGGTGGCATACTGGGTTAGGTACGGCCTGATTTTGCGGATGTTGAATAGCGCAAAGCGGCAGGACCTAGAGACAGAGGCAATGTGGTCCGTGAAAGTCAGTTGGTCATCAATAATGACCCCGAGGTTTCTTGCTGTTTTGGATGGAACAAGAGACAAGGAGTCAATATTGATGCTGATGTTGTGGTGGATGGCCTGTTTGGCTGGAAAGACCATCAGTTCCGTTTTGGCCAGGTTCAGCTGAAGGTGGTGGTTTTTCATCCATGTGGATATATCAGCAAGACAGTCCGAGATCCGCGCCGAGACAGTGGTGTCCTCAGGAGGGAAAGACAGAAACAGTTGAGTATCATCGGCATAGCAATGATAGGAAAAACCATGCGAGCGGATGATAGGGCCCAGCGAAGTGGTGTAAATGGCAAAGAGAAGTGGTCCCATCACCGAGCCTTGGGGCACCCCTGTGGTAAGGTGGTGAGGTACAGACAGCTGACCTTGCCATGACACATTGAACGAGCGCCCAGTGAGGTACGATTCAAACCAGGAGTGAGCCTTGCCAGAAATGCCCATACTTGACAGTATGGACAGAAGGATGCGGTGGTTGACTGTATCAAACGCAGCTGATAAATCAAGCAGGACGAGAGCTGAGGATTGAGCTGCTGCTCTAGCTGTTTTCAAGGCCTCTGTCACAGACAACAAAAGGGGGAGGAGTTGAGCTTCAGAGAGAATTGACCTTAATAAGATGATAACTGCAGAATGTGTTTTTTCTCAAAACAGGTTTTAGCTGCTGAATTTCTGAATTCATCAAATGATCCAGGAGCAATGAATGAATTGAGGAATGCCTTAAATAGTTTGGCATTCAAGTGCCATTGGAATCTGGATAAAAATGGATTTCATGAGATAATTTTGTAACTAACTAACTAACTGTAACTCTGTAAACAGATTGATTCCTTTCTCTTAGGAATGGACACATCTGTCTCCGGAACAAGCGAATGAATGTGTGTGTGTATGCCTGTAGGCTGGCCAGCCGTCGTATGAATGAATGAATGAACTTACAGGACTGTTTAACCTACATTTGACCACTGACTTTGTCTTTAAGTGAAATTGTTTGAATTGAAGGAGATTTAAAAACGTTTTCTTTCTTTCAATCATTCCATTTCTTTCAAACATTCAGCTTCTTTCAAATCCCAACTCTCAGTTCTTTATTGGGTTAGTATGGGTCTGTGGCCTTTTCTTCTAGATGCAAATGCCCAGACCTTGCAGGTAACAGGATGATGTGATTTAAGCAAACCTGCTTTTGTCTGAGATTAAGCTGTCTGCAGTCTTTCACACCCAATACCAAATGTCTATTGTCTGATGTGTTGAGTATGCTAACAGGCTTCCTGCCTCATGGAGATGTTGGCCGTTATTATCTTTTTCTGAGATTTCGTTACAGACAGTTTTTAGGAATATGGAGAATAGCGATGACAAAAAAGGAAGCAGCATCTCGCCAAGGTGTCGAAAGGGGGACCATTCCAGAAAATCAACAGATGAAGGAACAGCAGAATCATTTGAACTTCAAACAAACGCCATGCAGCATCTGGCCAGGACGTCGAAAGGGGGACAGGCTCAGACCACAGCCAACACCCTCAGCCATTAACCCAGATCAACACCTCTGGAACCCGCAGGACTGTTTGAACAAAACATCACACCTTCAACCATCATAGACGATCAACTCCAAGGAAGCACGGCAACACCTGAAACAACCCCCACCCAAGAACTTTGACGAAACAGCATATCAGGAAATTGCCGAAGTTGGAATGACCCCATATGGAGGGGAACAACTGAGACAAGCCAAGCGTCACAGACACACACACACACACTAACACGCACAAACACACACACACGTCCTACCCCCTCCCAAGGAAAGTCAACCCTTGCTTTTAAACAAAGGCAAGACACAAGACACAGAGAAGACCATAGGAGGCAAACAACTGAGACAAGTGTCAAGACACACACACTTAACTGTATCAACCGTCAACCCACATTACAATAAAGTAATGCTCCATGTCATGTACCCCTCAGTAACCAGAAAGGAAATGTTTTAAGATGTTGTGACACTATAATGTATCTTCTGTACTATTGTTTAATCCTAACATTTCATTTTAGCTTAGTTTACCTTAGAGTTAACATGTGTAATTAAGTTTGTTCTGTGTTCTCACCGCTTGTAAACAGCATTTTCCGAATGGGTACCATGTACATATAGGTATTACTTCTGTTATATTTCTCTGCTCTCACGGCTAAAATAGGATGGTTATGTTGACATAACATCGGGAAGGAATTTGTCCCTAAATCAGAGGTCCACACAATTGGAAAAAAAGCGTGGGGCACTCTGTAACATGGGTTTCGCCTTCCCTCGTGAGAGAATGACACATTTATGAGACAAAGACTGAACAAAGCCACTCACTCAAGAAAAAGAAAATAGTTAAATGATCTGATGTTTAAGACATACAGTCTTAAAAGGGGGAATGAAGGGACCGGCATAGGTCATAAGAATATGCCATAGTCAATAATTCAATGATATTATACCTAGTTATAATTGTTACTTTTATTTGGATTTAACTAGCCATGAGTGGACGTCCTGGGTGAATATACCTTGGGCTGACCTGGGGAGTGAGGTGTGATATTAGACTCTCACCTTCCCCCCCCAGGACGAGACAAAGAGCCCTGCATCCAGGGCTTATTTGAATAGACGGTAACACCCCTAAACTCAGCTTTTAAGAGCAAATCCTACAAGGAATAGATCAGATGAGCCTGAGGTGAAGCTATGAGTGGACGTTCAGGCTTTGTCTCCCTTGGTTGGCCACCATTGTATAAGATTAAAACCTGGATCTTGACTGACTAAAACCTAAGACTGAATCTTCAATATATGGTATAAATTATATTCCATCACAGTTGTCAACTGCTGCCACAGGTGACGCTGCGGTCGGAGAGTCGACCCCAGGAGCGGAGGCGGGGGCCAAAAGGGCCTAGACGGGGTTCATTTAGGGGCCGGTTTTAATCTTTCATGGTCTCTCCGTTATAATGCATGTTTAATGGTGACCCTTAGCAGTGGGCCTCTGGGAGACAGTGCCAGTGTCTGGCGGCATGGCGCTGTCAAACTAAACGGCCGCGCGTGAGGAGAAAGATTAACGACAGATTCTGAGTGATGGCAAGAGCACGACAACAGAGAGAGAGGCACGACAACAGAGAAAGAGAGAAACAATGAAATCGAAGCAAATAAAAAGACAAGTCAGACTGTACTTCTATTTGATTCAAAAAAGCGAAATAATAAATAATTTTTAAAGCCCGGGTGAAACTCTCTTTGGACTACTCTGCGGGAGTTCTCTGTGTACAGGCTCGCTGCATCCAATAAACACCTTCCTGTTTGCCGCGAGCGGGGCCTGAAGCAAGTGTCAAAACCACGGTTAAGCATAGTCCTGGAGGGCATAAATCAGAGCATCACGCAACAGCAGCTGTCAGTCTCAGTCCCTTAAACCTCCTCGGCCTA
Source organism: Clupea harengus (assembly GCF_900700415.2). Classification (NCBI taxonomy): domain Eukaryota; kingdom Metazoa; phylum Chordata; class Actinopteri; order Clupeiformes; family Clupeidae; genus Clupea; species Clupea harengus. The sequence continues at coordinate 20,418,573 of NC_045173.1, read as the reverse complement.
AACGGCTTGATCGGGCGGCCCTAAGCAGTCAATCAGCCAACATATCATCAATACGAAAGTGCCTTCCTCTCATCTCGGCATCTCTGTGTAGGAAATATGACATGTGTGCTTTTAAACCTGCCTCTAAATAATTCAACAGGGCACGAGACTTTTTCTGAAAGCATGCAGGCTATTCCAGATAGAGCTTTACGCTTGAAATATTTACCAGGAGGCTAAGATTACTGTGCCTTTCCCCCCTAAGTTTACTTAAGATAGCATTTGGCTGGTGAAGGTAATAGGTCACATAAATGATACAAGGATTCCATTGCTTTTTGCTTGCGGGCAGTTGGTAAACAGCAGTATGATTTTGTAATTGAGTTTATTTTTCCTGCAGTTTGGGGAAGAGAGGCTGCTGATGGGAGACATGATCACTGATTCGTAGACTCACCACATTATTGCAGAATCACCTGCTGGTCTACACAAACACAAAAAAACACACACACACACACACAAAGACTGTAACAAATGTGACAATAGCACAAGCATAAAAGGAAACACGACTGCAAGAATTTGTGCTAATTACATAACACACTGACAGTGACAAGGTGAAAAGCACTAGTGAGAGAAATGAGAGAGAGAGAGAGAAACGACCTGGAGGCTTTGATGAGACAGTGACAAATGCAGCGGCCGTGCAGGTTGTTGTTTGTTTCCCGACATGTGGATGTACCACTCCTTTCGGCACACGCTGGGCTGACTGCCTTTGACGGACAGTTTGAAAGGGCCGGAATGACAGTGATTACATCTGGGGGACATGTCAGACATATCTGAAATGAAAGCACTCCCACAAACAGCTGTGAAAGCGTGAGTGCTGAGATCTTGTCGGGGGAATCACAATGTGCAGCAAAGCGCAAGAAAACTTATGAAGGCAAACATTCCCTCATTCAAATATTTAGTTAAGCCATTTACAGACCTAAATAGGATGGTCACTGTCAAGTCCTACCTCTTACTCCTCTTAAGCTGTTTGTACATGTCTGTTCAAACTAAATTGATGGTCAGTGGAAGGAATGTCTATTTTTCCTTGGGCTTTTAACAGAGACATCATCACAAAGATTGCTTTTTAACTTCTGATTTGGAAACACACACATGTCTGAATGAATAATATAATATGACAGTGAAATATAGTAAGTGTTTAGGGAAATGGTCATAAAAAGGCATATTCTCTCATGTATCCTCCAAAGCAGAGTCAGGCTAGAGATAGCATTAAACAGCCCAGGTTGGCTCAGTGGCAGAGCGGAGCTCGTCGCTATGATGTTATTTAAAGTGCGCCGCCTAGATGCTCCTGTGTCTGCGGCAGTGGCGGACTCGCTTAAAGCGATGTCAAGATTGTTGACAGTTTTCCGTGGAAACGTTTATTCCGTCCATTGATGCGTGAACTGAATACGTCGGCAGCAATTAGCGTAATGTGGAATGGAGGAATTGTTTTGACGCAAGGCTTGGCAAAAGTTTGCCGGCCACTACAAACGCGGTGACAGGTAAGGGTGTGTGTGTGGGGGGGGGGGGGGGTCAGGACGAGTGTGTTGGGGGCATATGCATGTGCATTCATCTGGGGAAGGCAGGGGTGGTAAGGGGGATCGGGGTCGCTAACAGCTTTGCAAACAAAATGTCACCCTCACATTCAATACAGAAAACCAATGACTGATTTGTTTTTCCATCACCACTGTTGGCCCTCCCTCTCCCTTCATTTTATTTCCTCCGCCATTTTTACAACAGGAACACCAACAAACAGAGGGAGGCTTTTTCAGGAAAGCTGAATCACAAATTGATTTCGGGCTGAAGAATGGCAGTGTGACTAATAGGCCAGGCAAATTAACCCTTTTTGGAGCCAATAATAGAATTAATTGTAAAAGAATTTTTTTCAGCATAGATCATTTCTATGAGGTGTCCAGAACAACATACTAAAAGTCCTAAGAAATCCTAGTTGAGGAAATATGTTTAATTCTCATCAATCTGAGATGTGTGCTAATAATGCATGGCAAAAATACACCTCAAAAATGTAATTTTTTTCCTTTCAAAATGAAACTTTACACAATGAAAGTACCCATGAAAAGTAACACTTTTTGTATTACAAGTTTCTTTGAAAATTAATTTTAATATGCAAATGAGCTATACACTAATCGAATAAGCCCAAAATACATCCAAATAGGCTTATTGTTTTCCTTTACTCCTACCACAATAAAACTTTACATAGTAAAAGTATACATGAAAAGTAACTTTTTTTGTATTACAAGTTTCTTTTTAAATGAATTTAAATATGCACATGAGCATCACACTTATTGAATATGTCCTAATAGCATGCCTTAATAAGAGTAGTGATACCCCTTTTCCAGACATTCTAAAAAAAAAAATGCATGAAAGGCTGTATGTGTGTGTGTGTTGGGGGGGGGGGAGGAGGGAGAATGATTCCTTCATCAGGACCCAGGTCACACAGGCCAAACTGAGGATGGAGATAAAGATGTAAAGATGTGGCCACATCTGGGGCTTCCCTTCACTGGTCTGATCACTGGGATGATGTAAGTAAGTATGTGTGTCTGTGTACACTTGCTGTGTATGTCTTAGACACTTGTGTAGATGCTCCCCTTCGTTTAGTTTCATTATACATTCAGCTGTGACTGCTCCTGTTGCAACGGAGAGCTGGGGAGTCGAAGCAAAACACCCATCACCACCACCTCCACCACTCGCACCTGGATGTGACTGAGTAGAAGGGGAGGCAGAGTCAAGTGAAGAGAGCTTCTACTGTTGCCACTCGTTCCCTTTCCACAGGTTCCAGACTGCTAAGCTACAGAAGAACTATATAGGCAGTTGCCAATGTTGTGACCTTGTGACCTAAATGGAGGTATATATTCAGTTGTACAGACCACATCTATCCACTTAGTTTTGCTCTCCCAGCTGCATGCGATGCCCTTGCCAGCAGAATAGTCATTAAAGCTGTGGAACAGAAACCAATTACTGTTAGTGTCGGGAATTACCCCACGGCCTGCATGAGGATGAATGTGTATATTATTACAGGAAGCTGTCAGTTATACACCCTATTGTTTAGCTGCAAGTAGCAACCCTCCCCAGACACACACACACACACACAGGCTCACAAGCACCATATTACACACAAGAATCTGCATTGTATTGGTCACTAAATGCATCACAGGCACCTCCATAAAATGGTTTCAAGGCAAATTGGCAAACAGAGAGTGATTTGGAGGGGATCCAAATTTGCAGTACATTACCTGTATAATTATTCAGCAGTATTCAGTGTTATGACCTTGTCTGCCTTGCCTGGAGTGGAGACGTTCTGTGTATTCAAAAAAGAGGGGTTAAAGTTACCAAATTGTGTCCTGGCATTTTGCTCCTCTGCCGAGATTTTCCAACATCCAAGCAGCAGTGAGCCCAGTAGGTCTGTGGAGGCTGATCGGTGCCTATGTATTTGTGTGCACGTGTGTGTGTAATGGATGTCTGTCTAACCCCGATAACATCGGCAAGCGGGCACAGCGGCAGTCACGGCTGTTAACGGAGACGGTGACTCAGACGGGGTGGATGTGTCGCCCCGTCTCCTCACCATGGCAGCTCTGCCTGCGCTGCACATTTCATCAATGGAAATCATGCCCCTGCTCGCGCACAGCCAAGGTGTCATTGCGGATTTGGCTGCTCTCTTAACAAGATTACTGTGAGAGGCACCCAGCATGCCCCCGCACACACACACACACACACACACAGAATACACATTCGCAAATAGAATGGATTCATCTCGTACTGCCCAAGACCCATTCATATAGAAACTCATGGGCCTACAAAACTGAGACAGAATGAAGTGCAGAAAGGCAGACACATGAAGACACATCATATATAAATACACACTGCAGATGCCTCCTAACTCACACAGACACAGTAGCAGCACTCTAATGGAGTCAGCATGTCATTCACAGTACATTTCTCTTTTACCATTTGCGCTAATGAGCTGGGGACTGTCTGTGAATCTCTCTCTCTCACTATCAAACACACACACAAATCCAAGATTATTTTCCTGCATACAAGTCACACATAAACAAATGCTGCTCACAAGGATATAGGAATATTTACAGGAAATCTGTAGTAAACGCTCTCTTAACAAGATTACTGTGAGAGGCACCCAGCATGCCCCCGCACACACACACACACACACACACACAGAATACACATTCGCAAATAGAATGGATTCATCTCGTACTGCCCAAGACCCATTCATATAGAAACTCATGGGCCTACAAAACTGAGACAGAATGAAGTGCAGAAAGGCAGACACATGAAGACACATCATATATAAATACACACTGCAGATGCCTCCTAACTCACACAGACACAGTAGCAGCACTCTAATGGAGTCAGCATGTCATTCACAGTACATTTCTCTTTTACCATTTGCGCTAATGAGCTGGGGACTGTCTGTGAATCTCTCTCTCTCACTATCAAACACACACACAAATCCAAGATTATTTTCCTGCATACAAGTCACACATAAACAAATGCTGCTCACAAGGATATAGGAATATTTACAGGAAATCTGTAGTAAACTATACTCCTTGGTACATTTCGGATTAGATGGTATGTATGTGAAATTTGGACATTGTACATTTTTATATTTGTTTGAGTTGAATGTTGTCGATTATCACCTCCTTAAGGCTGTAGTGACCAGGGCCAGGGTAAGTTATTTGAAGCATGTGTATGTGTAGCGTCTATGCACATGTGTCTGTAATGGTAAGGAGATGTGATTACGCCAGGATAAAGATCAGAATGACTGCATGGAAAGGAAGTAAATAATTAAGTTAGTGGTCTCATTTATCTTGTGCTTGCTCTCTCCCTCCATCTTCCTCACATACACTTACACACACAGAGAGACAGAAACATAGAAATCCACTCTCTTCCACGCATACACACAGACACATTTAAATTATTTGACTTGGATCCACAGGCAAAGCAGCAGCAACAACATACTTTGGGAAGAGTCAATGGCAAGGTGGCAAGTGGACTTAGTCCACATACTTGTACATCTAAGAGGTACCATATGTAGGTAACCACGTATGAATATACCGTCACAAATACTACTTATGTCAGGGGCCGGAGTCGGGAATCGACGCAAAGTAGGAGGACCCCAGTGCAGGATGTGCCAAAAAACGTAGTCTTTAATATTCTCCAACAAAATAAGGATAATCAACTCGAGGGAAAAGACACAGAAGGGAAAATCCAGGACAAAAAACTGTGATATAAACTTTAGCAAAATTCACAAGACTTACAAAAAACCACAAGGCCGGTGACTGCCGACTAGGAGACTAGGGAACTTGGAAACTCGAGATCAGAAAACAAAACGCCAGACACAGCCATGGACCTGAAAAACAGCTAATTGACTCATTAACAAGCAGGTGGAACAAAACAATGGCAGGAAAACAGAGGCAGGTAGTAAAAAAAAGCACATGTACACACAAAAGCCAAAGAGTGTTCTTGTTGGCGGCCTCTAGAGGCCTGAAGGTCCCAAATCGTGACACCTTACGACCACACCCCCTTCTGATCTGCTCAGGTTTGTAGGAGAGAGTAGCAAAAATAGGCTGTTTTCCTGAGGCAGGGATATGTGGGAATAGATGTGCATGCTTGCATGTGCGTATGTGTGTGTATAAGAAGCTGCCGACCAGCACACATTTCATCATCCGGCGCAGCTGGAATGGGCTTCCAGCTTGAGTCAGAAATTACTAGGATTTGCCATTGTGTCATCATGTCCCTCGTGCCTCCATCAGATTCCGAACATGGGGATTTTCCTACATGGAGGACGTCACTCCGACTTTGACTCTACTGCCTCCACTGTCAGGGCGAGGCACAGGGAAGCGTGTATAGCAATGTGGCTGCTGCCACGAGGGTCGAAACCCACCTGCTGAGGCAAGCACACTAGAAAGCAACTTAAACTGCAGCTGGTGTCAAAGGATTCCCATGCCACGAGTATCACAGTTACTCACTCAACCTCAGCCATGTTCATTTGTATGTGGCTACCTCTTTATATTTCACTCAAATCTTCTTCTGTCTTTCTGAGATTAAAACCTATTTAAACTAATGGAAAATCGCAAGATGGCATGGTAGTTCAAACATGGGGGGGGGGGATGCCACTATAATTCACATAAACCTCACTCCAGTCTATCATGAATGACCTTCACTCTGGAGGTGACAAGGCAAACTGCAAGGTGACAAACTGCAAAGGTGAAGCTAAGAAAAAGAACCAGAGCTGAGAGATCTGAAGGCCTTCCGTCTCCAGATGAGCTAAGGGTCCGTCTGCTGGGTGCCTTGCTGGGGATCTGGAGGTTGGCGTGCTCCCCGTCAGTGCTGTCTGTCACACTCCCTGACACACACAAATGTTCAAGTGTGCAGAAAAGCTTCTAAAACACATTGTTACGCATGCTTGGCTTGCAGCATGGTAACATGAAGGAGAGGCCACACGCAGGTTGTAATTAATGTCAGTATACTGGAAGAAAGCAGAAATGTAGCACCAGTCAGTGTCTAGGAATGTCAGCCAAACAGAAAACAAATTGCATTGGAGAGGAAGAGAGAGCCCCAGCCAGAGTGGAGAGAGCCCCAGCCAGAGTGGAGAGAGCTTTATCCCCAGAATCAGAAAGAAAGAAATCCTCCACACCTGTGCACCAATCCACCTGCTGCAGAGAGAGGGAGAGAGGGCACAGGCACACATGGTGGGCAGGCCACGGAAGGCCATAACTTCCAAAACAGGCCAACAATTCTTCTTAACTGCATTTACGAAGTTCCCAGGACAATTCTCTCATCTGGGTTTCGTTCTTAACTTAGAACAGAATTTAAGAACGCTAAATAGCAGTCGTATATCAGCCAGATTGGTTCTTAAGGGCTGAATTTGTGAGAATTTTTTGGTGATTGTGTTCACATCAATTCTACAGACATCCTCGGATTAAAAATAGTTATAATAATAAATACGAGAATATTTTGTATCATTAACAATTACGTTTCACATTTATAGTCATGATTCTACGAGGCATCGTAATGTCCTAAAATAAATAACAGTACTACACAAACACTGCAAATGTCAGTGAATAAATAAATGGGCACTAAACTCAATCGCGTGGATATAGCCATAGTGGAATACAATGGACACATCTACATTTTGCAACAGTACCTCCACTTCTGTACCAGTGAAGTTAGGCCGCGTTTCCTGGCCAGTGCACCATCTGTGTTCGTTTTCCTTTTTGACATGATTTTGATCAGGCTCAAGTTGCTTTCACGGTGCCTGTGGATTCTGTTTTGCACGCTGCTCTGTAGTTGCATGCCCTTATAAGGAGCTGGCGGACATTTATGTATGCAAATTCAGGTTTACGAGAACACACGTTCAATTTAAGAATCAGTGCACAGCTAAGAACACATTTCCAGGCGTTCATGAATCCGGCGGAGATCTTTTCTTAGGTTGGTCTTTCGAAGTTCATAAGAAGATATTTAAGAAGACACTTAAGAAAATGTACGAGAATGAGGTGCATTGATTCTAATGAGCTGCCCCGTATCTACCTCAGATATTTCCAGGCCTGGTCTTCGGTGCGCCCACTTGCAATTGAGCTGCAAGTATTTTCAGGCAAAATCCCGGACGAGCCCCCATATGTTACAGAAGGCCAGACAGGGCCGTAACATAGTAAACACACATACATGTGCACACACATCCTCGCAGTATCTCTCTCTCATGCACATTCATTCTCTTCTACTGATACACCTCATTCACCATTCATCATTTATCCGCACGCGTGTTTTATATCTAAGTAACTACGGCATACACAAAAGGAATGTGTAGCCCACGTCTTCTCACTCCACAATTGTTTTTGCTTCACTGCATTTTATTTTTCCACACATGCACATACATATATGTACATATATGGCACACATAAGTGGCACAACATAGACTTTTACTCACAGACACCCCGTCCCTGTCACAACTTCTGCTGCACGCTCCTCTGTTCCTGCTCCAACTCCAGTCCAGGTTCCTGCTTTTGCTCCATATGCTACTCCAGTCCTCTCCTGTGTTTAGTATTTCCCTCATCTACCATTCACACGGTTGCGTCGGAATGCGTTGATCCGGCAATGTTGACGCATCCCCATTCACTTTGAATGGGGTGACGTCATCCTGGTGCCCAACTGAATTGTGGCTCCGCTGAGTTCCGTTGCGTTTCATGCGTTGCTTACGGCAACAGTTGAAAAATGTTCAACTTTTCGAGAGGCAATGCATGCGTCAGCCAATCAAATTGCCTTTCATGCATAACTGACCGCACAGGCGCTAGCCAATCAGATCGCATTTATGCTCACGTCATATGCTCACCTCAAGAGCGGGAAGCTAAAAAAAAAAAAGATGGCGGACCAAACTCCGTAGATGGTCGTATGTGTACCTCAAAGTTGTTTGTTTGACTTTTTTTTGCTTAGATTTTTTTAAAGTTACAGAGAAATAGACACTGTACAATGTAAAAACCCCTTTACTGTAACTGAAAAATATGTCTGATAGGATTTGCGAGGTGTCTGAGTGTCTGAGTTCTCACCTGTAGCCAATGTGTTAATTAAGTTTACATCTCACCTGTAGCTCCTATGTAAGCCTTGGACTTTTCCTTTGTCTTTGTGTGTAATTGTTTGTGATCAGCAACACGTACTGTGCACTCCAGTCCTGTGAACTTTGCCTTGTTTGCCCATCGTGGCACTTTGATTTATCTAAGTAAAACACGCCTTGAGCGTTTGCATCCTATTACTTGTTTCAAGTCTCCAGTTTGTGACAGTCCCCCTCTATCGTCCACACATACACACACATGATTGAAACTACACATTCTCCCGCCTCTCTCAGTCTGCCTGGCTGTGCTTTTCTATTGTCTATTATTCTTATCACTGTGCCCTTGGCTTTAATATTTCTTGCACTGTGACTGCGCTGATGGCAGAGAGTTGAGCAACAGACAGAAATGTATGTGTGTTCTTTCTTCAAAGACCCAGCATGATGACATCATACCGCACTGCCCTCAAATACTCTCACACACACAAAAACACAACCCCGCCCTGCTCTGCCTCCATAGGCGGAGATCCCGGGGGGGACGTGTCCCCCCCTACCATAAAGTTGTCCCCCCCCCCCAACAATCATTGGAAACAAAACTTTTTTTCTTTTTTTTTAAATATAGTAATATGAAATAAAAATATGACGACACAAGCGGTGCTAATTATAGACGTAAAACAATGTGTTTTTTAAGTGTTGAAACATCATGTTCCCCCTATTCCTCAAAGGGGTTTGGTTCACATGCTGTTTCCAACGGGCAGGGCTACCGGCAGCTCCTTGTTTCAGTTAATTAGCCCAGTAGCCTACACGGTCAGATTGTGAGACTGTTTCCTCCTCTGCCCCCAGTCGCTGCCGCTATGATACACGATAAGTAAAGAGATTTACCTCATTCTCGAACGCAGTAAGAACATGTAAAGAAGAAGTTTTTTTCTAAACTCCATTTAGGAAGTTCCAATCGATATGCACAAGTATACATAAGTGTATTAATGGATTGGCATGACAACGTGAACGTTTGCCGATAACACACGCATGCCGGTAATTAACACCGTTAAGATAGCTAGCTAGACAGTCTAGGACACTGTCCTGTCAGGGGCAGGTTCATGCTAGTTAATAAACGTAGGTCCACATCTCAGTTCCTCTCCAGATTTGTGAAATTATCTGAAGGTAAATTAATAATATCTTTTTCTTTGGTCGATGAACTATGCTGGTTTTGTAATATGGGGTGACAGTGGTACAGGAGGTAGAGAAGTCGTATTGTAATCAAAAGGTTGCTAGTTCGATTCCCTGTTGAAGAGTTCTTGAGCTGTAATATAGAACTCAAGTTCTCTTGAACTTTGGACATTATTTGTCTGTGAATATATATTTCGTGTTAGTACATTTAATGCTGTTTAGAGAATTCTAAAATGACTTCGAATTTCTGTTTGTAAATGTGATAAGAGAATTCGGTATTTAGCAGTTTATGCTAGCTCTCGTGAAAGCAATTTTTTCATGTGCCCCCCCCGGAATTACTCTCTGAAATTTGACAATGTATTGTCCCCCCCTACAATGAAATGGGATCTCCGCCCCTGTCTGCCTCGACTGCACTGGTTTTAACACAAACATGACACCTACTGAGGGTTTAACTCACGACCCAGAGCTCTGCCATGCTGTAAGTGTTTGTGTGGTGCGTATGTGTTGGTTGCCCATTGACACTTATGCAGAGATGCAGGTAGGAGCTGCGGTATTTTATAGCTGCACTTCCTTGCACAGGTTCTCTCCCTCAGACACCAGGCAGGGTAAGACTCCTAAAAGCCTGGAAATGGGGCCTTCTGGGTGGTGGATTATGGCATTGGCAGCACGGACCAAGAACACAAGATACGTCTTTTTCTGATCTTTCACTGGGGCAGTTTGTCTTTTTCATCTCTCTGCTCTCCACTCTGTGACTCAATGTGCTTTCTTCTGTCTTTCTCCCCTTGAGTTTATTCACTTTCACCACACCAGACCCCTGCTGGTGTTCTTATCTCTACTACCTGTCTCTAGTTTTATCCCTGTGTTTTTCCACGCTAGTGTTAAACTAAGGACAATGGATTTACGGGTATTTGAGAAGGTGAAATCCCCCCTTCTCACCGTGGCACCAAAATGGAGTTGGGCTCATGTTGCCCTGCAAGAGACTTGGACTTCGCCACTACAATGGTTGGGTCCTATTGGGTTAATTGGACCAATTTAGTCCAATGGGCTGGGTTATTTAAAGGGTGCCTCATTCCTTGAGGGAGAAGTATGAGAGGCATGAGAAGAAGGCATGAGAGAGGCATGCAAGGCGTGAGAGAAAGAACACTTACCTGCTGTGAGGTCAAGTGCCTACTTTGTGTCTAGTGTTTGCCTAGTATGCCTAGTTATTGTGAGTACTTGTTGCGTTTGGATGTTTGTTTATTTTGTGTACATGTTTGGGGGTCAATGAAGAGATTCCCCATGTAAAATAAATAAGAATATATTTTTGTATAAGAACGCAACCATCTCCTGCAACATTTCTTCCTGACCTCACCACCAACTCCAGTCGCCCACATCCCAAAATGTGGGGTGGCCGCCTCTGTGCCTCACAGAGTACTAAGTTGGATATTGCATTAGAAAATTATTTCTTTGCTATGTCTGGGTTAATTTCAATGGTCTCACTCCGAGAGGTACAGTGGTCTCAGTCCAGCTATTTATAAATGAGTAGTAATGTATTTATGAACATGTTACAAATTACTTTCTAATGATCTTTAAGATCATTTAATAAGGACATTAGTAAGCTATTTATAAATGAGTAGTAATGTATTTATGAACATGTTTCAAATGATTTTCTAATGATCTATAAGATCGTCTATAAGAACATTAGTAAGCTATTTATAAACGAGTAGTCATGTATTTATGAAATGTTTTCAAACGATTTATAAGATCGTTTATAAGGTATATGATAATGGTCTGCTTACATTTTATAAATAATTTACAAATGATTAATCAACCAGGTTTCAATGAGTTACTAATGATTTGTAAGATCATTTATAAGGTATGTGATAATGGTCTGCTCACCATTTATGGGTCATTGAATGAATAACCTTTATCATGCATTAGCTATTGTCTAATTCATGACTGAATTAATATATGTCAGTACATGTAACACCTCAGTTAATGCTTAATATAGGTCTTTAGAAACGATTTATTAAACATTAGTAAAGGGTTTTTCAGTGCTTGATCTAAAGCCGGCACTATCTATACTTAATAAGCATTTATAAATGGCCTGTTACCAGTGATGCCTGTAACGCGTTACTCTAATCTGACCACTTTTTTCAGTAACGAGTATTCTAACGCGTTACTATTTCCAAACCAGTAATCAGATTAAAATGACTTGTCTGACTGTGCGTTACTATTTTGTCATTAATAGTAAAATATATATTTGATTTCTTCTTGCGTCTCTGGGAGTGAAGTCATGTAATCCTGTCTGCTTTACACACGGATTCCTCTACTAGTGTTCAACACTCTTGTCTCCTGTCTAGGTTTTGAGCCCCAGTCATCAACAATGCCAAGTTTTGTTGACACTCATGAAGCTCAGACAGAACTTTGTTCTGGCTGACTTAGCGAGGCGCTTTAAAATATCAGCCAGTCAGATACAGTGGGGAAAATAAGTATTTGAACCCCTGCCGATTTTGCAAGTTTGGCCACTTGCAAAGAAATGTGTGATCTATAATTGTAATAGTATGTGTATTTTAACAGTGAGAAACAGAATATCAACAAAAACATCCAGAAAACTGCATTTTATAACATCTATGACTTAATTTGCATTTGATGCAGAAAATAAGTATTTGAACCCCTAGCAAAACATGACTTAGTACTTGGTGGAATAACCCTTGTTGGCAAGCACAGACGTCAGACTTTTCTTGTAGTTGGTCACCAGGTTTACACACATCTCAGGAAGGATTTTGGTCCACTCCTCTTTGCAGATCCTCTCCAAATCCTTAAGGTTGCGTTTTCAATGGGAGGGAATGACGTTCAAGCCCAATATTCCACGTTACATGGCCCCATCCATAGTCCCCTCGATGCGGTGGAGTCGTCCTGTACCCTTGGCAGAGAAACAGCCCCAAAGCATAATGTTTCCACCTCCATGCTTGACGGCCCTCCAAACGCGGCAAGTCGAGTTGATGCCAAAGAGCTTGATTTTGGTCTCATCTGACCACATCCTGTCTCCCAATCCTCCTTAGAATCATTCAAGCGTTCATTGGCAAACTTCAGACGGCCCGGTACATGTGCTTCCTTGAGCAGGGGGACCTTGCGAGTGCTGCAGTACTTCAAACCATTACCATGGCGTAGTGTGTTGCCAATGGTTTTCTTGGTGACCGTGGTCCCAGCTGCCTTGAGATCATTCACAAGCTCCCCCTGTGTAGTTCTGGGGTTATTCTGCACCTTTCGGATGATCACCGATACCGCACGAGGGGATATCTTGCATGGAGCCCCAGACCTAGAGCGATTGACAGTTGTTTGGTGTTGCTTCCATTTACGAATAATCGTACCAATAGATGTCTGCTTCTCACCAAGCTTCTTGCCGATGGTTTTGTAACCCATTCCAGCCTTGTGCAGGTCTACAATCTTATCTCTGACGTCCTTGGTCAACTCTTTGGTCTTGCCCATGGTGGTGAGGTTGAAGGTGAAGTATGATTCTTTGGACAGGTTTCTTTGATACACGTCACCAGTTGAGATCAGGTGTACCATGTTAGGCCAAATGAGGACTAATCTGTGTGCTAATTGGGCACATAACTGGTCATTGGGAGCCAGAATTCTTGATGTTTGCTTGGGGGTTCAAATACTTATTTTCTGCATCAAATACAAATTAAGTCATACATGTTATAAAATGCAGTTTTCTGGATTTGTTTGTTGATATTCAATTTCTCACTGTTAAAATACACCTACCATTACAATTATAGATCACACATTTCTTTGCAAGTGGCCAAACCTGCGAAATCGGCAGGGGTTCAAATACTTATTTTCCCCACTGTAAGTAAAACCGTTAAGCATGGGATAGATGTCCTTGCTGAACACACAAAGGACCTCATTCCATGGCTGCCTCGTGACACAATCAAATCAACGATGCCACAGGTTTTTCTGCAACATTTCCCTGATGTAACTTGTATCATTGACTGCACAGAGTGTTCTGCAAAAAGCCAAAAATGTAGACTCGCACTCAAGAGTATTACAGCCATTACTATGCAAGTAACACTGTTAAGTACCTTGTTGCCATTGCCCCATCAGGGATGGTGATGTTTATTTCAGAGGCTTTTGGTGGAAAGTGTAGTGACAGGTATATTACACAGAACTCAGGGTTTCTTGATTGTTTACGTCCTGGTGATTTGGTGATGGGGGACCGTGGGTTCACAATTAGAGATCTTGTGGAGGAGAGGAGGGTAAGGCTAGTCATACCTGTGTTTACACGCAAACAAAGCCAATTAACTAATGAACAAGTGACTCAGATGAGACGGATAGCAAATGTACGCATTCATGTGGAACAGGCTATAAGGCGTCTTAAAGTGTACAAGATCCTGTCACAAACCGTGCCAATAAGCTTAGTTCCTAAAATTGATAAGATACTTCTGTCACGACAATGTTTGATGCCATTTCGAACACCAACAGTTCACATTTCTTCAGTGGCTGAAGATCAAGTCTGGAGTGGACAGCTGAGTGCGAACTCCCAACGTTTGCATTTTGTGGGCCAGAACTAGCACATGGTTCATTCTCTCACTTTGCAGCAAATAACCTAGCAAAGTGAACGGCAAACGCTAGCGATCTGTTTTACATTTTCAAGTCGATATTGTGTACATTTACATTACATTTAGTCATTTAGCAGACGCTTTTGTCCAAAGCGACGTACAAGGGAGAGAATATTCAAGCTACGAGCAATAGAACCTGGTGTAACAATAAATAAATACTACTTTACATTAGAAATATAACAAAATGAAATAAAAAGAAAGAAAGAGTGCAGAAGTGTAACTGCTGTAATTGCAAGTTACGCACTAGTCGAAGTGCCAGTTAGGACGGGAAGTGCTCTCTGAAGAGTTGGGTCTTCAAAAGCTTCTTAAAGGTAGAGAGGGACGCCCCTGCTCTGGTAGTGCTGGGCAGCTCATTCCACCAACGTGGAACTACAAATGAGAATAGTCTGGACTGCCGTGCTTGCACAGACGGCAGTGCCAAACGACGCTCACTAGAAGAGCGCAGCATCCTGGGTGTAACATTTGCCCTTACAAGAGCATTTAGGTAGGTGGGAGCAGAACCATCAAGCACTCTGTAGGCAAGCATAAGTGACTTGAACTTAATGCGAGCAGCTACAGGCAGCCAGTGGAGGTCAATGAGTAGCGGGGTGACGTGTGCCCTCTTCGGTTGGTTGAACACCAGACGCGCCGCCGCGTTCTGGATCATTTGTAGTGGTTTCACCACGCAAGCCGGCAGGCCCGTTAGGAGGGCGTTGCAGTAATCAAGGCGTGAATTCACCAAGGTTTGCACCAGCAGCTGGGTGGCATACTGTGTAACAGGTTGCATTTTTACGTTGTATATAATTACACAAAGATGAGTTTTATTGACACACTGCATACAGTACAGTAGGACCCCTGGGTGGTCTGAGTTCCTGCCTCCCTCCCTCTCCCACTCTAAAGTTACTCTTCTCTTCACTCATATTCCCCTGTGCCTGTCACCTCCTCCCTGTTTCTGACAATCTTTGGAAGAGATATGCTATCTATTTTCAACACTCTAAATCTAATATCTATCCCCTTTCTATATTGTCATCCACCACTGATCAAAGTCCTATTGTAATTATAAGTTTCCACTGTACATGTTGATGTATATATTATGGGGGTGACTTGTGTATTTTGGTATTTTTGTATATTTTATATTAATAAGATGATAGCGTCACATGGTGTTAAATAAGCCTGCGACAAACCTGTAACTAATCCCACCTGTTGAAGAGTCACCTCCAATTTCAAGAAGTACTAAGAATAGAACCCCTCTGGTTTGTAAATGGTATAGACATTATGGATATTAAATGCAACAATAAAACACATACGCAGTGTTGCCAACTTTTCTGTAAGGAAAATAGCTGTTAGCGCTCCCAAAAGTCGCTAGAGGACGTAATCAACTAATTTGCATAATATGCAAATAAGCTGCGCATGCGCACAATATGCAATTATGAAAGAGGTACAATTTGCGCGCGAAGTTCTAATATTTTTCCCGCGAATACAAAGTTCTAATATTTTGCTGCTATCTAGTTAGACTGGTCGTGCAGGCGCTGTGTGAGTGGAGAGGAGACGACCACAGCCCTCGCTGTACTCAGCTCTCGTGAGATCGGTTGTAACGTGAACTGCAGAACGTGATATGTGAGATGCTTTTTCAGTGCTTTGTCAACACAATAATCCACCAAATGACATAAAAAAGTCACTAGATTTGTCGCTAGTCGCTTTTTGCTAATTAAGTCGCCAAAGGGGCCTGGAAAGTCGCCAGATATAGCGACAAAGTCGCTAAGTTGGCAACACTGCACATACGTAACATCTTTAATGACATTGACTGGCAAAGAGCATGGCTTTTGCCATACAAATTTTGTATTACTAATAAAATGAAACAATTTCACATTAACACATGTAACAAATTTGTATTTATCTACTGTTCTACCACTGCTCATGTTCACTTACCTTTTGGACTCAGATTGAAAGATATATATTGTGTAAAACTAAAATTAATGTTAAAATTGACTGTAAAAGTTTCATCACTTATTTTGTTCATAAGAATAACAATTTTGAATTCATAACTAATTTGATTATATTATTTGGCAAATTCCATATACACAAAAGCAGCGACTACACGACTAGCATCACAGTTTATTTAGCATGCTATTGTTATCCACTGTTGGGGTTGATCTGAGAGTCCAGCAACTGATTGCAGTTGCTGTTACTGTTATTTGCAGGTGTGTCATTGGTTTCATTTACGTTGTGGTTTGTACATTCATTTTATTCTGACCTTTGATATTGACATACTAGGTCTCGCTAGCATTAATGCTAACAGGTTGGCTAGGCTAGCTAGCTTCCTGTATTTTTTTCAGTGTGGGGATAGGCTAGTTACCTACCATACTTTATATGTAAAGTTTGCAAATTCATGTGACTAAGTTTGTAAAGTAATTATTCAAACTCTTGTTTCTACATTGGCATTTGTATGGCTTATGTATGTTGTGTGGGTGACCAGCCCTATTTCTGACAATATTGGGAAGAGGAGGTTAGGAAAACTCTTAAAATGCTGTCTTACTCATAGACATATTGACAATACAATTGACTATATGTCTATGGTCTTACTAACTCTCTTCTCTTAAAGTAGGGAAGGAAGGACTGTTCGAAAACCGTTATTCTGTCGGTTTATAAAATAACTTAAAATCGTTCGCGTGACGTTCATTTTTCAAGGTCATCGATGCACCTTAGAAGCATACATTTGTGCGCCAGCTCCCTCTGGCAACTGCAAATTGTAAACAAAATGGCAGCCATGTTTTGTATGTAAATGTGAATTTTTTGGCGTTTTCTAATTTAGATTTTTCAAAAGTTACGGAGAAATAGATACTGTAGCAATAATGGCTGATGTGATTTGTGAGGCGTCAGTCAGCAAACTTTCTAACATTAGCACGTTAGCCTACGTTAGATAGCCTACCATTCTTTCAGTGTACCAAGGTCACACGTTATCGTACACCCTATCTTAAAAGGCCGTTAAAAACCAATGTTTTTTTTAGATACCTTCTCCCGAAAGACATCTCACGTCAGACACCTGTCTTGAGGAGAGATCAAGGTTTAAGACAGCTATTTAACTTTTAAGAGTTTTCAGCAACTGGTTAGCAGTTAGCTAACTGTCAATTAATAAAAGTAAGTTATTAATTTCCATATTACTATTATTTATATATTTGTATATTTTGCCAAAACAACAGGGAGCCACCAGAGAGGAGATTGAGGCGCAAGCGGCAGGCCACTGACCACTTATATGCATTACAACATGCAGGCTCTTCTGGAGGAACTGAAGGAGAAAAATCTCATCAACGAAGAGCTGAAAGACAAGCTTGAATGCTACTCAGGTAAAATTAAAATATTATATTGATTATTTTGTGTATTTTATGTTCTTTGTTGACTTCCTAGTTACTATTAAAAGACCTACTGAAACACTTTTGCTAATTGAATTTCAGATCTTCCGGTTCATCTCCTGTCGAGGCAGGGCGTAGAGTACACCAAGGCCCACACGCTCCATCTGCATGGTCCAAAGACATATCACTACCTGAGAGATACTCTGCATATTCACCTGCCACATCCCAGTTTATTGCAAAGGTATTCTTCATGATTTTACACTGAATTACACTAAGCACTACAGACAGTATAGGGATGCCTGGGTTAGTGGTTAAATGGCTACGTGGTTAAATGTCTACGTTTTAATTATACAAGGTGGCTGAGCTCTCTTGATGCCAGACCTGGTCTCAATAAAATGATGTTGGACATGCTGGAAAGACGGTGTCAGGAAGATGAGGTCAAATACGGATGTGTCACTCTGATGCTGGATGCCATGTCCATTAAAAAAACACGTTCAACATGATCCTCAGACACAAACAATGTGTGGATATGTGGACATGGGGGATCGATTGAATGAGACTGACATAGCTTCCGAGGTTCTTGTGTTTATGGTGGTTGGGCTTCAAGGTTATTGGAAAGCTCCAATTGCATATTATTTGACCAAGTCCCTCACCCCAGAATCACAGAAAGTCTTAGTAGAACAGGCATTAGAAGAGCTGCATCATCGTCAGATAAGGGTGGTGTGCATGACAATGGATGGTCATGCATGAAATGTCAGTATGTGCTCCCAACTTGGGTGCGATCTAAAAGCAGAGCCCTGTGAGCCCTTGAAGACCCATTTCCCACATCCAGTAACCCATGACAATGTTTTTGTTTTGAGGGACGCTTGCCACATGCTGAAGCTGACACACAATATGTTGCAGGTACATGCTCATTATTGCCTATCTGCTCTGGTTGACTGTTCTGCTTTTTATACATTTTCATTGTATTTACATAATTGTGCAGAATATGGTGCTTTACAGTTGACGTGTGCAGGAAAAAAAAAAAATCTGATTCTGCAGGCATACAGCCCAATTAGAAGCATAACTGGCAGTATCAATTGGGAGTACATAGTTCAGCTGAACAATGTCCAAAAGAAAAGTGGACTACATGCTGCCAACCGAGTCACAGATAAGCATGTGAACTTTGCTCTTCAGAAGATGAAGGTATGTTTGCATGATGATTTATGTATAGAGGACCGCAATAGAAATGGGCTCTAGGGCTTTATTGTGTTTTTATACTTTTTGATGATGTTTGTATTTTGTAGAGCTAATGTGCTCTTCATTTCTACTTATAAACTCATTCAAGGTCTCCCTGGCTGCTCAGACTTTGAGTAACTCTGTGGCAGTTGCGCTCTACACCTTGCAGGACGTGTGCTATGCAGAGTTCAAAGATTGTGAGGCTACTTCAGAATTAATTAAGGTAATGCAGCTAGGGATTTGCATCATTGACCAAAAACATTTCCCAACATTCTACTGTTCTTACCAACATTTGAGTGATTAATTGCTTTAACCCCTTTAACACCCACCCTCCCTTTGTAGTTGATCTGTTGGTCAGCTAGCCCAAAACGAGGGTGGTTGTTAAATGTGAATGCCACCAGGATTAACCCGTTATCTTTTTTTTTTTTTTTTTTTCATTTTTGGCATCAGGAACGATTAAATAATTATGACCCTCCTCAAATTCAACAATATGCAAGAACTTGGTTAAAACTGTTTATACCTACCACATACTTTCCTCAAAAGCACCCTTATTGTCACATCTCAGATTTACAGGTTTAAAGCAATGCAGCAATTTAATTTGAAAAAGCATGCCTCATACTTGGGTGTTTACTATCTGATACCAGTTGACACTAAGTTATAGTAATGATTTTCAGTGCTTTTAGTTAATTTAGATATTCGTTTATAGATAACAGACAGCACTTCAAATGACACTTTCTGAACTGGACAGCACCATTGAAACTGAGACTTCCATCCATACCTCCGTCCAGACTTCAGGGCCCTCCAACAGTCCGAACAGCAGTTACTCTATCGGATCGGCTGATACAGTCATTCTCTCATCACCTGGACCAGGGGCTCAGTGTTGGCCTACTGAGTTTCCAATACCTCGTTTTGCCTATGGCACAGAACTTGTGCTAGCGTCAAGAAATGAAGCTTTCAAAAAAGATGGAATTCATCAGGACTTCACCTCACTCCTCCCAGACATCCTTGAGAAAATGGCTGAAACCATCTTTCACTATGTGGCCTACCCAACAAGTGCACAATTGTCTGATGTTGCTATCGCTCTGGTTCAGAAGCATCCTTCCCTTAAAGAGCCAGGATCATATAATGGATGCTATGCATTGCTACAAAGACTAAAATATTAAATAGGAAACTATAGATCAAAACTGAGAGGGCTAGGATGCCCTGAAGTTGATGTGAACTCTCTCAAAAATAAGCGAGCAAATGAGGGAGCAACTGTGAAAAATATAAAAAAGCCCAGAAGGGCAGAGGTGAACTATTTACCCTCAAGGAAAACCGAAGGAAGCTTGGAAAATGAGAGACAGGACCTGGCAGTGTGGTGTGCTAACAACAGGTGGCGCACACACCCCGATCTGTATCAACGGGACGGAGGTGGAGCGTGTCGCCAGCTTTAAATTCCTGGGTGTCCACATCTCCGAGGACCTCTCTTGGACCCTAAACACGTCAACCTTAGTCAAGAAGGCTCACCAGCGTCTCTTCTTCCTGAGGAGATTGAAGAAGGCAAATCTGTCTCCTCAGATTCTGGTAAACTTCTACCGCTGCACCATTGAGAGCATCCTCACCAACTGCATCTCAGTCTGGTATGGCAGCTGCTCTGTTGCGGACCGCAAAACTCTCCAGAGGGTAGTGAAAACTGCCCAACGCATCACTGGTTCCCCACTCCCCACCATCGAGGCTGTCCAGCGCAAAAGATTTCTGCGGAAAGCGCGCAGCATCGACAAGGACAGCTCCCATCCCAACCACAGACTGTTTGCCCTCCTCCCCTCAGGGAGGCGCTACAGGCCCCTCCGTTCCCGGACCAGCAGGCTCAGGAACAGCTTCTTCCCTGCGGCTGTCACCCTGCTGAACTCTGCATCACGGTGATAGCCGCCCTGGCTACCCCCTCACATTCCTTCCTACAGTGACTGTATTCCCCCCTCTACCCTGGCCTGACTGCCACACACCTCCCTCCAGCCACTGAACATTTGCACTAAAACGGTTCATTTGTTTATATCTATTTATTTAAAATTGTTGTCCATATCCATATTCAACGTATTTATATCGTATCATGTCTCCTACCTCATTTATAACTTCTACTGCCACTTTCACCTGCACTTTACATATATCTATATCACATCTGCACTAATCACCATTATTGCGGCTTACTGTTCATATCACTTAAATCTTATACCATACTGTATATATTCTATTTATCTATTTTTATATTACCACTTTGCACATACTCTGCACTCTTCTGATTTTGCACTTCTGGTTAGATGCTAACTGCATTTTGTTGCCTCAGTACTTGTACTCTGTGCAATGACAATAAAGTTGAATCTAATCTAATCTAATCTTAATGAAGTGAAAAAGAGGAACAACCATCAGATCAGTGAAAAGAAGACTTTCTCCAATCGCAGCCAAGAAATTGTCAATGTAGCACCAGCAGTCAGTGACGTAAAAGGCCGGTGGCCTGCTCTTTTTGGTGCAACTCAGGTAAGTATTTTTTCATAACATGGTTTGGAGTATGTGCTATATTGGAGTCAATTTTCTAATATTGTGCTGTTTATACAGAAGAATGAAGAATTCAGACGGATCTGCGCTATTAACCTGGAGCCTACATTCATGGCAAAACTGGACCAGTACCAAGAGAAAATTGTGTCCTTGGTGTCCTCAAAAGGAGGGGCTGCCAAAATGAATATTCAGCGCATAAAGAACATGTTGCTAGAGGTATGAATAAACATAACAGCTCATTTTAAGTAGAAACTTTCTCACAGGTCATGTAAGGTTAGTTGACCATGTATTAGACATTATCCCAGGCTATGGGTAGTGCTATGTTGGTTCAGTGTCAAGAATTGCTAGCCTGACGATGTCATACTCATAATTCTAGTCAGAATATGAGTCTGATACCGCTCCAATGGGCTGTGATTATGGGGCGTGTTTCAACCGAACCAGGAAAAAAAATGCCTCTTCGCTCAATTGGATATATCTAGAACCAACGAATTCACCCCAAAAGCTTTTTAAATTTTTTGCTTTTAAATATTTTGCTCTCATTAAATGGAGAATAAAGTGCCAAAGTTGTCAGTGTCAGTATTCTGTGTATTACACCAAAACATTATCCTGACTATCACCAGACCAAGCTCAATCTGATTTAAGATTGCAGATCGTCCTGGGTTTACCCAGTCTACCAGAATAGTAGTCAGTAATTGCAGGGGGGGGGATGAAAGAGAGAGATCATTTTCTATCTAAAAACATGGTAAATGCACCAGAATGCGGGAAATTGCATCTACATCTTTCACATTTTTTGGGGGGAGAACCCCCAGACCCCCTGCCAAAATAAGTCCCCCCCACTCTCAAAATGCTGCTGACGCCCCTGTGTCCATCATCGTATAAAGCCCGCCTTGACAATTTGATTGGTACGGCAATGTCTGTCCGCAGATAATTTCTCCTCAATGGAGTAATGCCAGACCGAACTTCCCAACCAAAAAATGTGGGCGGGGCTAAGTTCGGTCTGGTATCCAGGCTAAAGAATTGCTATAGTCCAGTCATAACACTCATCCTTCAGCTTTTCTCAGTGAGTAGTGGTATTTATTAAAAGCTTATCTTCAAATGTATTCACAGGATGATTCTGTGGAAACAAGGAGAGGTTGCTATTCGTTGCATCATCGTGTATCTAAAAGAAAAGCAGGAAGACCTCTTCAAAGAGTACATGGTAGGTAAATCTGACACTTATATTTAAAACTGTACTGTACTTTTTAAATCTGATATTTAATGTGATTACTTAAACACTTACATTGCTTCTGCTCTACTTAGGATGATGGGGATACCACCAATGAGCTGATGAAGATTGTTGTAGGAAGAGGTGCCACACCATCTAATCCAGCTAGCGCGAAGATTGTGATTGAGGGTACCGAAGTCCTTGAAGGCCGGGATGTATCCAGAGCCTGTGCCTTGCTAATAGGGCTGATATATTCACTCAACCTAAGATACCCAAAGGAGTTACTTTCAGAAGATATTCCTTGAGCCGGATGGTCTGAAAGCTAGCCCAAGGATAATGTCACAAAAAAATAAGCTGCTGTGCTAAGATCTCTCTCTCTCTCTGAGTGGGAGTTTGGTTGTTTTTTTCTGATGGCATGTTTTGCCAGCCTTAAAATGAGAGAGGCTTTGGGTGTGGCGCAGAAGGACCTAAGATGTTAGCTGTTGCTTCCCCACAGCCCTTATTCAGTAGCACATAAGCTGCTACTGCTAACTGAGCCAAGTTGTGTTTGAGTGCGGGTGTGTTTCACTGTTACCCCTTTTCCACCAAAGCCGGGCCGGTGCTGGTTCTGGGCTGGTTCCAATTCTGGAACCAGTTCTTCGGTTTTCCACACAAATAAACCTGGCTCCGGTTCCAAAAAAAAGGTTCCAAGTCAGCACCAACTTTTAGGTGGGCCAGAAACAAGAACCGGTGACGTCGGGTTCGTCCCGAGGTTATGGGCGGAGCTACCCCACCAGAAACAGAAATTTCCTAGCTGTCGTGAGGTACTGCTACAGTTGTTGTGGCAACTGGTAAGTATGTAGTAGCTAGTCAACTCCCGTCATGAACTGCATTGTCACTCGTTTGATCTACGTGGGGAAATATAGAAAACCCGTTGCTTTTGAGTAAATATTGTGAGACATGTATAGTTGTACAGTCCGTCGGCACTATGAAACTAAACATTCCCCACAGTTTTCCAAGTACAGAGATGATGAACGAAAGCTAAAGGCCGGGATCTGCTAGCCCAGCTCAACGTACAGCAATGTACTTTGCTTCAGCCTTCATCAGTACATGAAAATGCTACAAAGGGCAAGTTACCGGATCAGCAAAATAATTGTAAAAAGTGGACGAGCGCTTTCATGTGGTGATTTTATCAAAGAGTGTCTGACTGTGGCTGCTGAGACTGTGTGTCCGAATCAGACTCGGGCTGGGAAAAAAATAGCATTCAAGTGCCCTCGGACTAGCAATGGATCGCGGACCTAGCTTTTCTGGTGGACATTACAGAGCTACGGAATACTCTGAATCTCGACAGTTCCAGTGAGGAGCTTCAGATGGAGCTCCTCGAGTTTCAATCTGATTCAGACCTGCAAAGCAAGTTCAGGCAACTTCCAGTACAACAGTTTTGCAAGTGTGTCCCAGCAGCCAGGTATGGAAAGATTCGAAAACATGCACAGGTGATGCTGTCCCTCTTTGGGAGTACACACCTATGTGAACAGGCTTTTAACCTCGCTGTCTGACCAGCATCTCCATGACATACTCACTCTGTCAGTGAGTCAGCTG
Organism: Clupea harengus; assembly: GCF_900700415.2. NCBI lineage: Eukaryota > Metazoa > Chordata > Actinopteri > Clupeiformes > Clupeidae > Clupea > Clupea harengus. Next base: position 20,394,360 of record NC_045173.1, on the reverse strand, counting down.
GAAACCAACATTGAGAGACTTTTAAAAATCAAGGACAGGCTTCATGTCTCCCACTGATGAGCACTTTTTTTTACATTCCTACTTTCAAAATAAATAAAAAAAAACCTTGATGAATAAAAAGTCCACCTTTTATTATAGTACTATTAATGTTAATGTACATTTTGCAGAAATATGCAATACATTTCGATGTAATGGGGCATGACCTAACATGAACCTTTGGTTTTGGCCCTCCACTCCGATTAATATTTGGCCCCTGACAAGAAAGAATTTGGGCAGCCCTGTTCTAGACCATCGAAAACCATGAAGAGAAATATCCCTGTGATTGATGAATCGGTCGCGGAGGACGAAGCGGAAACTTCTTCCACCGGTAAGTAGCAAGCCAAGCTAATGCACATTAGCGAGCCACAGTGGTTAGCTAGCTAACCAGCTACTAACATATGTGCTAGCTAGCTTGCCATTGACAGCTATTTATAGCTAGCATTGACTTGTTTCAGCTGTCTGTCGGCGGGGAAAACGTATTTCCTAAAGAATCCTTATTGAAACCGGAAGTCGTCACTTTACTCCATTTGATTAGGACCTTTACTTTTTAGTTGAGAAGTTGTGTTGATCGCCTGACATTCAAACGATCGGTTTTCTTTAAATTATTATTATTTTTGTGAAGTTATACGGCTTATGTGAATAAAGCTATCTACATGACTTTATATATGTCTACATTGACTCGGTTAGTTGTACATGTGGTACACGAATGTTGCAGGTCTTAACTGAAGCTCTCCATTATTGTTAGGTTGCTGCTAACGCTTAGACCAACAATCCATTGGAACACATAGAAGCTAGCTAGCCTCGCTGCTAATAAGTATAACGTTAGCATGCTAATATGAATTGACCCATTATAGTCAGGTGGCTTAATGCTCAATTGACTTGTTAACCGAACTTTTACGAAGTCATACAACTAAACACACAAGTGACTTGTTAACCGAACTTTTACGAAGCTATATGACCAAACACAAAGCTAGCACTGTTAATTCCGGTATAGCTAGCTAGGTAAATTAGCTTGCGTAAGATACTGCTTCAGCTAACCAGCCCAAACACTGAATAGCGAGCTAGGTCAATTAGCTCGCCTAAGATACTGTAATTCAAGCTAACCAATTACATCATTCCCCCCAAAACCCATCGATTACGTGTGTTTGTGATGTGTAACATATATCCTTAATCAGTCATTCAAGTTATTAACGTTTATTTACCGCTAGCGATTACAAGTGTAATTCAATCGCTATTAATGATAACGTGACACAACATTAAAAGTCAGGCATCGACATGGTTCCTAAAGAATAAATCAAAGGTCCTTGTCCATTTCTGTTCAGGACATGTGACAAGTTTTATCCAACCAGAGACTGGAGTAAAGTGATGATATCCGGTTTCAATACGGATTCTTTAGGAAATACGTTTCCCCCGCCGACAGTCTCACGCAAGAGTGTCGTTCCGACCTTGCTAGTAACCTTAGACTAACAAAACAATTTCCCTTTTGCTGAATTTGCATATCATTTACCTTTATTATTGGAAATTAGCGGTGTGAAATTTTGATTTTATGGACTATATCATAATTTCATTTTTAACTATTGGCAAATACTTTAACAAAATTGTGCTTTTGTCACAGGTTTACAGCATAGTGGTATTTGGGCTGGACTAGTAGAAATGTCATTCCAGTGCCAAAAATCCTTAACCTAATCTGTTACCTTAATTCTCATCCCTGGTTACACAGCTGAGTTAACAGTAGTAGCCTATGTTAGCTAGCTATCACTATTTTCCTTTTAGCCATTTTTGTGTAGAAAAATTATTTCCTCCTAGCTTGAAGAACACACATGTCTCATGTACATACTATAGATAGCTATCTTGACATTTGTCTGCTCTAGGCTTGTTTAAACTGCAAATTCTATGTCTCATCATATCTCACTTTAAGTTAGCCTACTTATAGCTACCCAGTTTGTGTGTAGCTGTCATGTTGTCAATACATTAACAATAAAATAAATGAAACTTATTATATGGATGTTGTTTTACTAGTCTGTTTTATTCTTTCCCCCAAACATTTAGCTACGACCACAATGGCCCCAAATGCACAAATAACTGCAAAAAGACTACGCCATGAGCTGGAGATGGCCAAACAAAAAGTAGAGTGGCAGCAGGAGATGCTCAAGGAAGTGACCACGGAGAGAGACTTCCTCAGGGAACAACTGGCTATGAGCAAGTCATTTTGCCATGTTTGACAATAAACTTGGAAAATTAAACATTTAACATATCCTGGCGCCATGATATTGGTTAACGGATATTTCGTTGAAACAGGTTTTCTACTTATATTTTGACTTAGGACTTCATGCCGGGAAAAAAAACTTTGTTAAAACAACATGTAACCCTGTGTCTATAGAAACCCTCTCGGGGAGACACTATTATCAAGGAAACTCTACAATATCTGTCACTGGATTCACTCAGGGGTATCTTATCTCTAGGTTTGTATAGGAGGACTGCAGTAGTGCTTTATTACATCAAGATTTCCACCCAAACCCACAATAACAACAGCAAACCAATCAGATCATGTTTCAAAAAGTATGAAGTTAGATTTATAAAAGTATCAGTACATCATACGTCATTTCAGGATGAGTGTAAAAAAAAGATAAATGCTCCTAATAAAAGTGTGTAATCTGCGAGTGTGTGTTATATTTGACTATAAGTTTGAATTTGGAAGTTCATTTAGTAGTCTGGGGGGATGCTGATAAGGATATTTTGTGTTGCTCAAGTTTCAATGATGTTAAGTTCAATTATCTAGAACAGGGATTCCCTCTGGGGGTGTGCGAGAGGAAAAATGTAATGGTGGTCTAATGGTGTAATAATTAATATATTTTTTGTAGTGGGATTTTTCACAAAATAAAAACATGAATTATAAAAATTCCCGTTGTAAGATTTAAAAAAAAAAAAAACGTACAATTTAATAAATAAATGCATTTCAGCTCCTGCCGCCAAACTGTCTTTTACGTACACACTAGCTAGCCTAACTTGTGCAGCTAATGTAAGCTAACAGCTAACTTCATTCATTCAGTAACATTCATGCAAATATGCTAAACTGGCTGAAATCGGAGAAACTGTCAGAAGATCGGGGTGCAAACTCATCAGGGATGAAAAAGGTGACAACCATGCGAGGGTACGGGGCATGCTCCCCGGGGAATATATTTTACATATAAGAACATTTTGTACATTTTAAAGTTCAATGCATCAATCTGGTGCACTTTGACAACAAAATTAGGAGGCTAGATCTATGAAGAACTTTGTGTTGTAAACAATTTTGTCCTCAGGTAACAGTTTAATCATAAACATTCCTGTATTGAATGTTGCAAGGGCACTGTGCTTCAGATTACATACACATAGGGACGTGCGGTCAGGGAAGGCAGAGCCTCATGAAAAGTAAAATCATCATGAAAAGTAAAAAACAAATAATGATAAAATAAAATAAATATTAATATGTAGCTACTGATCTGTGCTTTAAATTCAAGTTTGGTATGATTCCGATCATTTTTATAATCAAAATCGCTGAATTTGACCATGTCTTCAAACAGAGAGGTGACTCGCGAGGTAAGGCAGCGACGAGCTGTGCCTCATCTCAGATTGTGCAATCCCTCACACACTAGGTTGAGTGCATGCCTTTTGCTTTTCTCATTGTTTGTCATCACTGAAATATTTGTATACACTTTTATTATATGTCGTTTGTATCCATAGAATAGGTAAGGTAATGTAATGTAATGTTTTTCACGTATGTGAAGAAGCTATTTAGTCTTGCGGATCTGTCATAAAACCACAGTGAAAAAGCACAAAGGGGAGGCAAACCTAACCTCTGCCTCAATGAAGGGGGCGTGCGAGAGCCTGGAAAATGGGCTTCCAATCCAGTGAAGTGATGAATACATAATGGGAGACCAATACCAGAGCTAAAAGGTTTGCTTCAAACGACAGGACAGAAGATAACTTTAGCAGCTAAACTACGGACCAAACTCGGCTGACGGCCATGTCTTTTATGTAAATGTACATTTTTCGGCGTTTTCACGCTTAGATTTTTCAAAAGTTAGAGAAAAAGACACTGTACTATCCGATAACACCGTTATTGTAACCAGCAAAAATGGTTGATGTGATTTGCGAGGCGTCTGTCAGCCAACTGTCTGACATTAGCACGTTAGCCTACGTTAGATAGCAAAACGTTCTTGCAGCGTACCAACGTCACACGTTACTGTAAATGCCATCTTAAAAAGGCCGCTCGAAACCAACGCTTTCACCAGAAAGACATGTCTTGTAATACACCTGTCTATTACGGCATCGAGGCAGCTACCTTCCATTTCGGACAGACCCGAAGATTGAAATAAAAAAGCATGCCTGTCATGGTGACATAGTTTGGCCAAACGAACAAGCTTGAAAAAAATATTCATGACCGCTTGCGTTCGCAGATTACTTGGAGGATTACTTACACCCCCCCCCCCCCCCCTAAAAATATTTTTATTGCAGATCTACACGGATCACACAATTGAACTATTTTGGATCAAAAATGGCGAATTTCGCCAAAAGGTGACGAGTTTGCACCCCTGAGAAGGGACATCTGAAGCAATCAGTAATAAAAGAGGAGAGGGACAGAGAGAGTGAGGAATCGGAGGTGAGAGAAACGGAGAGGTGTGTTGGGGAGACGCGAGCTCGAGAAATCGAGCAAGAGTCAGAGAAAAATGAGACTGAGACCGAAAGGGAGGAAGGGATAGCAAAGACAAATCGCGAGCACATAGGCCAATCGCGGAGTCAAGGTGAAAAAATAGGAAACGAGAGTGAGCATCAGAAAAAAATTGGATTTTTGGACCAAGGCAATGCCAGCATACCCAGTCCTGGTATATTTAAAAAAAATAAAAAAACGTCTCTATCATTACCATCACTTTCGAGTTTATGAGTTCGTCTGCCAATGATATGAAAGGAGCACGACTCTCCCGCTCTCAAAATAACATTATTAGCCAATCAGAAGTAGATTGGGGCGGGTCTTGGGAAAATGTGCTTCGACCACCGACTTCTCTCTATCGCTCTGCCTATGCTGCGTAGATGCCCGAGTAGAGAGACATCACACCGAAGGAGAGTAGGATGGAGAGTAAGTTCATGAATCCCGGGGAAGATGCCCTCCTAGTTGATAAAAGATTGAAAAATAAATGGCGCTGGGCATGGATAGAAGAGATAGGGAAGGACAGTAAGCCTTTTGGTAGCTGGTGTAAGAAGTTAGGAGAAGCAGGTGCTTGCTTCTGCACTTTGTGCTCGAGAAAGCTACTATATGCAACTAGCGGGAAAAAAGTGCTTCCACGTCATGAGTTAGACCCCGCTCATAGAGCAGCTGTTCGCTCTCCAACACACAACGCTGTTACCGGGAGCAACAACCACAGCTGATGTACCGGCATCAATAACTGACCGTGTGTGTGACCTGAAAATACGAGTGTGCACATTCATCGCAGAGCACGGTCGGTCTTTCACACTCGCCCAACCCCTGGTGAATTTATGCCAAAAAATAGCTGATGACAAAATTGCTTTGACTAAACTGTCAATATCCAATCAGCATGCCAGCTATTTTAACACACACGGCATAACACCAGAGTTTAAAAGACGTATTTCGGAAAAGCTAAAAACCGGCATGTTTTCCTTAAATGTCGACGAAGCCACCAACAAGAACATTTACGATTATTTCTTTTGAACAAAGTAATTATGGAAATGTTGCAATATAAAACTACAGTATTATCTACAGTTCACTGTTGCACTATCTACAGTTCACTGTTGCACTAACGGTTTAAAAAGTTAATCGCTGCCCTTTTTAATGTATCCTCAATTAAATGGTTGCAAATCAAATCTTCTTCTTCCACTGACTGAATTTCACATACTCTTATAACATGTCACCTTTGTGATTGTAGGTCATCTTGTAACCTTTCAAGGACAAAGCTTAGCAGCAAAACTTGATATCAAAAGAAACATGTGTTAGTACCATATTGTAGTGAGGTGGAGTACTATTGCTGACCTTTCTTGGTATTGCAGTATCAAAAGTCCCACCATAATCTGCAATCATTCATTTCTAAATGTGTGTTTGTTTGTTTGTTTGACCCGGCGAATGTGTCCACGCCACAGGACGACAACCCCCCCCCCTCCCCCCCTCCTCACTCACTCACACACAAAAAAAGTTCAGGCTCAGGATTTTTTTTTGCTTTTGCTGTGTGCGTGCAGGGATGGATTACCGAACGGGCCCAAGGGCCCATGAGCTCAGGGGGGCCCTAAACCAGAGCCTCTGCGTAAAGTCGCTGTTATTAACTTTGCTTGCTGTCAACTGTTTTTAGACTTTGTTTTTTTTAATATCAGAGGTGTCTTAAATGTATCTCTTATTTGTGGTTGGAAGCGGTGTATTTTGTTACACGTCCTGACCCATAGTTTCATAATCCGTCCATGTGTGCGTGTCTATAACAACAATACACTACAACATGAAATCACTCGAAGCATATACATTTGCTGACCTAAATAAGATGCTATTTGTTATTACTTGAGGTTATTTCAATAATTGACCATTTTAAGCTTGGCCTACCATTTTATGGGAGCGATGAGGGACAGGTGGGGCTTGAAAAGGCCCCCTAGTTCAAAGTGGGGAATGAGAGAAAAAGTTTGAGAACCACTGATGTAAACAGAAACTTTTTTGAAAATGAGTTCATACAAACATTACAAATAAGTTTAAATAATGAATATGTTTTAAGTTCAATACAAATAATGGAGTTCGTACTAGTCATTTATTTACAAGTATACCTAACAATAAATACTTGAGTTAGGAATACTCCATTTAACTGAAATGGTTCAAAGCTATCGTTTTCCTCAAACTATTTGAGTTGACTTTACTCATCAGGTTTTACAGTGTTGTTTTCATTCTCACTTGCAGGCCCGATTTTCTAAACGTTTATATAAAGAAATATAAACATATTCACTTTCACTCTCTCTCTCTTTCTGTCTCACACACACACACACACACATTACAGTGTCTACATTCTCATACAATATCTGCTTAAAACAGCAGCAAAACACAAGACACATCAAGGCTCGACAAACCAAAATTGACTATAATGAGGCTGACATTAAGTATGCCCGTGTGTTTTGTTTTACTGATTCTTTTTAAGAAGGCAAAGTGATATCCAGCGCAGCTCTGTCAGCGCTGACATTTCCTGTTCGCTGATTTTTCCTGCGCTGATGAGGACGAGAGCGAAAGGAGCTGCATCTGCGTGCCGGCAAAAGCGGCAACCAACAGAATGGGCTAGAAATAGACAGGCACGCACGGCCAGTGGTTGGCTATGAATGAGTACAGTTTTAATATCCGCGCTCCTGTTTAATATTCATGAGTTTAAGCTCGCACCGCAGTTTATTCACTCACTCACACTGTTTAAAAGGAGAAGGGGAAAAAAGAAGTCTGCTCTCCCAAAATAAAATGTCAGTGTCTTTTGATCATGATCACATTCACAAACCCCCCCTCCCAAACACACAAACAATCCAAAACTAAATCCATCCCCATCTTTCTGCCAATCACCCTCTCCCAGTCCACATTTGTTTTCGCTAGCTGATAGCACAATCAGAGACGATTGACAACAGAAGTCACCCAATCTATTTTGCGCAGCGCCTGGTGCAATTAAATTATCAAGGGCCTGCTCACCTTGTTATCCCAGTTGATTACTTGTCCCAATTAACCCTTGCAAATTTCAGGGCTCAGAGCAGCGGCGTGGGGGGGCGAGGGTGTCACCACAAGTTTTCCTGAGATGGGCCACGTGAGCTCCCCCAGGAGCAGCCTGCACAGCCCAGCAGCAAGGCAGTGTGCACAGGCAGAAACGCCCACACACAGCGGTTTGTCATGAATACACACACACACAAACACACAAATCTGCACATTGTTCTGCAGTGCATTCATAAACAACCCCACTCTAGTTGTGATTGACATGACACTTTCTCTCTCACAGTCACACAACAAACATTTGCATGCATTCACCAACACACATACTGCTGGGCTTCAGCACCCACACATCGGTAGTCACCGCTGGACCAGCACGACCTCTCTCACAACCACTGCACCACATAAAGGTAAGCAGAGTTATGACTGACCATTCTGGATGATATCTGTATGTGTACTAACAACCCATTGGGGATCTGCAAGAGATCGATGAGCTTGATCCACCACGACGTCAACATTGTGGGTGCTAGAAAACCAGCCGGGGTGGCTCCATTAGGCGTTCTACCGGGTAAAGGTCAGAGCCGCCACATCCTGTACGGCTTCTGCAGGGTGACAGGCCTGGCAGGCCACTGCTGTCTCTGCAGAGGAGGTGGTCACGCAGACGCCTGAGCAGAAAAGAGACTTTAGCCAGGTCATATAAGTGCGACGTGGGTGACCGAATTAGTTGTGGTTGGGAGCGTCTGGTCAGGGGGTTTTGCGAGTATGACAATGGCAAGTTTGCTTCCAGGTTCCACTGCGTGCATCTGGCACTTTCTGTCACACAGCATCGGCTGGTTAAATACAGTAAACCCCGCTGTCAGCCCTGGAGACGTTTGTGTCTTCAGAAGCCCAAAATAGAAATTCGAGTCTAATTATAGATTTAATTCAGGGCAGTGCAACCACCCCGCCCCCCCACCCCCCAAACAGGCTTCACCCTCAATTCGTCCTGTGCATCCGTTTGTTTTGCGCCGCTCAAGAGTGTTTGTAACGAGGGCTCCTCAGGATAACAAATCACAGGACATTAAACATTTACGAGACTGAGTTGGCCCTGCCTTTGGCCCCAACAGCCAGAGCTTACATAGGAGCCAGTTGCTACTCGGTGTTGCTAAAAATAGCTGTCATGCTTCCCTCGATTAAAAAACAAGGGGCTTTAAAAAGGAACTTTGAGGCACAAATGGAGTGACGGAGGGATGGATAGTGTGGCATAAAAACAGAAGAATGTTATCCCAGATGGCAGACAAACACAGAAAGAGGGAAAAGAGGAGAGGAAGACAGAGAAGGAAACAGAAAGAGATAGAAAGGCTGTCGAGGTTTAGAACAAAGTCTTCATACATGGTTTTCACCAATGAAGGCAAGTCAGGGAGACATATTCCTGGTTTTGTAAATGGAAAAACAAACATAGGGGCTCGGACCGAGCCATAAACAATCCCAGCCAATAAACACAGTGTGCTTCAGGAGCACGGAAGACAGGGGTGTAATCTGATTGTTGGTTCAGCTCAAACATCAACAACCTTTAAAAAAAACCACATTGCGGACCGCATCTAACTGCAGTTGCTGTAGCACAGGAGGTGGAAGGAGTACAGTCTTGCAGAATTAGAACTCAAATGCAGTTGGCAGGCACAGTTAGGCTACTGCACGCTTTTTGAAAATGATGCCATGAGCCCAATTAGAAAATGTTTAAAAACTAAAATCAGACATAGAAAAAAATGTCCTGCAAAAAAGGCACCTACAAAGTCAAAGGGCATAAGGGCAGGTGCTTCAGCACCATGTATGTCCAGGGGTCAATGCACAGGCAGTTCTGAACTGTCTGTAATGGCAGACAAACTGTCAAAACCCAGGGAGAAGGACAGGAAGCTTTTGTTCGTCTCCTCCTTCACACCTCCACCTCTCTCCCTCTCAGTCCCTTTCTTTTCTTCCTGTTACGTATCATCATTGTCATCTTCTTCTCATTCCCTCTTTCGACATCAGTTCAGCTTACGTCATGGCTGGAGCCTGGCTCGGACACATTGCACTAAGCTAACATTCCTGTTGAAAGTGTGAGCAGCGGCCCCCAAAGTCCCACTGGTAAAACTCTGAATCATTAAAAACCTTCAGTTCTATCTGAGAAAAGCCACTTTTTAAATATAAATATTCTGGGGGAGCTGCAGATACACTTATGATTTCATTCCTCTGACTTGACTTCTTTATCAGAGTAACGACACCCTTCAGTCACTCACACTGAAGGAACCCACGCCAGGTCATGTCAATTATTCAACATGGTCAGCTTTCCAATTATGCATATTAAAATAAGTTATTATCTATTATGCATGCAAGTTATGTGTATGATTAAGAGGGGAAATTAGCGTAATCAAATAACCTGTAACCTGAAAACCACAACTACAGTACAGTGGATCACCACACTTGATCACCTCAATGATGCGGACAGCCATCATACTTCATTCAATTCAGACTTTTCATTTTCATTGTAGTCAATTTTTTTTTCATCTCATTCTTCCTTTTGATCAGTCTCTCTCATTCTCTTTATCTGGCTGTCTGCCCATGTGTGCGTGAGGTACATGGTCCCCCTGTCTGCCTTACTCTTACCTGAATGTAAATGTGATTCTCTTTCAAGGGACTGCACATTGTGTCTGGACTGTGAGCCTACCACAGCAAGTGAGTGGCAGCAGTATCAAAACACCTAACACATTACACCTCTAATGTGCCTAACTTTACAACAGTGGGCAGGAGAAAATGTCTTCCCTCTCTCTCTTTCTCCGTCTCAGTGACTCATTCACATTTGCAGCTGCCTCCCCTTTTTTCACACCATAAAATCGCCAAGTAAGTCATCACATGGTAAATGATTTGTAGTAAACTGAAGAGTTTTCTCCTCCCAAAGCAGAGTACCACGCGTTGCGTATAGTGGCCCTAGGTCAGCCCCAGCAAGGTTGTGCTTGCAGTGTGGTGGTAAGTACAGCACGCTCTGCAAAATGTGCACTGCAATTGCATGGTATCTATTTGCAGTATGTCATTAGACATTCACCACAGAACACCTTTGCTTTAGAGTGTAGATTAAGTGCTGTTGTGTAGTTCCATGCGGAGGGGCCTTTTCAAGGAAGGGAGATGGGTAGTGTCCGATGGTTTGGTAATTCCCACTTGGCAAAGCTGTCAGTGTTTACATCCATAACGCTCTGCAAACAAGCTCACACAGACACATACACATCCATTTTTCGCAAACCTTATGAGGCTTGTGGATGGTCACAAATAGTTGGCATGACAACGGCACATGACCGTTTCGCTTCATGGTTGTGTCATAATCAATAAAGATGTTGGTTAATCAGTAATTCAGCCCCCGCAAGCAGCACACAGCATCTTTCACATGCCACTGCTGCTGTTATGTGATCTTTCATTAGACTGGCGACAGGACAAATAAATAGTCACACCAAGGAAGCCACTTTGACTTGAATTAATAGAATTTCACAATGTTTGTGATAGTCCTTATCGCTCTCTCTCCCATAGTAGTCTTCATTCCACATCTTTCTCGGTACTTCTCTTTAGCAGAGGAGTCCTTTAAGGTTTTCACCGTCCGTTGTATATCCCTGCATTCTCACAGTCTCCGTGCTCATCTCAATCCATGTCCCCAAGCCTGGAGATGGTGAGGGGGCTGAATGTCCCCTGTCAGGTCGGGGGTCTCCTGAGCTCTGAGATTCCTTGGGGCTTGTTTTGCAGAAGTTATAAGCACTTACTTCAGGATCACTACATTCGAGTTAGGCTGACCAGGTTGATCATCATGCAATATGGTGCATGGCGCAATACAAGATGCAATTTTCTTTCTGGTTTCTCTCTCTCTCTCTCTCTCTCTCTCTCTCCCTCTCTGTGTATCCCCCAGCTGATACACACACACATACAAATGACATATGTAAGCCATTCACACAGTCACTATGAGAACTATGCACACACAGCCCCCCCCCCCCCCACACACACACACACAGACAAAAACCAGTATTTGGTTCAACACACACATATGTTGAGAAAATCAATATTACTGCAATTTGTCTCTCTCTGTGACAAACACACACACACGCGTGGATGATGGAAGTGTCCATCCGTAAAACCTGACCTTCATTCTGTCCTCGGGAGCTCTGTGGGGTGTGGAGGCCATAGCTGATGGGCCTGCCTGTGGCCAGCTGGAGCATGCCGCGTATGTGTGTCTGTGTGTGAGAAAGAGAGTGTGTGTGTGTGTGTGAGAGAGAGAGAGAGCAAGTGTGTGTGTGTGTGAGAGAGAGAGAGCAAGTGTGTGTGTGTGTGAGAGAGAAAGAGTGAAAGCAGGAGCTGGGAACATATGTTGAACACAGCCCTGTTCAACCCTCCCATATGCTACCTTCACAATACCTATACATCTCACTGAGAGCCAAACACACACACACACACACTGAGCACCAAATAATGTACTGACACATAACATTTAAAGCCTGCTTTTGTGTTAATCAGACACAAAGACTCTCTCTTTCTGGGAGCGTGCCTATGTTCTCACAGCCCAATGTTCCCACAGCTCTATATTCCCACAGCCCTATGTTCCCACATTTCTAAGAGCTTTTTCAAAATTAGGTCTTATGTTCCCACAGCTCTGTGTTCCCACATTTCTAATATTCATTACAAAATTAGGCCCTATGTTCCTACAGTTACCACATTTCTACCCCTGCCTGGTAGTTAAGGGTTCACCATTCCGTAGCTGGCGATTTGAAGGAGCTAGCTAGCTTCCAAACTCTAACCCTAGAATAGGGCTGAACGATTTGGGGAAATAATCTAATTGCGATTTTCCCCCCCAAATATTGCGATTGCGATTTAATATGCGATTTTTTTGTTTTATCCTAATTCTTTTCCCAACAAATCGTAATGAATGATTTCAATATGACCAACACAATATTAGATACATTTAGTGTAAAATATTATTTCCCACAATTAGATTTTTTATTTAACTGCTCATTACAGAATCAAGAACAACAAATCGGTGGCTTTGCCACTGTGCATTTAAGTAATTTAAACAAAGTAATTGTAAGAATAAACACAAGGCATGCACTTTTTAAACAATGTGCAAAATTTACCATCTTAAAATATATATATATATATATATTTTTAGATCACGTTTTTAATCGCGAACGTTGCGGTTAGAAAATCGCGTTCTATCATATCGCGATTAAATCGCAAATGCAATTAATCGTTCAGCCCTACCCTAGAACATAGGGCTGTGGGAACATCGGGCCTAATTTTTAAAAAATAAATCTGGGAACATAGGGCTGTGGGAACATAGGGCCTAATTTTCAAAATTGTCAGTGAAAAAAAATCCTTAGAAATGTGGGAACATAGGGCTGACCCCCTCTTTCTCCCTCTCGCTCTTTTTCTCTCACACATACATATGTTCATTCTGAGTGTCACAACATGTAGTACACACACACACACAGACTCAAAAACACAGACAAATACACACTCCTTAAACTCACAGACCTGCATATGAACCTCGCACATAGTTTTCTCTCTCTTTCACACACACACACACACACCAAATTACCTGCCCACCAAACTTAAGCTTTTCTTTCATGAATGTGACAAAATAATGACCCTATCAATGCCCACCCCACCTCTCTCCAGCCCCCACCACCCCCACCCCCGCCCTGTCTTCCTGATTTTCCAGCAGTTGGCTCCTGTGTCAGTGATGTGTCCAGGGTATTGAGTTTTCTGACATCCCAAAAGATCCCTCTAAGAACAGCCGTTAGATCAAAGAGGCCAAAGTAAACTCTGTTGCAGTAACTCAACCCAAAGCCAAAGCCCTGGATTTGCTGAAGGACTGAGCAGGAAAACTGACACGCCACGAGAGCCAAGACTCAGAAGGCAGCAATAGCAGTAGAGAGAGTATAAAAAGGTGTCTTTGTGTATTTGGGTCATTTGTATGTGCGTTTTCTGTATGTTTGAATTTGAGTGTATACAGAACGTCTGCTTACTGCCTACTAGCGTGTGTATATCTGTCTGCTAATGTGTATACTGCTCACTTTCTTTACTTGTGATTTTTGGATTGTGTAAATGAGATTTAGGCCCCATGCACATGAAGTCTAGTTTGCCTGAACCCGGATTCATTTTTCACACATATCCACTTTTCAAATCGCGTGCACGTGAACCCAGCGAATCCGATTGAATCTGCTGTAGTACATCCCCCACGCCTGTTGGTGGTGCTTTAACGGTGCTACAGACAACTGAAGAAAACGGAGAAGACAGGAGCATGCTAATACAGTGACATATGACAGTAGTCGAGCTCCAACTAGCAATGTTTAGCCTAGCCGCATAGCCTACATTTAATCTGCACAGTAACACATTATGGTGGTTTATAAAATCAGTGGTCAGAGCAGACTGTAGGTTAAGCGAAAATAATTATATTTGCTATTGATAACAAAGAGTTTAGAACAGTGCAACAAAGCAATGTGCAACATGACATGTCTGAGTTGTTTAAATGCCTGTGCTTTATGGAGATGCTGAGCTTGAGCACGAGAGACCACAATGCAAGTGGTGTGGATCCTAGATGTTCCCTGGTTTACTCTTTATTTGCTTCCAATGTCATGGTTTTATTACTAACAACAAATGTAGGCTATACTGTACTTCTGAAGTAATGTTAACGCTAGCTAGTAACTATCGCTATCGTTGTCTGACAGGACTAAAGCTAACGTAACATTCATCTTTATTACTGACCGTAGATAGATTAAACAGTGATAGATTAAAGTGATAAATAGATTAAACAGTGATAGATTAAAGTGTGGCTTGTTAATGTCATTCCTTTTCTAACAACATCGATTTATATAGATAGAGAGATACACTTGTATTAATCCCGTTAGGGAAATTCACGTGTAATAGCAGCAAGGTAATAGGAAGGTTTTTTATTTTTTTTAAGCTGCTACGACAGGCTGCCTCAATCGCTGCGCCATGGCAAACCATTCAGTTATTAAATAATGCCGGTGGTGTCCGTTGTTCTGGCTGGTCTCAAAAATTACGTCCAACTGGTTAAGTAAGACCACGAAAAACTATCCACATGTAGGTAGAGCAGCACACTATCCCAATACAAACAACTAAGCACAGTAGAAAAGTGTAAGTCACGAAAAGGAGCCACTTCATACATTTAGTTTATGTTGTTGCTGTTATGAACACCAACCCGCGACCAGATTTCGAGTTTACTCACTTTGGACCCCCGATTCGAAGGAGTGCGGATACAGTGGGTTCGTCTGCACGATAGGGCTATCCGGAGACGGTTCTCTCCGGGTTCAGGCAAACTAGACTTCGTCTGCATGGCCCCTTAATCAGTCAATCACCTAGATGTCTGCGGGAATGAACACCTGTGTGCCAAACATGCGCACATGCATGGCAGCCAAGCACACACACACACACACACACACACACCTATCTTGGAGCTGGAAGGCCAAGCACACACACACACACACACACACACACACCTCCCTTGGAGCTGGGAGGTAGGTAGGGTTGTGAACAGAAAAGTAGTGCTTTCACCCAGTATATACAGTATACTCTTCCATGCTGCTAACAGTAATGTGGACCTTGTCTTCACTAGTCGGAAGCAGCACGTGGATATTTATTAATAAAAGATTGTATGCTCTAGGGTAGCACAGACATAATCGAACATACATACACCCCAGAACACGATGACTGTACATCTGTTCATTTCCATTTTAAACAGCCTGTGATTGGGTAGATACCGTTTTCTAGTGACAACAGGGGGCTCTGCCCGTATTAGCATTATTAATGCCTTCCCAGCATGCTCTCTGCTCCGCCAAATGGTGTCCCTGTCTCGTTAGGGGCCGCTGTGGATCAGCCATTTGATGCAGGCAAACAGGACCCCGCTGAGGCTGGCAGCGCAGCAGGCACGTCAAGCCTCGCCAGTATGCGCCCAGATCAACCTGCCAGGTTTACCACACACACACACACACACACACACAGGAACCTCACAGGGATAAACTATTCTTTCTTAGTCTTTCAACTCAAATTCAAGCTGATTGCCTTTTTTTCTTTCCTCTGCATTTGTTTTTATCTACTAGCCTCAGAGCTTGGCTAATTGGCACCGCAATTAGATGCAAAGAGAGCCGCTGTCACAACCGATTCCCCACTCCTTTTTTTTAGGGTCTGGACTGATCTGAGTTAAAACCATCTGAATGTGCCACTTCATAGTGGTGAAATCTCAGGATAGCACTCGGATATGTTATTAAATAAGCTCACTACACCCAGCTCCCTGAGACACCTTTTGGTCAGACTCCACTCATTTTCTCTCCTCCCCTTTAAAACAACATTGTAAAGTGTTTTTTCTTTTCATGCACTGTGGAAATGAGTTGCCACCACTGCTGCTTTTCGATACACATCACTTGAAGGCTAATTGGACATCTTACAGTCTGCTGGAGAGGGTTGAGCTACTGCGCCACAATTACAGCTACCATTTTCAAAATAACAGTCGATCAGTTATTACTAAGCTCCACAGGTATCTCCTAAATGCAGTGTGTGTGAAAACAGTGTAAAACAGTGAGTGAAAGTGAATGAAGAGAAATGAAAAAAAAAAAAAACCGTGAATCATCGAAAATCAACTTTGAGGGTCTGGGAGGGGTCACACACAGTAAGAAATGTCTAACTAGGAGAGGTGAAGAACGATCCTCTATCAGGAAGAATACTCAGCCATCACCGTGTTCAATCATCATTGGCATTGTAATTCTCCTATTTCTCTAAGTGTAACACACATTTGGGTGAAGAGCCAGTGTCTCAGGTTGCTCTATCACTAGCAAGCTTCTCAAGGGTTAATGACTGTCTAACACCTATTCCTGCATCCCCCCCATCAGCTGCTGTTACCTGCTCACTGCATGCCACAGCCCCCCCACCCTCACTACCCCGAGATCCACCCCTCCCCCCTGCCCTGACCACAGCCAATGTGGCCCCACTCCCTCCAGCTTCCAGCCCTCTGCCATTCTCCACAGCTGCACCCTTCCCCCAGGCGACCACACAGCCTTTCCCCTACCATCACGGCGGATCAGGTCACAGGAGAGCTGAGGAGACTGCGCCCTAGGAAAGCAGCCGGCCCTGATGGAGTCTGTCCAAGACTTCTCAAGGCATGTGCGGTGGAACTGGGTGAGCCTCCGCAGCATATCTTCAACCTGAGCCTCCAACTGGGGAAGGTCCCTGCACTGTGGAAGACATCCTGCCTCATCCTAGTTCCAAAGAAGCCACACCCCAGTGTGCTTAATGACTTCAGGCCAGTCGCCTTAACATCACACATTTCAAAGACCATGGAAAGACTGCTACTTCACATCCTCAGACCCCAGGTACGCCATGCACTCAACCCGCTGCAGTTTGCCAACCAGGAGAAGGTGGGCGTGGAAGATGCCATCGTCTACCTAATGCACAGGGCACACTCTAATCTGGACAAGGGGAAAGGTGCTGTGAGAATCATGTTTTTTGATTTCTCTAGTGCCTTTAACACCATCCAGCCCCTCAGACTGAGTGACAAGCTCTTGCAGATGGGTGTGAACGTCCACCTGGTATCCTGGATCACTGACTACCTGACGGAGAGACCACAGTTCGTCAGACTGAAGGACTGCGTCTCTGAGACTGTGTTGTGCAGCACTGGTGCTCCACAGGGGACTGTGCTCTCACCAGTCCTGTTCACCCTGTACACATCTGACTTCACCTACAACACGGAGTCATGCCCCTTCCAGAAGTTCTCTGATGACTCTGCTAGTGTGGGATGTATCAGGGATGGACAGGAGGGTGAGTACAGGAGCCTAGTGGATAACTTTGTGAAGTGGTGTAGGAATAACCACATGCAGCTGAACACCACTAAGACTAAGGAGATGGTGGTGGACTTTAGGAGGTCCCAGCCTCCTCTGCTACCAGTCTCCATCGAGGGGGTCAGTGTGGAGGTGGTCAACACCTATAAATACTTAGGTGTTCATATGGACAATAAACTGTACTGGTCAGCCAACGTTGATGCAATCTACAAAAAGGGTCAGCGCCGACTCTACTTCCTGAGGAGGCTGAGGTCCTTCAATGTCTGCAACAAACTCCTGCGCATGTTCTTCCAGTCTGTTGTTGCCAGCATCCTTTTTTATGCTGGGGAGGCTGCATAAAGAAGAGGGATGCAGGGCGACTGGACAGGCTGGTGAGGAAGGCTCTTTGCACTTTCCAAACACACACACACACACACACACACATAAGCACAAGCTCACGATCTTGCACTACCCATCCTCACAAGCACAAGAACATGCACTATCCACACCAGCAGCACAAGATCACTTTCCTCCTGGACACCGACACTGTCAAAATCATTGCACTCTGTACAATAGGGTCAGACCCTTTCCTGTATCTGGAAACAATCTGTGTGAATATGTTCTCCCTATGTGTATGTACAGTGGGGAAAATAAGTATTTGAACCCCTGCCGATTTCGCAAGTTTGACCACTTGCAAAGAAATGTGTGATCTATAATTGTAATAGTAGGTGTATTTTAACAGTGAGAAACAGAATATCAACAAAAAAATCCAGAAAACTGCATTTTATAACATTTATGACTTAATTTGCATTTGATGCAAAAAATAAGTATTTGAACCCCTAGCAATTGGGAGCCAGAATTCTTGCTGTTTGCTTGGGGGTTCAAATACTTATTTTCTGCATCAAATACAAATAAAGTCATAAATGTTATAAAATGCAGTTTTCTGGATTTGTTTGTTGATATTCTATTTCTCACTGTTAAAATACACCTACCATTACAATTATAGATCACACATTTCTTTGCAAGTGGCCAAACTTGCGAAATCGGCAGGGGTTCAAATACTTATTTTCACCACTCTATATGTGATTTATGTATGTATGTCGTGAGGTGTATAAGTGTATATGTGTATAAGCTACTGGATGACCTAAATTTCCCTCTGGATTAATAAAGTATCCATCTATCTATCTATCTCATCTATCTATCTTTACAGCTCTCCAGTCAAACTGTCCCCTTTAAAGTAACACTATGGAGTTTCTGGAGCTGCCAGGTAGGGGTCTACTTTCTGCTGCATCTTATTTGGTGTCTTGCTTTGTCTTGTGTTGCACTTGCTTGATGTTTGACTGTGTTAGGAAAGTTGTTGGCAAGCTAGCCAACATAGCTATCACAATAACATTACAAAGAAGCCGACGCGAGAGCACTTATTACTAGCATCAATGTCCAACTGTGTTATAACAAGCTTGCTAACATCACAAACGAGATGTCTTGCTAGCGGCTAAACTTAGCGAAACCTGTTGAAATTTGTTTTACTTTGTTTATGACAAACTATAGAGTCAACAACTTTCCTAACACAGTCAAACATCAAGCAAGTGCAACACAAGACAAAGCAAGACAACAAATAAGTTACTGAATAGTGTTACTTTAAGTCTATGGTTTGTTGCATTTTGTAGATATACAAATATATGTTTGCCTGAATGGCCTTTCAATGGACTTCAGGCAAGTATATAACAGTATTGCATTCTACACTGGTACCCAAGAAACAAATAAAAACACAGAAGACTGTTTCAAAACTGCAGTAACCTACTCAGCTAGATCACAGCAAGTCTTCTCTATTTATTTCACCCTCAGGTCAGTCAGATCAGAAAGGTCAGTCATCAAAAACTGCATAGGTCAGGCTTGAGTCATAGCTTTGGATAATGAGATGATGGGAACATTTTTGTGACAAAGTTTAGTTCCGTCTCAGGAATAGCTCTCTTGAGTGCATATGTATCAATGGGTCACGCGTGGCCAGATTTAAAGAAGGCTATTGTGCATATGAAGTGCAGTCATACTTGCCGTGCCCACACAGACATGAGCTGAAACATACACAGACATGAGCTAAAACACACACGTCCATACATGTGAACTCACACATGGTCCTACAATAACCGGATGAGCCAGCTTGCCATTGGATGTGACCCAATTAACCTTTCATGCAAGCATGTTTCTCTATCTCTCTCTCCCTCTCTCCCCCCGACTAAAAATAGACCTCACAAATGCTAAATGAAATATGACTGCACTTCTGCTTAAATAATGCAGTGGCTGGTTAAAGCCGTAGACAGCTTGGCCTCATGCCATGCTCATGCCTTATCCCAGTCTGGCGTGTCGGATACTCTCTGATGCTAGCACTGTACACCAACACCTTCTCACACTAGTGGGTAAGGGGAATTGATCAGCACAACCTGTACCTACCACAGGTCCAAACAACTACTTTTGTGCAATTGAAGACAGATACATAGTGTAGAAATACAAACATATCATGCACACACACACACACAGAAATATGTGGGGTGAAAGAAATACACACATACAAACGCACCGACAAACTGACTGAGTAGAAAATTGGCATCAAATCACTCATTCATTATAATTCTAAACAGGCACAGGTCATGTTTGAGGAGAAGTTATCAGCTTTAATTGCTTGAAAACAAAAGAAAGGAGCAAAAATGACTCAAGTCTGTAATGAAGCGACGGGGTGCACAAAAGCGGTGATTAGTGCTAATCGCTGCGTTCCGCCTCAGTCAAGTGCATGAAATCCAAGCTGTTAACGGCAGCCCCTGCTTCTGAAAAGTTGACAGCTTGCTTTTTTTCCTTTTCCTGGAAGTCACACTTGATACTAGTCTAAATGTCTGTCAGGACAGCTTGACTAGAGAGTTGGAAAATTGAAAGCGTGCTAACAATGCCTTAAAGAGCATTAACAAGCTGTCTTCCTCTTCCTCTGCCTTGCAAGAGAAAGCATTTATTTTTACCGCAACCTAGCGCATATATGTGGGTGTCTGTGTGTAGATATATGAGCATGATGTATAGGAGTATACATGTAAAAGCTTTATGTTCATGTCTCTCCACAAGGATAATGTCTCCCTTCAGAGAATATATGTCGTTAGTTGAGCTTTAAGGTAGTGCATAATGTCCTCCGTGATTACCTAATAAAATGGTATACACTATACATCTTCCCCTGGGCAAGGACTGGGAGTTTTTGCATCGGGAATGCAGCTGCCAAACAGCAAAGCTATAGATGTCTGTGAACTATAATTAGCCATCTTATTGAGGTTTTACTGTCCTCAACTCTAACTGACCCTCAAAGCACTCGTCTCAGCCACATGTGCATTTCATCTGTGCATGCCTGCTTGTGTATGTGTGTGTTTGATGCGATGTGCAGGGAATCGGTGGCTGTTCTCCGGTGCTTTAACTGCTAGCAACACCAAGTTCATATTTTCTACTTTCTAGGTATTACTTAGAAAGAGGATACATGCCTGCTGTACATCCCCAATGCACAGTCACTTTAGATATCACTTTCTGTCAGTTAAATAGCTGTGCTGAAATAAATGTGTGAGGTGATTCATGCCCTCCATGTCTATGCACGTACAGTCTGGATGTATATTTCATGGGCACTGTAGCGAAGTGAAAGTGTAGTCACCCCATGCGCACTAGTCTAGAATGCTATACTTTAAATGGAATGAACCAAATGAGTACAAGATTCTTTCATGATCCGTGACAGACAATGTGCTGTATATTCATCAAAGTAGTTATTTTCAGTCAGTACCGTTTCAGTACTAGCATTCTAGCTGTTCATATCAAACACATTTGGCCCTCTGGCTCTGAAAAAAAAATTCTCCATTAATATATTTATAATCCATATAAAATATTTCACCAGAAGTGTGAGGTGGCTTGGGATTATGGTGGGTATTTCATTTTGGTCTTTAGGCTGATGGTGACAATTTTGTTACTCACATTCAGTCAAACTGTCATTGTGCTTACCAAACCCCAAACTCCCACTATAGTCACAGTGCTCTCTTCGAACCCAGAGTTGAGGATTGTCTGTCAGTCTGCGGTCACAGTTCTGTAATATACTTGACAGTAGACATGGATGATTTACTGCAGTGTGTCACGGAAGAGGGGCTCTCCAGTCTCTCCCCACTAAGAGTGCTCCGGGTGTTTTGAACCACTCCACTGCCACTGCCACTGCTGGGTGAGTGTGGCTCTCTCAAGCACAATCCTTCCTATCTCACACCCCTACTATCAACACCATACACACACCACCACCAACACGTCACAAGGTTCCAGACCTGTCGCAGATGCTTCCTTATCTCTCCAAAATGGATGTGCAAGGCATTTGCATAAAGCCCATAATATGAGCCGCCCTGGCTAATCTGGTTTAATAAGGCTGGTAATTATGTCTTATCAGTTGGTAAGGAATGCAAGTGGAGGCATCTCTGAAGGGCATCATCTGAGGTGCCCACTCCTGTAAATAGTGAGATGTGGCGAGGTGACTGTAAGCTTGTTATTATTACTCTCCATTGTGCTGTCCACAAACAACAAACAGGCACACACAAACAACAAACAGGCACACACAAAAAAAACTCACAAACCCAGATGGATGCATTTAGAAGCAAACTAGCCTATATGTGCACACATCTCATCATCACTCACACACACACATACACACGCACGCTAACAGATTCAGATTAGTGTTCAGATGCTCCCTCTCTCTTCTGAGTTGTGTGACTCATGCTCGTTCGTGTGTAAATCACAGCCTTTGTTCTGCTGACGGACCTTGACGGACTAACGTGGTGACTCACTGGCTTGAGTGGAGGAGCTTGGTGGGCGGATGTCCTCATATTATGATACAATTCACAATTGCCATAGGACTGTTATTTGAAGTGTGTGTGTATTTCTGGGTTTCTGATTGGTGTCTACCACCAGACTGTGGATTTAGCAGGGCAGTTGGATGGGTAGCGGCGTATTGGTTGCTCTATCCACGGTCTAGGAAGTGCCACATGATCTCCTGGGCTTAGTGAAAGGTTAGGGTTGGGTTGAGGTGGGCAGGGGGAAACAACCAAATCCTCTTGGGCTTAGTTAAAATGGATGGCCCTTTAAATGAGGGGGGGGGGGGGACGACACACATCTGTTTGGGAATGCCACACAGAGTTTGGGACAACATAGGCAGGGATGCACTCCAGAACAAGTGGATTTTTGCTGGCAAAAAGTGTTTGTGTGCTACAAGAATATGATTAATTCATGTATTGATTTCGATCGGGCTGAAAATTACATTATGTCAGCCGCCTCGTGATGCACGGCAGCACACCCCTCAAACCAGTGGCTAAAAATAAGCCTGAGCCAAAAAAATAAAGCCTGAATTAATGAAAGGGGGAGTGGGCACATGATAATCACAGCAGTAGGGAGACACACTGCCACAGAGGAGGCAACACAGACAATGGCTTTGATCCAATAAATCTAGGATTATTCTCATACATCAGACAAATGGTAGGGAAAAACTAAATATCACTGTCAAGTAAATGGCAAGACATAAGGCGGAGAAAAGGTGAAGGGCATTTTTCAGACAGCTGGATGAATTGGGTTATCTTTGTGTTGCATGCATTTTTAACACAGCCACACTTTTCTATCAGCATAGGGCCAGGATAATTGGTTATCGTCAATGTCAAAGCAGACTAGCACTCGTATCAATAAACCACTTACATCAAGAAGAAATCAAACAAATGTCGTACGTTTCACATGGTCAAATGAAAAATCAAATGTTCCCTATGAGCCTTAGAGAGATGACTGGACCAAATACTGCAGAAACAATGAAATGCGCATTTGGTCAGCTCATCTGCGTCACACGGAACACGTCATTGTTGGGTGATTATCATGGATTCCATGGCTTAATGGATGCAATTGAGTAATGTTCAAATAGAGATTTGAACTATTGTGTTGTCCAGTGAGATTGTGTTAATTCAGACAGGCTGGATGGATTTCAGCAGCTTGATGCCCAAACTGGAACACTATTTCAATGTTTTGTTTTTCAGATTTGGGAAGCACTAGAAGCATGCTAGAGAGAAACTGTAAAGTATCATGTACATTACAGCAGCAAGTCAATATTATAGCCCTACATCATTTTGTATGTAGGATGCATTTTCATGCTATCATGCACTTTAATCTAATTCAAAGCAGGGCCCATGTTATATACCCTGTCTGTGTATATCTGGCTGACAGCCATAACTTTTGATCAGCATTATATCTCGTGTTATATTATAGTACATAGATAGTATCTATACTATATGCCAAATGGCACATATATAGTATCTGTTGATAGCCTATAGAAATGAAAATAAGGCTCAGCAACCTTTCCTGAGTGAGTCCAACTTCACTCTTGAAAAGGAAACTTTATTGGGATGGGATTGTAAGAATTTAAATCTACTAGCGTAGGCATGTCTCACTTGTGCATTTTAACTCCACTTGTACTGGATGTGTATTTGTAGGGCCTCTTTCAAATCTGAACATTCACTGTCTGCTTTCACTATGTTGTCATTGGGTAGACATTTGCTTTCAAGTTTTAACTAGCTTGATAGCTGTGGGATACATTAGTCAGTGGAGCAAATAGAAAAATTGCTGTTAACTGTTAACATTGTGCACAACCGTCAACTAAAAGCCCTTAGTCTGAAACATGTCTGTCGTCAGTAGCCTTGCAAGAGAAATAAAGTCCATACCGTGCTTTGGTAGTAACGCATACAATATCGATGTTAATTATCAAGTGCAGAGTCCTGTGTGGATGATGTTGCCCCTTGTCTTTATAAGTAGCCTAGTTGCAAAGACCATCTTTTTTTTTTTTTTTTTAAGTTTTTTTTAAAACCATCTTTTTAATGAACAATGTGGTAATAAGGTTGTCAAGGATAATCAAGCATGGCTGAAATAACATGAAAGTTAGAATAATGCTGCTTGAAGCAGTTAAAGACTCAATTGTGTGACAGGCTCAGGCTAAGGACATTGAAACTGCACCTTAAAGGGACTATTACATTTGTAATGAGGATTGTGATCTATTGCGATTTACACAGTGACCTTCCAAACAGGCAATGGGTGAATGACTGGATGGATGGTAGGATGATTAGAATCAAATACATCTGACAATATTTCAGAGAGCAAAATGAACTTCAGGAAACGGACTGAATGTGCTCAGAACAGTATGTAAGAGAAATGCCATTCTCTGACAGTGACGTCTTTTGATGGCTAGTGTCTTTCAGTCTACTTTAATACATACTTTCAATTGGTAATTGTGGCAGATCAGAAGTCTGTTCTGGTGTCAGTCACATTCAATTTAATTAAATTTTATTGAACATGACATTATCCTCCATCCTCCACATTTCATTGCGTTCCAGTTCAGGATATTTTAAACTCTGGTTTGTGCACAAGAGGCTGTGCACAACTAAAACTCAAAAAAGGCAAACTGTGTTTGCATTGACTGCATTGTTTAGAAGACTCATCCAGCCTTGCTGTCTGTGTTATGATTCAGTTCAATTATCTCCAAAACCCCATAATATATCTTCAATCCCACTGCTGGCCTATTTTTGTGTATTATAATAACCATTGATTGAGGTTAACGATAGTTTCACTCTCGTGCTAACTGACCTGAAAAGTGTTCTCGGTCCTCCTTGATCTGGTTTTATTTCAGGAGGTGGGTGGGGAGGCAGTGTGGATGAAGGAGGGCCAAGATGAAGGAGGGCAATGAAGATCGTGCTGGTAGGCATTCAAAGTTCAGCGATCATCACAGCACTGAGCCATGAAATTATCTTCAGCGGAAGCGAGGCTGACGCGGTGAGTCACCCAAGCCCAGGCCGCCCCCATCACCAAATAATTTGTGGTGGAGCGGAATGGAAGATTAAACAATTGTGTAATAGCAATGATTAAATCTGAGACCGTTCAGGAAAGACATGCGAGAGAAAAAAAATGCCCCACCGAGAATATGTCCACAAATAAACTCTGTCTACCTCGAGGTTTCTCACATTTTACAAACGAATGAATGAGTCTAGACTACCCATACAAATGGAAAGTTATTGGCCTAATGACTCCACTCTCCACTCTCACAATAAGCATATACTATAATAAGACATTTAATAATTAGACTTTGCTACTGAGGCCTCTGTCACGCTATCCAAGTGTCCCCTAACCACATCCTCGATCTATTTGCCATGTAAGACTTTGAGAGCTACTGTGCAAGTTAGTATGACCATTCAAGGGATAGTCTTAAATTATGGTAATGACATGGGAGAGTGTTTTTCATACACACACACACACACACACACTGCATCTGACACTTCACAGACAGAGAATTTTCTCATACCGAAATGAATGCTGCCTAATAGTGTTCAGATGTGGCTTTTGGTCCAGCATGTGGAACATATAGGATGGGGCATTTGTGGTATCTCAGCGTGTGTGTTTTCTTTGTGTCCGCAGTCATGATTGTTATGTGAATTGGAATGTGTGTACTGTATGTGTGTAAGGGAGCATGAGTTTGGGTTAGCGTTCATATGTAAGAGTTGAGTCTATAATGTGTCAACCCGCCTACAGACAGCGTGTCTGTGTGTGTGTGCTTGCTTCAGTGTGTGTCTCTGTTAGAATGAGTGTCGGTACACATGGGTTCTGTCTGAATTTTTGTGTGTGAATATGTGTGTGTAAGGGATCTAACAGGCATTCCATAATTGCCTACAGTACGTGTGCTCAGAAGAAAATAATGAGAAACATGAGCAGAGTTATCTCCTCTGTATGTAGATGGTCAGAGGGGAAGGATGACAGTAGTGGTGGTGGCTCTGACGGAGGAGATGGAGGAGGAGGGAGGGGAGTAGGGGGGGATGAAAAAAAAATGAATTACCTGAATGACCATTTTCCCAAACGGTTTGAGTGCGCACCTGGAGCGTGGCTGAAGGAGATTGCCTGGAGTCTGCCGCGGATTGAAAGCTTAAGCATGCAGATAGATTGCGTCTTCAAGGTCAAGGTGAACGCAAGGACTCTCAGTCGTGCAAGCCTGACTGCAACAGTGGTGTCTGATACACTGCCTTCACTCCCAAGTTTGTGTTTGAAAGGTGCAGCATGGAGAGGTGCTTTCATCCCGGTGGCCTAAGAGAGGTCTAATGATGCTTTTTTTTATGTGTGCATTTATGTGCATATGTGCACTCTTTTCTTTGTAGATCAGCCACACATGCCAGCAGTAGGCACAACAGCAGCAATACAAAATTGTAGGTCAAACATCTGTACCATACTCCCATACGTCAGTGGGCCCAATATGCATTCCATCACTTGATCTGTTGATGTTTATTTTTTCTCCTCTCCGTCAGCCTCCACCCCCCACTGCTTCCATCAATTCACTTTTTTTTCCCTCTGTAATATAATAATAATAATAATAATGGATTTTATTTGTATAGCACACTTTAAAATACAAAGAAATCTCAAGGTGCTTAACATAGTATAGACAGTCACAACAACAATAATACAAAGTAATTGAAGTGCAGAAAATAAGATAATATAATATACCAAAAAAGATCATAAATTAATTTAAAATAATGAATAAGATTATAATGAGATCGAATAATATGTATTAAAAACAGAGATATGTGATCACTAGGCCACTCGCATACCCGAGGATTAATATCCCTTACAATCGGATTCTGTAATCCTAATCTATACGCAGGCCGTAAATGTCTGCTGACACCCTCATTCGATTTCCCTCCGTGATGGATGATCCACTGTCTTGTGCATTGTTATTAATGGAAGCCAAATGTCTTTTTCGTTTTTTTTTGTGGAGTCTGTCAGGGGTTAACCCTGAAAACGAAGGAACTCAAGGGGTGATTTTCCATTATTCACGCCTCCTCCCATGATACTATTCAAGTGTGCCCTGGGCATCAATCCCCTCTCTTTTCAGCGCCACACTCCCCAGTTTCCCCAGTCACCTTCAGCCTGGCGTTGAGTGCGGTTGATGAAATATTTATTCATATGCAAATGTTTGTTTAGAGGTCTGGATTTGAGGGCCCAGGTTTGGAAGTGTCAGCGCTGGTCCTCACAAGATGTCTCTCGATTTGAATATCCATCAAAACCGCAGCGGAGATAATCACGCACCAGATCATTCAGCACGGGCGGAGCAGTCCTCCACAGTCCCTTGACTGTGCTAAGAGAGAAAGATCTGTTGTATGTCCATGCATATTTGAAAGGTCTGTGTTGTGTGTTTATATGTAAAGAATAATTTTTGAGTGATTGGGTGTTTTGTTTTGACCTTTTGGTGAGGGTGACTTTAATGTGTATGTATGTGTGTGTGTGTGTGTATGTTTACTTTAAGTGGTAGTAGGAAAAAGTGTGTGTATTTTTCCTGTGTTGCACAGTGTATAGTGTGTGTGTCTGTGTGCATAGGTGTTTGTGCATGTGTTGCCACTGATAAAACTGCATGGTGGGAGTTGGGGCTGTGGTCAGTCGTCCTTGTCCAGACCTGTGTAGAAGTTCTCTTATCTCCTCACAAATGGCATCGGGTTGGCATGGAAAGTGTTCATGCAGTCACAGGACACAGGAGCGGTGTCTGTCCCAGTCCTTATCACGAGCAAACACACACGTGAGCACATGGGCACGCGCAGAGACACACAGACACACACACACACACACACACACACACACACACAAATACTCACAGACAGAGAGAGAAACACAAAAACACAAAGATATCCTCTCAGACAGAAAAATAAACAAATGATTCACGCATGTGAAGGGTAAGAAATCCAGTGATATTCCCTAGCTTACAGATAAAAGCCTGCGGAACAGATTTCTCACAAAAAAAAAATTGATTTTTTGGAGAGAACACCATTCTAAAGACGTGTCTAGGAGCAATCTCAGCCTACATTCACCGTTCCTGTCAAGTTAAGGGAACTTGTAGCATAATTAAGGTGTTCGCTTTGACATTCAAACTTTTCTCGTTTCTTTTGTTCTTTCGTTCTCTTTCTTAGACACACACACACACCACCCATCAGATGATTGTTCCTCTATCCATTATACGATCTATCTCTCTCTATTTCTCTCTCTCTCTCTCTCTCTCTCTCTCTCTCTCTCTCTCTCTTACTCCTCCAGTCTTTTGCTGGCTGTTTTGAATTGTCCTATCCATTCTCATCCCGTCAAGGTAGCCCAGTATCTGTGCAAGCCTGTGAGAATCGCTACCAGAGGGGGAAAAAGAGAGGGAATTACAGATCCATCTTTGCTTCATCACGTCTCTGACAGACAGTGAGTGTTTGTTGGAGGGGGGTGTTAAGGAGAGGAAGACGGATTATGTGAGAGAGAGAAAAAAAAGTAATTAGTTAGTTGGTTTTATCCTCAAAAGTGTAGACAAATAATCAGGTAGACAAATCACCAGTTGTGGCTGAAACCCTCATAAATGACACTTTCTGTCTATCCTCCTTTCTATTTCTTTCCCAGTCTCTTTGCTCTTTCTTTCTCCTATACCTCTCTTGGGCATAGGTCCTTTGGCAACAGACACAAACTCACGCCACGTCACTGTGATAGACAGGAGGCTGCGGCTCAGCGTTTAGCCCTGAACCACATTTGTGTCTGTTGTGGTGCCGGTGAAGAGCTGCATTCAAAAGCTTAAATTTTTCATCTTGAAATTCGAAGGGGCCGGTCCTGATCAGATGTAGTTAGTCTAGATTTAGTTAGTCAGCTGCGCAAATCTTGAACGACGGCGTGAGCCAGCAACAGGTGTTTGCCTAAAACCGTATTGTTGCTTCTTGGTGGCAGATGTGCCTCACATTAACGACTGACAAAGTGGTGAGCCGATGGAAACAGAGTGCTGTTTGTTCTGGGTGAATGCTTTTCATGGCAAGCCTTTTACTGTCATTTCTCTGTGGAATCCTGAAGCTAATGCAATTTGAACAGGACAAGACACCCAGACACACAAACTCTCTTTTTTCTCTCTCTCTCCCTCACACACACACACGTATTAATGTTGATATAATAAACCAAAATTGAATGGAATTCACAAGTGAAGGAGGTTCCCAACCATACAAAGTCATAGCTTTGTCCCATAGGGACACATACGCACACATACGTACACACCAGCACTAGCTGTGGTGTGGCTTGCCCTTTCTGGGGTCAGCTGAGGGCTGGCAAGAGCAGTGCCATCCTGGCACCATGCTATCATCCCTGGGGGACTGGGAGGCTTGCCTTTGTTCTGTGCCCAGGTGCCCTGTGGTTGGCATGCCCACTGCGAGTCAGCCCTGCGGCCCTGCGCTGCTCACGCTGGCCTGGTTTAACACGGCCTCATGTTACGGTCAGGATGGGCAGCGCGAACAGACCGCCATTGTTCATCCTGTCATGCAACGCAAAGGTGTGTGTGCGTGAGTGTGTGTGCACCCAAGTAGATGAGGGTGGACTGGAATGGGCAGTGGGGTGTGTGCCAAAACAAGGGGTCAAAGCACGCTGCCAAAGGCCTTTGCGTGTCTGCTTGGAACTCAGCAGAGCTCTCTATCTCTGCCTCCTAATCCGTTTGCAAGCCCACATGTTCGACAAACATAAACGTATACACCCACATGCACGCGTGTGCGCACACACATACATGCACACACCAACACATACATTTAACTGCATATCTCTCACAAGTGTTTAACATTTTACAACACATATAAGTCTTTGAAGTTTTAAAGTGTGACATGTGAATTTACACAGCAGTATGTCAAACCCTTGATCCTAGGTCAAATCGATATTCAGTCCAGATGAGGTTACACAAAGTGAGCAAGCAGCCTCAGTGGTTCTACAAAACATTCAAAGAGTGCATTCTGCATGCGCAGCACCTGTGTGTGTGTGTTCAAAATCAACCTTATCTGTGAGACAAACACATAGAAAACCTGTGTGTCAGGTCTGTGCTGTTTTTGTCCGTGCTTTTACTTTGTTTCCCTTCCGTTCTTTTATGTTACTTCCTGTCTGTCATTGTTTCCTTCCTGTGTCTAGTCCTTGTGCTTCCTTGTTCCCTCCATGTGCTTTCCTGTGTTTGTTTGTTTATGCCATGTGCCCTCTTGTTGTTGTCCGTGTCTCCACCCCTCACCTGTTCCCAATCATCACCCGGTTTGTTAGTCTGATTGGTTTCTCCTGTTAATTCGTAAGAATTGTATGTTATTGGTGTCCTGTTAATTCCCCTTGTTTAGTCCACCTGTGTCTCATTGTCTGCCCCACCTTGATTGTTCTCATCTGTCCCTCGTTATCTGTCTGTGTGTGTGTGTGTGTGTGTGTGTGTGTGTGTGTGTGTGTGTGTGTGTGTGTGTGTGTGTGTGTGTGTGTGTGTGTGTGTGTGTGTGTGTGTGTGTGTGTGTGTGTATATAGTCTTCTTATATTATATGTATTCTTGTTACTCGTTGAGTCTTCGTCATTTACAAAACGATCATTGGGCTAATGCCACTATATCTCTCCTCTCTCCTACACTGGAACTGTAATACCCGCTCCCAAAGCTGGCTTTCATTATATCTGCCACATGCTAACACCAAATTGGAGAAGACAGCTTTCTGTTATAAGGCACCCTACATCTGGAATGAGGTCCAAAAATCTTTACGGTTGTGCTCATTTATTTCACTAAGAGAATTCTTAAATCTTATCACATGTACAACTGACTTCTCGTGCAATGATTGTAACTGTTGACTCAACCTTAGTATTTTACTGAATATTCAAAATTGTTATTTATCATCGTTCCCTTGTACTCCTGTACTATATGCATATTTCTTTACTTTATTTCTTTATTTTATTTTCCAATGTATTAACTATTCATTGTACCCTCGGCACCATTGTAAATGAGGGTCTTATTCCTCAATGTGTTTTCTGAGGCTTAAATAAATAAATAAATCAATCAATCAATCAATCAATGTTAGGTGTTGGTTTCTCTGTGTTTTCGCCGTGTGTCTCAAGTTCTGTGATATTTAATTAAGTTTCGAGTGTTGCTGACCTTGGACTGTACAACAACTTCTCTCTTGCCTATGCCCAGTTGGATTTGTTTGCCTGCTCTTGGACTGTCTACCCGTGTACCGAATCCTCTTAAGTAAAACGTAAACCCCTTCATTCTACTCCTGAGTGCTTAGTCGTGCATTTGAGTTCTGTACCTCACCACCAAGTCGTGACACTGTGGATGTTTGCATGTGTGTTTATGTGTGTGCGTGTGTATGTTTGTGATGAGAGACAGAGAGAGTGTGAGTGAATGAGTGAGTGAGAGAGCCTCTGCGAGGAACAGATAATTCAGTTTGAGGACTGTGTAAATCCTGTGCTGTTTTTTATATGTTCCTGTCCACTGTGGATCACACCCCATCCTTCACTGTCACTGCAGGCGGATTAAAAACGAGACAGAGTGGGGTGGGATGGGATGGGGGGGGGGGAGGGAGTGTTACAATAGAGGAAAAGCTCTTAACCATTCATTCATTCTCTTTCTCCATTTTTCTTTCTGTCTCCCAAGCTCTCTTTCTGTGAGGTGATAAGTGCGTAATAAGTGGTAAGTGCACGCATTCACACACAAACACTCAATCACACACTCAAATACACACGCAACCCCTGCTGTGATGAGTTAGCCTTTGACTGTGCCACTGACCCCATTGCCCAGGAGGATTAGGTAATGACAGGCTGTGCACTGGAGCTTGCACACTATCAGCCAGCAATGTGTCCCTCTAAGGAATGAACATCCACATGGTCTTACTTTGTGTCTGCCTTTGTGTGTGTGTGTGTGTGTGTGTGTGTATGCATCTCTGTAAGAGCATGTATGTGACTGTGTATATATGTATGTTTTGTTGTGTCCAGGTTTGTCTCGTTTGACCCACCCATCCTGTCCCTGACAGGGACTCAAATGCTTGCAAGAAACAAAAGAGGAGAGCAGTTTTATGGAGAGAGCATTTATTTAACCCGAGTGCAGTTAGCTTAAACTGAATCACAAATTCCTCCTACACTCAGCGGAGTGGATGGAGGTTCTGCGGCTATGGGTGCCTGTTAGTGATACTAACTCTTAATGCGGCAGAGGAACAAATCCTGATCTCACACCTAAATCATACAAATTCTTACGACCCATTCATAAAAAAATGATACGAATTGCCTTGCCACACGAATCTACAGTATGTCAACCATCTAGGCTTCAGGCAATTATATATCAATTTGATTGAAATAATAAATGTGATAGATGACACGCATTAATAATCAATTGCACATAGATTGTAGGGTGTAGATGTCTAACCGATTATGTGATTTCCAGCATTTGTTGTGTTATACAAGAGGCGGCATGATCTGATCCAGTCTGTTGTCCCAATGCACAATACCGCATTCAAACATAGTTCTGAAACAGCACTGTTAGAACCATAGACAACGCTGTTTGTTGTGCATTATCAAGAGATATATTTATTTGATTTGAACTTCATGGCATGTTAGTTTCCCTAACGTTTTACAGTCCCCTCAGACATTCAATCTCCAGCTACGCCCCCGACTATGACATATTCTTATTAACTATACCGGTTCCTTCAGTTTCACTGCGTCGTTTGTGGCTGGGCAACACACACACATCATAGACAAATCATCCAATATTACAGTTTAATGTTACAGTAAAAAGAGAACAGGGAAAGAAGCAGTGGGCAGTCCACTAACCTCCAATAAATAGGCAACATACAGTATGGAGCAATAAATAACAACCAGCGATAAATAGTCAATAAATAGGCATTTAGTATCACAACAGAGAATAAGTCCTAAAATCTGGCAACTACATGCACGATTTATCACAGGTGGGGAATACTATGGCCTATCTGGCAACCACATCAGTTCACGCAACAATGGCTCTAGCAGCCTCGGCTACTCAAGGAGTTTGCTAGGCCAACACATATGCAATGATATATACAATACCTCCGGAGGTTACAAGTCCATTTACAGGCAAGGAAGCACAGGAATCTTTGCGTGCCTGATGGAGAGACTCCCCAGGTAAACATAGGAACCTGTAGCAAAGCCGGCTTGGAAAGAACAGCAGACACGGAAGAGCAAGATACGTCGCGTGGCGACGGCGGTTAGTGATCTACCCTGATAACTGCACATATTTAAGTGTTATAGGCAGAATATCTGTGCAGGGGGAGGGGGCGTGGCGGCAGCTAGTGATGCACCCTGATAATTTGACATATTTAAGGGCTATAGGCAGAATATCTGTGCAGGGGGAGGGGGCGTGGCTAGCGATGCACCCTGATAATTTCACATATTTAAGTGTTATAGGCAGAATATCTGTGTGGCGGAGGGGGCGTGGTAGCGGCTGTTACAAACACGGACGTGCGTGCAGGCACATAAGTGGGCCGCAAATTGTAACACAAAAGCTAGTTTGCTTGCTAAATAGTTCAACTTTCACCATTGCATTCCGTAGCTTGTTTGCCTAGCCAAAAGGCAGTTCAGGAATAAGGATGGATATCAGAATGCGGCTTGGTAAGATAAAACAAAAAGAAATGTAGAGACCCCAGCCGAGGCCAAGGTCAGAATGCCCCCCATGCCCCCCTTCTGCGGAATACATGGGAATATATTAAGACTGATTATGGGCATAATATCAGGTATAGCCTCGGTCTACTGTAACACGGTTACCTTCTATCATTCACACTTACTTTATCTGACGCTTTCAAACACGTTAAGCAGTGAATATTTGTAGACAAGTAGTCCTACTGTGTGAAGGTAAATGCCTGATGCTCAATTTCAATATAAAAAGTCTGATGTCTGAATATTTTACATACTAGTGATATTAAGTGTTTTGCGATCCTAAAGCAGACAAAAAATTACTGCTTATTACTATAGCATTATGAAAACTAGCCTAAATGCAATTTTTGATATATATTCTCATTGCTTTTTAATTGTCCCTTTGAATAAAAGTTCAGAGTAAAACTTCACACATCATGTTTGCTGGGGTAGAGGACAACTTGAAGTCCACACAATGAAGTGAGGTGTTGCTAGCCGACATCACCCACTTGTGGATTTGCATCATTATAATACACATTTCTCCATGCCCCACAGGCAAGGGTGAAGGGAATTGTCCTGAGCGGTGTTGGGTGTTAATTTGGTTATGTATGCATGTCAATAATATGTGCCGTGTGCATAGTGTGTGTAAATATTGTAATGTATGGCTTTGGGTGCATTGGTTTTACTTGGGTGTTTGTGGTATATGTTTGTGGGACTTATGAATGGAGGGCTCCCCTACTGTTTTTTGGACCAATTTAACTCAACGAGCTGGGTTACTTAAAGGGTGTCTCATTCTTTAGAGGGGGCCATTAGAGAAGGAGTGCTTGCCTGTTGTGAGGTGGAGTACATTTTACATTTACATTTAGTCATTTAGCAGACGCTTTTGTCCAAAGCGACGTACAAAGGGGTGAACAGTCAAGCTACGAGCAATAGAGACCTAGTGTAACAATAAATACTACTTTACATAAGAATAGAAAAAAAGAAGTGCAGGAATGTAACAGCTATAAGTGCAAGTTAAGTACTAATCGAGCTGTTGCCAAACGCACAACAAGTCCTTGGCCTTAAAGTCATGACAGAGAACTGCACGGGTGACAGCAGGGAACATCCGACCTTAGCGCATTTCAGCCACGGAGTATATTCTGCATACATTGTGTTGCGAGTTTTGAGAGCAAAAGTCCTTTTTGAATTTATTTATTTATTTTTCTCACATTTTGGGGGTCTTTGAAGTGGTCCTCTGGTAAATAAATTATATATTTTCAACAATAACAACAACAAAACAACCCATCACATGCACCTTTTTCCTGCCTTCACCACCTACTCCAGTTAGCCCACATCCCAACATATGGGACAGCCACCTTGGTCCCTCACACACCCCCAGTGTGAATCAAAACCAGGGGCGGCTCGTCCATACGGGCGATTGGGGCGACGCACTGCCTAGGGGAAAAGGAAAAAAAAAAAAACCTCCTGATGTATAAACGCAATATCCTTGTAAGTCGCGTAAATGACATGTAAATTTAAATGTAATAATTTTTTTTCTGTCGGATTCTACCACTAGACCGTCTGATCTGCCTCTGTATGTCATTGTCGAATCAGGTAACAGTCATTCAGTTAGCCTAAAGTCGTGCTTCAAATGGCAACGCCCCTTCTGGGGCGATTTGGGGCGAAATGAAAATCGCCCCAGACCTCTCCCATTGACTCCCATGTTAAATCCATTTTTTTCACAAAACAGAGCTCTCAATGCATTCTCTATGGCTTCCGGGAGGGCTCGCCCCTCCATGTCGTGTCATAAGTAGTGGACGTAAAAGCCTATACGAACGTCATACAGCTTCGACGGAGGCATATTCTGTCAAGATGGCTGCCCTGTCCAGTGCAATAACTCGATTCGCTCTTTGACAGAAACTCCTTTTTAGTCGGCGTACTAATGAAGATAAATTGACAACAAAACAATTAGGACTTCCTAGACCAAATGTACCCATTCAACAGGTTTCTACAAAGGGAGGGAAATCCTACATCCAAGAATTGGAACGAAAGAAAATTGCGGTCGTGAAGTGGCTAACGCGGTCTGTATTTCATACACCACTGTCACTTTTCATAGGTTTCACAGTGTGTTTCACAGTTCGCTTCTTGCGCTAACACTGAATAATTTTTTATGTGATGACTTATTTTGCTTTTGTAAGCCAATACTTTCAAGATCAGTCAATAAATATTGTTGCTTTTGACTTATGTTGCCCCTTCTTTATGATGTTACTGGACATATCATGTGTCCTGTTAAGCTATGTTACATCATACAACATTTGAGACACGTGGATAATGAAAAAGTGGGATAATTTTATGTGGAGCCACATCATGTTAGCTTATGAAGGCTCCTGGATGCAACTTTCTTCCATAGCTTTCCACCTGTAACTTGCTACTCTAGCTATGTAGCAAGAGGGGACATATAACTGTTGTGTTCTGCCAATAGTGGACAAAAAGGTATTGCTGTATGAGTTAATCAGCTAACTTAATGTACCTACTGAATGGGTCGCCTTAATCATTATCAAAAAAATTGCCCCCCCTGAGAATTTTTTCCAGGAGCCGTCACTGATCAAAACCCTTATCCCTGAAATATTTGTGCCATGCTCAGAGGATCAAGCACTCTACCTACTGAGCTACACAGGTCCGTGTTTTACAAAGTGGTGGGGGTGGGAGCTTCTTTTGTTGATTAATTAAATGAATGATGGATCCAAATGTATACAGATGGCCAAAGATAAGAAATAGGATATAGTTAGTTGATTGACCTTTTGACACAAGGCATAACACATAGACATACCTTAATAATGTTACTACTGCAATAAAACAGGCAAGTGTCGAAGTTCAAAAAAACCTTATTTTCCATTTATGTAAATATGACTCACATTTACATGATCCAAACCCAAAATCCTGGAATGGGGCTTACAGCACATATTCCCTTACTGTGCATCTCCTGCTGAACAGTGTTTATTCTAACAGGCTGGCTGACCCCATGGGAACAACTAGTTCTGTTTTGGTATGCATTCTGCACCTTATTACGGCTGACTTTGAGTTACAAACCTGACATTTTCTCTTTTTGGTTTCCTCGACAGCCAAGAGGAAATCCATAACGTTAGGCCTCAGACCTGCCCACTTCTCTCTCCAGAGCTAAGCTCTAGGACACAGAACATAGACAACACCTATCCTAAGTGGGAAGGGGGTAAACCCAGTAGTGATGGCTACCCAGTACGTCTTAGGTTACCCAAATAAATGGATGTGAACTGAGGCTGTTACAAGCAAAAAATAGTTTATTTTTAGGTTTGTGTTGTTTTTCTTCTCATGATGGTTATTGAACGCACAAAGGGGAGGTTGGTCAGGGGAGTATTACAAAAGGTAGGAAAGGGATAAAATAAACACAACAAAAAGGAAAGACAGTAATACAGCCGTGACAACCGTCCAGAAGCACTAGCCTCACAAAATACTCTTGACAGTCGCTCAACTAGAGGTAAATGTCTACGTCCACACATAGGTGTTTTTGCGGCGAGACAGCGTCTCACTACACCTTTCTTTTCAATCAGAAGACCGGAGAGTGGTTGTAGAAATCTGGAAGTTTTATTGTAATCATTAACGTCACAATAAGGAGAGGCCCATGGATCGTCTCAAAGTGTGAACGCTCTGCAGGCTCTTTTAAGGCCTCTATCTAGGTGTTTCTTCGTGGTTCTTTCTGTATGGCTGTTTGCCAAGACCAATCAGAATTATCTATCTAATATTATATAACTCCTTTTATGTACTCATTGTGAGTGTTACACCCTCATGAGGGTTGTTTTACCCATGGCGCCTGGAGGGGCCCCTGGAATGTCAATGAATCACTTTTAAAGTTTTGTATACCGTTTTCCATCTGTTCAGCCTGTTCACTTGTTAAATGAGGCCTTTCATACTGATGAGTCAATCCATGTTAATCTAGTTATAGAAAAATATCCTACAA
>NC_045173.1:20228843-20351343 GCF_900700415.2 Clupea harengus | reverse complement strand
CAGGATTGAACCATGGGGAACACCTGTAGACAGATTTTTGAAGTCGGATAATACATTGTTTATTTTTATACACTGAGTTCGAGTTGATAAGTATGATTTGAACCAGCTGGATGCAGAAGAAGAAAAGTTAAACTGATCAAACTTAGAGTGAAGTATGTTGTGGTTGACCGTGTCAAACGCTTTCCGGAGATCTAGAAATACTGCACCCACAACTCCTCCTCTATCCATAAGGGACTTGACCCTTTAAATAAAATAGAGGGGTGGGGTGTAAAAGCTGATTAGAGTTAAGATGATAAATTAGTTGCTCTACTGCTAATTTTTCCAAAACTTTGGACATTATGGGAAGTATACTAATAGGTCTGTAATTGGCTGCTGAGTGAGGATCACCATTTTTAAAGATAGGAACTATAACTGCAGGTTTCCAGTGTTCTGGAAAACACCCATGTTCTTGAGAGAATGACAGGTTAGCAATATGGGTAGTAGGCTTTTTTAACAACAGGCAAAGGTCTTTAACCAAGGCAGAGTCCATTTCAAAGATTAGGGGGGATATTGTGCATGTGTTTGTGTGTCAATCACATGTGTGTAATGTATGGCAAGTCAGAAAAGAGAAATGAAGTGGAAATCTTTCTGAGAGTGTAAGCTTCTTGTGTGTAATGTTTTT
Source organism: Clupea harengus (assembly GCF_900700415.2). Lineage (NCBI taxonomy): Eukaryota > Metazoa > Chordata > Actinopteri > Clupeiformes > Clupeidae > Clupea > Clupea harengus. The sequence continues at coordinate 20,350,682 of NC_045173.1, read as the reverse complement.
TTGTGCCTATAAATGTGTGTGTGTGTGTGTGTGTGTGTGTGTGTGTGTCTTAGAACAGGAAATGGGAACCTGTATGTGTGTTTGTTCATGTGTCTATGAGTGCATGTGTGTTTCAGTTATGTGTCATGTGTTATGCATTTTCACTTCGTGCTCTCCTGTCGGTAGAAAACACAGCCCCATTTTAGAAGTACACACTCAGCTCTGTGTAATCTGCAATCTCTCCTTTTTATTATTCATATTTTATTTTGCATATGAACAAGTCATCAGATCCATGCATACAAGAAGCTGAAAAAATGATGAGGTGGAGAAAGAGGGGAAAGGTGACAGAGTATGGAAAAGATGGGGAGGGGGAGAGCTGAGAGAAAGAGAGACAATTCCCATACTTGCAGACATGTTTCCTCGACACAGTGTTGGGAATAGTTTTTTCAGGGTGTGGACAGAGTGGTGACTCAGACGTATTGCTTCCTCTGTGGGCAGTGGAACGGTGTTGCACTGCTTGAGGTTGTTTCTTTGAAACTGGTAACAGCTACAGAGCAAAAACTCTTGGTTTTACGGTACACGGTTGTGACCAGGCATTTGTAGAAAGTTGCTGGCTTTTTTTTCATGGCATTGGACTGATACAAGTTTTTCGTCTTCACTCTCCACTGAATAGTCACAGCTAGTGACATTTTTTCTTTTTCATATGTATATATTCATATATTGTTATGTTGATTTATAGATACTCCATATAAAATAAATACATATAATACCACTTACATCATTTTTTTGTTGATATAATTACTGTAAACACTGAAGCAAAAAAGACATCATATAACCTTTCAGGTACCTTGAAACAACAACAACATTTTAATTAAAATTCATATATATATATAAACCATATATATATATATATATAAACAAACAGACAAAATGAAAGTTCTTGGTAAATTATGTGATTCATTCCGCCCTGTTTTATCATTGATTGTATAGAGGCATAGAGAGCACAGTAGAGTGGAAGCTGCTTATTTTCTGTTTGTTTTTGTTCATTTGGTAGGCATCTTCTATTTCGGCTTCACTTGTTTGTGCATTCAGGTTTGTTCTCGTATTCTGGTTTCTGATGAACCATTTTCAGTTTCACTCACATTTGTTCGTACAGCACTTTCCTTTTCTCTTAACTCTCCCCTGACCTCTGTTTTGTTTGTTCGTTTGTTTGTTTTGTTTTCTCTCTGGTCCATCACTCAGACAGAGTCCACTTTGACCTGGTTGTTGTTGGTCATGAGGGGCGAGGGTTTGCTCTTGAGCCTCTCGACCGCGTCGTTGGAACTGTCCTGTAAGAATATGCGCGCCGTGCACAGCGACACCACGATGCGCTTGTACTCGCGCCGGAAATTCTGGTTTAGCACGCCGTAGACGATGGCGTTAAGGCAGCTATTGAAGTAGGCCATGAAGTAGCTGGCCACGAAGAGCCACTCAGGGATGAGCGGCACAACAGTGGCTGGGTCGATGGCCACAGCCAAGCCGATGAAGTTGAGCGGCGCCCAGCAGACGGCGAACAGCACGAACACCACGAACATGGTGACGAAGTTGCGGACATCATGTGGTGTCAGCTTGGGCCGGTTGTCGGGCTTGACGCGCCGCCTCACCTGGATCACCAGGATCCAGATGCGCAGGTAACAGTAGGAGACAATCATGATGGGCAGGATGAAGTGGAAGAAGACCACGGCGATGGTGTACGCCGAGCTGGCCGACTGCTCGAAGGTGCACGAGTAGACGCGCGGGTCGTACTGCAGCGAGCCCACGAACAGGTTGGGCACGATGGCTACCACCGTCAGCACCCAGATGAGCAGCACGTAGCACACGGAGTTCTTGTCGCTGTACAGCTTGTCGTACTTGAGGCTGTGGCAGATGTAGCAGTAGCGGTTGATGGCGATGCCGGTGATGTTGAAGATGGAGCCGATCACGCTGAGGCCCATGAGGAAGCCGCTGATCTGGCAGTGGTAGAAGCCCAGGTTCCATCCGTTATGGAAGATGGACGTCAGCACCAGGGGGTACGGGTAGATGGCCACCACCAGGTCTGCCACTGCCAGGCTCACCACGAAGATGTTACCTGAGAAAGGACAGAGGAGAAAGAAAGAGAAAAAGACAAAAAGGGGGTATTAAAATGCAATATATTCTACTGCATTGTGTTAAAAACTCCACTGGGCTTCAGTTATTGCATCATTGGACATGACTCAGGCAGTGAACATTAACAGCATGGGGGTGGGGGGCATGTGTGTTTGTGCTGAAGTTATCACTTTTCCTGCATGTGATGGCACAAATACTTGAACCAATGCAGATCTCAGCCAATGTGAGAAAGACAATAGCCATGGAACCTTATCCTGAGGGACTATAGAGGTATATGCATGCGTGTGTGTAGGACTGAATATGGGGGGCTTATTTTTTTTTTGTCTGTGTCTGTGTGTGTGTGTGTGTGTGAATCTCTACATATACATTTGTATGTATATGTTTGTGTTAATGTGGGCTTTTGGCATGTATTAAGGAAGTACTCCGGTGCTGGAATGAGTGCTGTATGTGGTGTTTCAGCCATGGTGGAAAGTAGGTGGAAAATAGGTCTATGTCCTGATTTAATTAATGTGCATTCATAATTGGGTAACTATAATAATAGGGGTGAAGGACTCGACATTGTGAACAGAGCCAAATGATTATCTAACACTCCAATTAAGGCTGAACGCCCGCATGGCAAGCGCAAGACTCCACACTCTGCTGAGCTGAGCCATGTTTAAGCTGAGGTGAGGTGTTGTTTCCCTCTGTGACAGGTGTGAAGGTGCACACACACACACATATTCACACTCTCTCGTCATAGTCATAGTCAGATTCTTTCACAGCCAGTCCTTTACACACATACAGTACAAACTCACAAACCAAACCTCGTTCACACACCTCATACTAACAGCATCTTGGGGATAGGAATGGTTCAATATTTATGTTTGGAGAATGCAAACACATTCTGGAGTGCGAAGCTCTCCCCAGGAACCAGGCAATCAGACATAAGTCTTGTCTCATTACCGCGCGCACACCAGGGCCATTCATGCGGGACTTGGCATGAGGTTTGTGTCTCTGTGCCGTCAAGACAATGATGAGGAGGCATTCTCAAGAGAGAGAGTGGAGCAGGACTTGAGAGAAACACACTTGTCTGACGGTGATAAGAAGGTGGCACTACGCCATTTCTCAACAACATGGCGTTTTTTTTTTTAATCTCTTTTCTTTCCTTCTCAAACGGTCGCTAGAGTAAATGGCGCACTGCTGCATACCAACCAATGAGGAGAGAGCGGAAGGAGGAAGGACAGAAAAAATAGCGTTTATGCAGTGACTCCTGGACGAAATGGCAGATCTGTCAGTCAGAGTGATTTTGCTGCCGGGGGCACGAATTCACACTCGGCAGGTGCTTATGTGCAGTTTCTTTGCTCTCCTCTCTTGTTCCTTTACTTTTTTTGGTCGCTCTGTTCTTCCATGGCGTGCCAGGCATTCTTTTGGGAGGGGAAAGTCACCTTGAAGGTTATTAATTAAGAAGGGTCCTCAGGGATCTGTCAGTGTTTGCGTCCCCGAGAGCGGCAGGAGGATTAGGAGCACCTGCGATCGTCACGGGAACGCTTGCGCTCGCACTCCCCGGGGCGGCATCCCCCGACCCCTGTAACGTTGCTGCACCATCTCCCGGTCACCGGCACGCCAAAGAGACCTGCCGTGGCATTTCCTGTGCTCAACGGAGCTGATGTCCTGTGACGGCAGGATCAGCGAGGTCATTTCCTGCTCCCCTCTGTGACAAGGCCTCTGTGGGTGTCTCACAAGGGGGGGTGGGGGTGTGAAGGGTAGAGGGGAGGTGTGTGCCAGGAGACTGGGTGGGTGGATGGGAATGCAAGGCGGACTTGCCTGTTAGCCTGTGAGCACTGTGAGAAACCTCAGCCCCGGCCCTGCCAATGGATTAAGTCTCCTACCACACACAAACGGCCACACACACACACACACACACTCACAACCATACACCCAAACTGCAGGAATTGGCGGGCAGGCCACCTTTCAAGAGCTATTTTTACCAAGTGGTTGCCATGGCAAATAGCTTGTCACTCAATCACCTCATCTGGATTAGGGTGAGATAAGGACTTTAGGCCAGATGTTTTTCCTGATTTTCCTTCCTGCCCTCAGCCTTTTGTTGCGCAGCACAACGAGAAAGGGCTCAGAACGCTCGAGTCACCTATGTATAACGTCTCCCTTTGACAGGCGCGCCTAGAGACACAACCGCGTACACATGAACAGCAGTGACCCCCACGACCTCTGAACACCTGACATGTTCTTCCAGGAACAAGTGGAGCGTAATGCGTTTCTGTGGAGGCACGCAAACTTGCATGACCCAAGGGCATTTCACATGGTTCGCCCTGAGCTTGGCACGAGAAAGGTGACTGGTGTGGTAAAGGTCAGACACACACACACACACCAGTCCTAGCGTGTGTGTGTGTGTGTGTGTGTGTGCGTGTGTGTGAGAGAGAGACGTATACATCCAGGTCGGACCTGGAGCAGCAGCCACGGCAAGTAATATCTCCTAGGGACCGAGCTCAAAAGCGGAAGATGAGCGTGTGTGTGTGTGTGTGAGAGCGACGTATACATGAGCTAGCCAGGCAAGGTCAGTTGCCAAAGGTAATTCAAAAAAAAATTGGGGTGGTGGGAAAGGTCACAGAAGGTCTCCTGGCACCCTCTAGGCCTCTGGATTATGCATAACCTTCGCTATAATGCATGTTAATGTATGGTAAACGCCACAGGGATGTGAACTGATTTCAATGTGTCAAGACATGTGCTGCTCTCTGACACGCAGAAGCAGGGCAGGAGGGGATGGCATAGAGGCCTGAGAAGGATGGTACTGTAATTGCACATTTTTTTCTCTTTATTTTTCTCTTTCTCTTTCTCTCCATTCTCTAATTCTTTAATCCTTCCCTCATCCCCCCCTTTTCCTGCCACTACAGCTTGAGCAATTAGCTTTCCATGCATTTTCATAATTTGTGAAAAAGTGTCAATAATTCAGCTCATCTGCGAGTCAAAAGGACAGGGGTGCCAGGAGAGGGTGGCAGGCCGGGCACGCGCAGAGCATCATCAGAGCAGAGCGATCTGCCTGTGTAATGCGTCGTGCCAGCAGGCAAACCCACCTCGCTTACAGTGACTCATCTGCGCGAGAGCTCCAGGGTGTGCCCAGTGACGACAAGCTCGGGAAGGTTTAAATTGAAAATAATCAGTGCTTTACACACACACACACCCACACACACACACACACACACACCCCCAGATACACAGATATCTCTGCTGTTGGTCACAAAAAGGCCAAGATGAATACAATATGTGAGAGTGCATGTGTGTGTGTGTGTGTGACAGAGACAGATAGATTTGTGAAAGAATATTTCTCTGTGTACTGCACAGTTGAGTTGACAGAGGTCAGTGTGTAATCTAGAGACCTTTGGTGGAGGCAGAGCATCAGCCAGGCATTGGGGCAGCGGAGGTCTGCTTTATTGGATTTTTAGATGATATGCTTATGAATGATTCAAAAGCAGGCCAGCCAGGAGTGATGAGGCTGCTGTTGATAAACTCCTTCTCCCTCTTTCATTTCCACAGTGATCTCCCATATATTTCTCTGTGCATTTCACTCTGTTAAGGAAACTCTTCATCTCTGTCTTCATCTCTCTCTTTCTCTCATTCCCTGGGTCTCGCTGCCTGTCTTTCTCCTGCTTTGACAGGCTATTTCCAGGAGCTCACCAGAATAATAATGAATACACACACATACACAGACACTCAGAGAAGCATATGCAGCAGATAAATATGGACACAGAATCTGCCTGCTTGCACTGGAGATGTCTGTCATAGCACATGGTGCCAGCTGATTTGATTTATGCGCCCGGCAGAGAATCAAGCAGAGGAGAAAAGGCAAAGTGAGCCGAGAGAGAAAGAAAAGGCGACAGAAAATAAGATGGAAAAACAGAAGGAACCGGGGCGAGAAATGATGAGAGATGATAAGAAATGTGAGGAACAGGCAAAGAGGTGCAAGAAGTACCAACAATACAAGACAAATAGGCTCAATAAATGAGTGCATCTCACATAGTCCAACAGATCCCTTGATGCAAAAAACTAAAACTCAAACATTTAGACACTTAATTAGGCCAAAAGAAAGAAATCTGAATTTAAATTATTCAGTCATGGTGGTTTTGACTATTTTTCTCTAACCAGAAAATGTTATCCTCATCTGAACTTGGCAGGAGAAATAGAGAGGAAAAAACAATCCTCAAACATCACTTTATTATGAAAACTAAACAATGGAAAACAGACAGAGAAGAGAGACAGGTCTGATCATCAAAATGTTTATGGACTGTTCAGTAAACTGCCTCAGACCTGGCTTTGTTCTCCATGGCACTGTCTGTCCTTGTTCCACAAAACAAACCAGGAGTCTCCAGGAGGTCTCTGCCTGAAGGAAGCTTGAGGCGAGTGTCGGGTTGTTTTTTTTGTCCTCTTTCTCTCTCTCTATTGTATTCACGCTGGGCCTTTCACCAAAAAATACATTGATGTCTTTCTTTTTCTCCTTCCTATATCGCACTCTTGCTATTTAAAGTCCTTGAGAGATGTTGCTGTGGGTCAAAAAAGCACACGCGCACTCAAGAAAACAAACATGTTATGGACATGGAGGAGCGTCTGAGAGTCTCCGTGCCTCTCAAAGCCCGAGCCACAGGAATCGATAGAACAGAAGAGAAAAACAAGCTCTGAATTATACTTTTTCCACACTTTGGCTTAAAGCAAAACAAGAAAAAAAAAGAGAACTTAAACCAAACAAAGTCTCAAGCGGTCTCCACCATGCTAGGAGACAGATCGGACTAGCACCAGCATTCACATGGCCCGTGCCAGGCTGGGCCGCTTGCTACAGTGTGATTGGGGGCGTGAGGGGCTCTGGTGGCGTTCACACACACACACACACACACACACACACACACACACACACACACACACCCCCCCAGTCGGGCATGGTGTGAAGACACCTTGTCAGCCGCGCTCAGCATCTCTCTGGAGGAATCCTACCTGACAGTGTGCCACAGGTGGCATTACACTCTGCAACTGGGCAGCTTTGTGTGAGTGAGGGTTTGTGTGTTTGACAGTGAGTAAGTGAGTGGGTGTGTGTGTGTGTGTGTGTCAATAGGTGTGTGGCTGGGTGTGCTTGCGTGTGTTTGTTTTGTCTGTAGCTGATGGGGTAGTGAAGCTTACTGACAGGGTCTGGACCCAGAGGCCACAGCACACAGCCACTCTCGGTATGAAGGGGCTCCTGATCAACCCGAACCCCACACCACCCACCTGTTCCCACCTGAGAGTGTCCGGCCCCTTCCTTTCCAACCAGTCGGCCTGCTTCTCAATCCACTGCAACAGCTGGAAGATGTTTGGCATCCAGTTTCAGCAAGTCACTTACTGTATGCTAAGCCCAATATTCTATTTGCCTAATAAGTGTCAATCAAAACATGCAAGTAGGCAACCCTTATGATTAAACAAAACAACAAAGACATCAGCAAATGAATGAAAAAAACGTGTCCATCTAATGGTGAGCAGCATGATGACCTTGCAGCTGTGTCCCCATTGCTGGCACTTCTGAAATCCACATTAACTGCACAGCTGGGGGGAGTTCCACAGCTGGAGAGGCAGACTGCCAACTATTAGCCTGACCTCACTTCTCACTTGGCCTCTGCTGAACATATGAGTGAGTGGATATGTTTGTGTGTGGGTTGGGGGGGGGGGGGGGCTGTGTTATGTATGTGTGTACATTTATATTTTTATGTGTGTTTGTTTATGTTAGAGTGAGTCTGTGTACAGTGTGTGAGATCAGAGAAGGTTTTAATATGCATGCCTGAATGTGTGTGTGTGTGTGTGTGTGTGTGTGTGTGTGTCCAAGTGTATATTGGGGACAGATACAGAACTGTACTTTCAGGCCCTAGGCACAAAGCTCTGAATTTAATAGAATTATGAATATGGCCGCATTTCCAACTGCACACACACACAGACACAGATCCCCCGAGCTGTACAGCACTTTTCCTCAGCTGTTTCACAGGACCTCATCTCTCACACATGGGGTCCTGACACTATTCCACACTCACACACACACACACACATATTAACACACACACACACACACACACACACACATATTAACACACACCAACACATTCACTCTGATTCATTCACTCTCAAGTCTGAGTGGCCCTAATCAGAGGCAGTATGAGCTGTTCCAGGAGCTGTGGACCCAGCGGACAGTGAACCTCTCCTTAACCATGTTTCACTTAATCAGGACATTTGCATGTGTGTGCCGTTGCTGTGTCGACCGTACCAAACTGGCCGGCCAGCCCAGCCCCTTGACTAATTACAATAGAACCAGCTCACGCTGACCCATCCCACCACCCCCAGAGGTGCTCCATGATGCTGGGCTGCATTGCAGACCCCCCCCCCCCCCTCCTTCTCTTCCTCATCCAATCATAACAGAGCTCACTTAGGGATGGGACTACAGAACTTGAAGAGGGCTTATGGCAGCCAACATTAATAAGAGTAAAAGATGAGTCGTCAGGTTCAGGGTCTCAAATGAGACTTCTTGGCAAAATGGAGGTATACATGGAGTGTGTGTGTGTGTGTGTGTGTGTGTGTGGGGGGGGGGGGGGTCTATGTTAATATGACCTGCAACCTAGAGAGGGAAGGTTGACTGAGCAGAAAGCCTGACCAAGCAAGAGAGAGGGAGGGGAGGTGGTGGACATCAAAGAGGGAAATGTTCACGTTAAGACCGCTCCAACACTTGCTCCAAGTCCTGTCTATTTTAGGATCTGGGATTATATGCATTCCATGAACGGTGAGTGCGTCAGAGGGCTGGCGAACCTTGTGCCCGTGTGTGGACACAGACTGAATGAGCGAGGGAGTAAGGGGTGGTGGGCATGGTTTTTTGGCATGTCACTGCTATGATAACCGACGGGGCGGATGCAGGCCACGGCTCAGTCGGGGGCCTGGCACACCGACCCAGAGACAGCCCAAGAGTTCAGCCAGAACACAAGAGGAGAGAGGAAGAGCAAGAGGAGAGGAGAAGTGAAGTCAAAGATAGGGTAAGAAGAGAAGGGATTAGAGGACAGGGAAAGAGGACGGAAACACAAGAGGGGTGGGTGGGGGATACTGTGCAATCATGCACTTTTGCCCCACTGGCCCCTGTGTTACCCCTCTCTCTCAGTTTCTGCAACAGCAGAGAGGAAGGAGCTACCCATCAACAGACTCAGTTTGGCTCCGAAGTGTCTGCTGCAAAGCAAAGATTGCTAAGCAGTGCTTAGTTTTGGTTTCAGAATGGGAATCTACTGGAGCTAGATGACTGTGCTGTAACTGCTCACCTCAAAGGGTTGAAGAAGGGGATGTACAGACTTCACAACTCCTTGATCCAGAATTAAAAATGGCTGAAAGTGTGACGTGCATTTGCATAGTGTTCCTCATATGTATAATTTGAGCATCCTTAGTGTATGTTGAATTGTCACCATGGTAGGCACTGCCAGCGATACAAACTGGAGGATGAGTCTGTGAAGGCTCTGGGTTGGGCTGGCATCATTCCAGACTGGTGAGCAAGAACTAAGACAAACCACAACTGCATGAACAGTCAAATGAAGCGCTCCCAAAAAGATATTTCCGCTGAAAATATCCTCTCCTAAAACTATCTCTCTCTCTCTCTCTCTCTGTGGCATGGAGCATGTGGACTGTCGTCATGGGACGAGAGGATGTGTCTCAGCCTGGAACCTGGGAACAGGTGGAGCCTCGGGTGGCACAGCATGAGACTGGCTTCCATGAAGGGACCTTTTGAGCCTGGTGCTGTATAAAACACAGTTCACCCTCCTTGTGACCAAAGAAACTATTTATATCTAATGTCAGACCAAATGACAGATAACGGAGATGTTATTTGTCATGCTTGGGTAGAATGTTAATCCAAATGTTTTCCAAGAAAAAGCAATAAGGCACAAAAAAAAATGTCCCCACGACACAACCTGGAGTAAGATCTTTCATCACAAGCACAAGATTCTACGGTTATAAACAGTGGAGACGAGCAGTTTGAGCCTAGGGTTCAAAACTCTATTGCATAAATGCACTGATGGACAGAGAGTCTTTGTCTGCAGTGCCCTGGAAATCCCCCAGTACGGTTTGAGCATTGCTACTGACTACACAATGCTCAGATCTTCGGAACCCAAGAACCCAGGGGAAAAAAAGAAACTAGATGTCAGTCCATTTCAGGGAGGGAGGGAAGCAGCCCTGTCTGCTGTTCCCAGTGCAGGTGCTCCCCAGGTGTGATGGGGGATCCTGTTGTTTTCCATTGTTAGGTGGCAGCAGTCAAATCCCATTACAGCAGCCATGCACACACGATGAGTTACAGAACAAAGACAACAAGAGGAATGCACACAAACACACACACAAACACACACACACACACACTAACACACACACACACAAACACACACACACACACACACACACACACACACACACACACACACACACACGTGGACAAGGAACAGAGCTCTTTAATGAACACGAAAAGGAGGATATCCTTCCCATCCCTTTAACAGCGTATAAAACCAATTAGAGAAAACTTCTGATTTGCAATTACTAGCTGAGCAAAGATTGGATTGATCCCATTTATGTTGTTTAGCTTTGAAGCTATCCATATAGGAAGTGCTTCATAAAGAACCACTTACGGTCCTTTAGAAATTACTCCATGCAGTGCTGCAATCACTTTTAATGGAAGAAAAAAGATTAAGCCTGTGATAAAGCAACTGCAGAGAAGCAAGATTAAGAGGCAAACTCTGAGAGGTTGTAAAAGAGCTGAAGAAAAATCTGAGGAACTTAGTAATTAAAACACGTAGCCCAAAAAAACGAGAGAGAGAGAGAGAGAGAGCGGGGTATACTGTTGCAGTGGGGAGATCTGTTATGAGCAGAGCCAACAGCATTATTCCCCCATTTGTTATAAATAGCACGAGGGGAGGACTAAATAGGCCTGCAGTTTCGTGGCGAGTGATGGATTCAACTGTGTGGCCTTTTAATCTCCCAGAAAACGATCTACATTTGGCAACGGCCAAACTCATTAACGTAGCTCTGAAAGAACATGCAGCCAGTCTGGCGTTTTTTCATGACTTGCCACTGTCACGGTTACAATATCTTGCCAGAGAAATCGTAATACGCGGCTGAGAGAGTGCTAACTTCACCGCTTTTCATCCATTCACCCTTCCTCCACCCCTATTTTTGCGCAATATCCAGCTCTTGTTTGAACTTCATCCTACTTCAGCGAACTTGAGCGCTGCGGCATGTCAGCTTACGATATGAGGATCTTAGCACCCATCCATAGACGGGCCGACAGGTCAGGGGACAGTCAGAGGTCTAGACGTGGGGTTTACTGTCTGTGGAACGGCTCACGCATTCCCCAGTTTTTGGTCAAAATGATTTGGGCTTATTTTTTTGTCGCCGTTTCCCTTCTAAAGCAGATGCTCACGTCCCGGGTGACCCTGCAAGCTCCAATTAATCTGCTTAGGGCTGGAAATGTGTTGCGTAAATGTCACTCGCACTTAAGTTATTTATTTATTTACCCGTCTATTTATTTATTCAAATAAATACTCTTTCTGTATAAATGTTGTTTTTCTACTTTGATTTGTTTCTCCTTCCTTTCGGTGATGTACGCTGTAAACGATTTGAGATTTGATTTCTTGCACTTTTGGATGTCCTTTCCACTTAAGCTGTGGGTTACAGTCTGGGTCAGAGCGATAACAAGCAGCCCCCCCCATCCGCCCCACCGGCCCTGCTCTCCCCATCCCAGTTTGTGCAAAGTGTCACTGTAATCTGAACCAGAACCGCCGGGTTCTGGTGTTGTCACTTTTTCATTAATCCTCATATTAAAAAGCCCACTCCCATCTCCTCTCCCATCAGCAAGAATGAATCCTATTTTCCACAACAGCAGCCAGAATTAACCTCCCACCCAACACTTCCACCTCAAGCCAAACCAAAGACATGAACACACACACTTACAGATCGTTGTGAACAGAAATACACACTTTATCTATGCACGCATGCGCACACATACACGAATATCCTCTAACTCGGCTCGGTGACTTCCTCCAATGAAATTCTTCACTGAGCGCGCCAACTCCGCAAAACTCATGGAAATGCGAGACACTCAGCACTCAGGTGTGAACAGATGTGTAGGCACCACATGCCAAAGGTCACACTGAGACACACACACACATACACATGCGCACACACACACACGCACACAAAAACACATACACACACACACACACACACACACTTCATGCTGGGTTGATTAGATACTGGTGCAATTACCTGGACTCGCTGAGAGACGAGAGAAGGGGATGAGAACAGGAGTGGTGTGAGGAGTGAGAGGGGAGAAGAAGAAGAAGGAGGAAAAGTGCTGACCGTGCACCCTGACCCGTCCCCTTCGACATATTCTATAGGCTCCCGCTCGCCGGTGTCCAAGTCTATTCATTTTTAACCAAGCCCAAACTAACATGGCTACACCGTCCACAAGGCCTGCAGGACACACCCTCAACAGAAACTCCTGGGTACGACTCAACAGAAGCCGAACAGGACATGGACGTTTCCGAGCAAATATGCACAGGATGAACCTATGTGATGCTCCAGACTGCCCCTGTGGGGCCCCAGAGCAAACTGCTGATCACATTATCAATGACTGCAACAAGTACCAGTGCCCTGGCCTTCAGGCACTGTCTACCCTGAACAGTGAAGCACTAGCATGGCTCGCGGACACAAGCTTAGTTATCTAACAGTATGAAATGTATTTTGAGACATACGAATATATATATATATATAGCCCAAGCCCAATCCCATGCTCCTCTCTGCCATTCAGATTCTACTCCAAACACTTACTATATCTCACCTACTATACATCCTTACAACAAAAGCACTATGAAGGCTTGCCTATAATCAAGAACCCTTGCCTGTTACTGGGAACTAATGCTGATTTTCCATCAGATTTATAGCCATTGTCAGTATAGGGCAGAATTCATTAGGGGCAACATCTCTGATTTGTTGATGGTTTGTCATGTGGTTTTGTGATGCATCTTCTTTTGAAGGCAACCATAAAGTTTTATTGACGCTGTTAATCCACCATGACAAGCTAAGCTACAAAGAAAGCAGATCCAATACTAGCTTCAGTTTTTTCTTGAAACGGCTGTAATGTAATTAACACATACTGCTGTCATTCAGAATCTATCCTTTTCTGCCCATATCTATTAGCCGTGAGAGGCAGCGACTAATTTGTGAGCTAATGGGGAGATATGTGCCTCAGAGATGGCGATACATAGTCATACATCAGGCTCTGGCTCGCTTGCTGTCTCCACCTGGGCAGGCTGTCTGGGTTGGGCGAAAGCCATTTGGGACCAGCGGGGTGTTTTGGAGCCGGTGAGGGACTGAAACGCGATAGTCAGGAGTGACGGGCGCAGACTAGGTGAGTGCAGAGCCACACTCAGAGGCGAAAACTTATCTTTTATTTATTTGCTCTGCCACACCGATTTCCACCTTGGCAGGATGGCTTCACAGTTCCCGCACGCATGCATGCACAAATACACACATACACACACACACACACACACACACACACACACACAAATAACCCCGACACAGAGGCAAACACTTGTACACCCAACACAAGGTAATGGACACTGACCAAATCTCCAAAGCTATGTGTTCGCACAGGTACAACCAAATGTGACCAAATTCTGACTTACCATCTTGCTACCACATGCATGTACTATGCACATACAATATATTTTAACAGGCACGCACCTTGTGACATACAGTGCATGTTTGCACGCACTCACATGTACCGCGTACAAGTGAACACACACCTACACACACAGTTCCTTTACAATGAGGCATTCCAGAGGTTTGGGTGGACTAATTCGCTTGGGAGCACTTGGTGAGATCAGATAAGCGATGTGTTAGTAATTTGCTCACTGATGACAAGCCCTCAAAGGAAACACCACACCGAGCCACATTCACTCCAGCACTTTCAAGTAGAAATAACCGTTGCTGCCTTCAAATTTAACAAAAAGCCGTTCTCTCATCATTACGTCGCTCTCATCTAATACTTTTCATTGATGGGGGGAAAAAAACACTTTTGCCAATAACTGGAGAGATGAAAAATGAAGGACTCAGACCTCGCCATGCTAGACTTCCTCGTGATGAGCTTTTGACAGACTAAAACAATATTAGTTCCTGTCAAATTACAAAAGGTGTTTGCAAGTGACATGGAGATAAGATAAACCAATACTTCACTATTTTCTAAGCCTCCGCTCTTTCTCCATCCACCCCTCCCTCTTTCTCTCCTAGTCTGCCCATTCTGTGTGTGTCATAAAGAATGGGAATAAAAAGTAGGGCGTCTCAGTGAGTAGGCACGGTGAGACTGGCCTGTCTGATTTGGCAAGTGATACAGAGAGTTTCTCACCGATCGGAGGCCACACCATTTCCCATGGAGAAAAACGGCACTGAACCATGGAGAAACTGTCAGCTTCAGAAGTTTCAACAAACGGCGTACTACACACAGGCGTGCACAAACACACACACCCAAACCCACACCCACACACACCCCGTATCAATTCTCATCGCCATCATACACACACACGTCTCACCCTTCATCTCTGTATATCTCTTTCATTGTTCTCTTTTCTTCACCAATACCGAATTCACTTGCAGTGTCTATGAAAATGTTGTAGACACTGCATGTATTCGTTGACAACCTTTTATTTTCATGACTAAATTGTAACGCAAAACAAACAATAACTTTTCTATAAATCTCGGTTCTTATGCCCTGACGAGTAAGACGAGATGAAATAACTGGCTCTCTAAGTAAGTTAGTGCAAGTACAAATTCTCACTGCCTCCAAGCATCTTGGATCATCATTGGATGATGTTGTTTTTCCTGCTTGGTGCCTGTCTGCGCAAATGCCAGCTTTCAATTTAACTCATGTGAGCAAGCTAACCTTGTCATAGCTACTAATGACTTTAGCTGGCTTGTCAAATGATGACTGCCTCATCTTCACCAGTGGCCTGCCAAGTTGTTAGAAAACAACAGAGGAGAAGTGAAAAAAAAAACACAAGCAATTTGAAATGACAGCTGAAGTCATGGCATCCAGCAGTGTATGCCAAGGTAAATATCAATATGTTGATTGATAACATTAGGCAAACAGTAACATCACGTCTCATAGACTTAATGAAAAATGTAAAGTTCCACTCACTAAATTTTGCCTGAAACAAAAAAAAAAGAAATGTGACTTAAAACTTACTACAATGTTAATTAAACGACTAAGACTACAACAAAATAAAAAAATCTTGTCAAAATGAACACTGTTCCAATGCCTCACCCGTTTCTCTCACTTACATCATCCCCACAACTGCTATTATTTCCAGCTCCTGACTCATAAATTACAAATGCATTGTTGTTACAGTAATCAATTACCAAGAACGTCAACACAATTGGCCCAATTTCCTCAAGTGACATCACAGTGTTTATAAACACACCCAGTCCTGTTTTCCGTAAGCCCACCCAACCCTGAAACACTGGAGCGTCGGCAGCATTGGGTGAGTGTTTAGGCCCGACTGGGTCAAGCAGCGGAGCCAGAGTTAGTTATCAGATCAAACATGTTATTTCCCCCTCGATGTCTTCCTATTGCTCTTGGGCACGTGCCAAACCCACGCAGGCGCCTCAGAGAGGGTTCCGGATAACAGGCTGTTACTGCTCCAATAAAGACACTACATTCTGCTGTTTATGATGCTATTGATGAGAGTCTAGTATCTTCATCCATCCCCTGTATAAAGAGAAGATTCATCACATTCCACTGCCTCTTCTTTCTCACTCTATTACAAACACCCACACACACATATTCTTCCTCTGACATAGACACAATCCCTCCAGGTGAAATACCATAATCCCTTTTAAATGTGCTTCTCTGGACCCAGACCAAAACGTGGAAAATTCAGAACAAAAATGCCTGCCCTCTCACTAAACCGCTTATGGACTGTGTACAAGGGGAGGGAAAATGGTGATTGAATGAGTCATTATGAAATGTAACAAAGCAAAGGGAAAACATTTTTGATTTGACGACTACTGATGGATTTTCCACACGTGTCCAGGAATCATACAGTGGTGTTTTATATAGTGAGGCCTATATAGTGTGTCTTATCGCTTAGCTACTCAAGCTTTACTCAGAAGACACAAAGTAGCAGAATGGGCTCAAACTTTCAGAGGGACTGAGAGCAAGTCTGGCTCGCACACACTAGATGGGATGGCATGCACAACAGTGTTCCACTGACCCACAGAGAGAAGCCATTAAATGCATGCAAACACACACACACAAACTCACAAACCATTACCTTTCTGGTTCACAATGATGAAATTAATATCGACAGCAAATACGGAGGCGATTTGTTCAGCTTGGGGCCTTGAATCCTGCTGTTCAGATTGTATCTGCGTGTGTGTTTGCCTGTATGCGAGTGAGTTCACATATATGCACGTGTCTGTGTGTGTGTGTGTGTGTGTGTGTGTGTGTGTGTGTGTGTATGTAAGTGTGTGTTTGTATTTGTGTGTTTGTATTTGTGTGTGTGTGTATTAGAGAGACACCATTCCGTAGCCAATCTCTCTGAGCAGTGTCCAACACCAGCCAACAGGAACATGATGAAACAGAAGGAGAAGAAGAACAATATGAAAAAGAGGAGGAGAGAGAAGTAAACAATAGACCAGTTAATGGACTGCTGAGCTGGCAAATAATTTATGACCCATTTTGGTGTAGGTACCAGATCCATTACTGTATATAGGCTGTGAAATGTAACCCCAATCCCTCTTTATGGTTGGCTTTACAACAGCTGTAGTTGTGGAGCACAACGGACTCACTGTAATTTATTATTTTATGTTTACACATGCACCCACATATGCACACACACACAAACACATGAACACACACACGCACAAATACACACGCAACAATACTTATCTCCCAAAATACACAGACATATGATTATGGCTAGATCCGACACACACAAGCGTACACACACTTACTATTACAGTCGCCCTGTATCACCAGATGCAGGGGGGGGGGAACTCATATTACCTCATAATCATATAAGGGGGGATGTGTGCATTCTGGGGTTGGTTTTTGCATAGACAAATGGTTTAATGCACTTTCTGAAAAAAAAAATCCCATCAATACAGCGAGGGTGAGAGAGACAGGAAAAGAGAAGACGTTTATTTCATGATGTAACATAATGGACCGCTTTGCACTTAATCAATTTAACCTATAGCAGAATATAATATTCAATATTTACTGTGATACCAGCAACTTACAAATGTATTTTAACTCTGGACTCTGCTCTGCCCCTGCCAACAAACCGCCTCTAGAACTCTGACAGACATCAAACACTCTAAAGCATGATGAAGCAAGAAGGTTAGTGGTCTCTGTATTGCCTTCAGTAGCTTCAACTACCAGGAAATCTGTCTGTATCCCAGTGATTTCTCTGCATCTGAACTGGTTTACATCTCATCAGCCCTTACAGACTTACCACTGTTGACCTCCCTGAACTCTACCCCCTCTCCACACCATCACCAGCCCCTCTTGTAAGGATCTTTTCTTCATATTCCCCACACTGAACTCTTCCCTGACCGTGTCAGATTATTCAATGCCTCCTCCACCACAGTCTTTGTAATGCATTACTTCAGCCTCTCAGTCCCCCAGTTCTGACGCCCTTGCCCTGTATACATTCAGACTCCGAGGACACCTGGTCTCTCACTGTTTAAATTTCCCACATCCAATCCTCACACCTCTTAAAGCTTCCCGCCTTCCTGACCTCTGTGTCTTCAGACCCATTCGCTTTTCTTCTGTCTAGTCATTCTAGTCTGGAGTCTACTCATGCTGTCCATGTCTCTCTGTTCATCCTGTTGCCAGTTCATGCATGTTTTTATGTTTTAAATTCTTTTTTCCATACTTTTTTTTCCAAGGTTACTCTGGGCCTGAAGTGACTTAATCCATAAAGAAGAATATAACAAATATAAACAGTATCAATCAGTCTCTCCTATCTCGTTGTCTCTCCTTCTCTTTCCCTTTTCAGTTACTCCTTTTTAAGACATCTATTTCCTCTAACCAACACTGAGGCCAAATTAGGAGTGCCTCTGTAACGAGCAGCACCATCTTTGTTCTGTGCCTCGGATCAAAGGGACATAGTGTTCACATGAGCGGCGCTGGGGTTTGGAACATTGGTGTGTTTGTATCACATAATGGCATCTTATGTAAGCCAGCTTTGAGTGACTGACTGTCACCTTGGGTTAGAAAATTAAGCTTGGCTTTCCAAGGTGTCTCTTCCAATGGCTCTTTCTATATGCCTTCGTTTAATTGTCTTACAGGTTCTCCCATTTGCTCTCTCTCTCTCTCACTCTCATTCACTGGCTCTCCCAACTATGTGTCTGTCTGTCTCATTTTTGTCATTCTATATTTGTATCTGTTTTTTTTTTGTCTTGCCAAGCCTTAGCTATGGGGAATGTGAAGAACTGAAGTGTAAATGGTCACTTACATAGACACACACGCACACAAAAATACCTCTCCCATCATCCTCCGTGTGTACTGTGTTCATTTGTTGTGCACAGTTCTCCTTGAACAAGCCTCAGATTTTATGTGATCTCATTACTGCAAGCTTGCCATGTGCACGCATCATCCACGCATCACCATAAGCAGGATAACACCTCTGTCGAATATTGTGCATGCTCAGAGAGGAACAACTGAGCTCAGAGTGAAAGGGGCGATTGAAAATGGGACTCCTAGAATGAGATAAAGACATTTCATCTACATGAGATGGCAGTGGGATTTCAGTATGCCTTCCCTAAATCCACCATACACACTCACACATTGACATCAACTACACACACACATACACACAACCACACTCACACATGGAAATCAATTACACACACACACATACACACAACCACACTCACATATGGAAATCAACTACACACACACATACACACAACCACATGGAAATCAACTACACACACACATACACACAACCACATTGACATCAACTACACACACGCATACACACAACCACATTGACATCAACTACACACACACATACACACAACCACACACACACACACACACACACACAGGCACTATGTGGGCCCTGGGGTTGCGTGAGGCGTGCGGCGCTCCCGTGCACTTTGACATGAAGCACTATTGGCAGGACGGCTCCACAGGTGTGTGGTCTGACGACACACAGCCTGCTCCGAGCGGCAGGGGGCGGCTTCACGAGTGATGTGAACAGACAGCAGTGTCATGAGGAATGAGGACACACCGGCAAAAATATGGTTGATGAAAAAAAGAGAGAGAGAGAGAGAGAGCTCAGCTAGAGACAGACATAGGAAGAGTAAAGGTAAGGGGAGAGAAATATATTAGTAAGATCGTAAGCAGAGTGAGGAGCAAGAAAAAAGGTGAAAGAGTGAGAGTGAAGTGAAGAGGAGATAACACGAAAAAGTGAAAAAAGTCAGAGAGGAGCATAACTTCTCTGTCCAAAAGATAATGGAATGGAAGATGAGGTGTAGAGAGACACATAAAAGCTGCCAAAACCCTTGAGAGGAAGACCACAACCAGCAACAGGAGGAAGCCGTAAAAGAGAGAGGCTGACCGACATAGACAGACAGGGAGTGAGAGGGAATGAGTAAGTGCCTTTCTAGGAGCATGTACCCCTCACTCTCTGGCCCTGTTAGTTCTGTTTGGCTCTGTTTGACCCTCGTTGACAGCTTTTTGCCACCCCCAAGCCCTCTCTCCAGAGACACGGACAAGGACAGTCATGAGA
This sequence comes from Clupea harengus, assembly GCF_900700415.2. Lineage (NCBI taxonomy): Eukaryota > Metazoa > Chordata > Actinopteri > Clupeiformes > Clupeidae > Clupea > Clupea harengus. Next base: position 20,330,760 of record NC_045173.1, on the reverse strand, counting down.
GCCGCCAAACCTAGAACTTTAGAAATCTCATATTAAGAATTGATAGAATTCATTTTGAAACACTGTTAATGACTTAAGAATGTATTAATCAAGTGCCTTGTATTAATAATGACCTTGTATTAATCATGTGCTTATGTAAGCAGGAACATGGCTTTTCTGTGTTTCTGTGTGTGTGTGTGACTTAGATTATTAGGTGTTGACGCCACTTGGTCTGCATATGTGTTTAAGAGAAGGAACCTTTTGTCCATGTTTGGGTTAGAGGTGATAAGAAGGGTCGAACTGTGCTTCTTTCGTCCTTGTGTAAAACTGACATCCTTGCATGACAGGAAGCATAGTAAGATGACCTCGGATGTCGGAGACCCACCAAAAGGTTATCCCTGCTGACAAAGTGTTTTGGCGTCAGAGAACGATAACTTCTTTCTATATAAACCTTGTGTGATGTGTTTTATTTTGCTTCTCTCGTCTGCTGCAGTCTGGGAGTAAGCCCGTGCCTCTCTCTGGCCCCGCCAGGACGTGGATGAGCCTGACAAGCTTGTTGTTGTTGTTGTTGTTGTTGAATAAATATACTTTTATGCAACTCCGGAGTCCTGAGGTAACTTGAGTGAATTTTCGCCTAACAACCTTGAATGCGCCAATGACCTCCTGACCTCTTATAGGGCTCATGGACAAAATGGAATGCTAGAACTAAAACAAAAAATACGTTTTTAATAATAATGTTTATTATTATTAATAATAATAATAATAATAATAAATATAGCTGCAGGCAGCAATGGCGGGTTCCTCCTCAACATTCCAATCATTACAAAATTGACATGACACTGACATGTATTTCATACATGTACACAACATTGGACAGATAATTGGATCAATGGCTGATTTGAAGTAATTTTTTTTAATTATTCACCAATTATCACTGTCGAGAAATATCCATGCTGGTGACATTATGGGTTCTTGAGACTTTTTTGTTTCCCATGAGCAATAAGTCATGGGTACCAAGTTTTAGACATTTTGGACTGACAGGGTTAAAATGCCACCCTTTTGAAAGTGACAACTTTGAAGCGTGTTCTGTCAGGCCACCTGTGCTCTGGTCAGGCCCTTAATGCAGAGATCCATTCTTTAAAAGCTTTGATTACAACAATAACTGTATGAAAGTGGGGATACACTTCACTAAAGGACGTTTGTAGGTTATGTACTACTACTGCTTGCTCTGCCCACACACTTTCCCCATCCATGCTGTTTTCCTCTTTCCCAGTGCAGGTCACGCCAAGGGATAAATGCGGCGGCCGCATGAGGATTAGAAGTAGCCCAAAAAACATAGTCCCACACAATAACACTGTTTTCAAAATTTCCCAAAACTGGTTAAAAGTCCATGGTTATAGGAACTCTCCCTGAATTGACATCTCTCTAGTCTCAGACCCCGTTTACACGATGGGAAAACGCATATATTTCCATGCGTTTTGGCCTTTCATTTACACAAAAACGGAGGTTTTATCACGGAAAACGATCATTTCTAAAAACTCCGGCCAAAGTGGAGATTTCTGAAAACTCCGTTTTTGTGTTTGCGTGTGAACTAGGTCAAACGGAGTTTTAGGTTGTCAAACGTCACAGTATGCGACTAAAAATGCTTCACGTCATGTGAGCGTCCTATGTTTACAGTTAGTTTGCTCAGGCTACTGATCATGGATGGTGTCAAGGTAGTGCTCATTTGTGCGTTAATGCAAACCCTTTTGGCCTGTTTGTATTTACAAACACAACTGATTTTTTACATCGAGGAGCAGAGGCGAAGAACTGCACGGAGGTCAGCAGTCCTTCTTCAGCTTTCTATACTCCCAAGACGTAGGTACATTGCCTGCCAACGTCGCCGCCGACGGTTTTGGGTCCGACCAGGGCGAACCGCTGTCTGGTGGGAAAACTTCGAAAAAGAACTCGTCCTCCCAGAAGAATGGCATGAAAACTTTAGAATGTCGCGCTCATCACTTCTGTCTCTTTCAGAGTTACTGCGCCCCTCTATAGAAGGTCAGACTACTGTCATGCGGTCGCCAGTCAGTGTTGTTAAAAAAGTTGCCCTCACCCTATACTATTTGTCTGATGAGGGTAGACTACGTAAAACGGCAAACGCATTCGGTCTGTCTAGACCGGCCGTTTCAATAATAATCAGACAGGTGTGTAGAGCCATAACAGTTGATTTGGGTCCTAAATATATAAAACTGCCAAAAACAGAAGCTGCTGTCCAGTCCCTTGTGCAGGGATTTGAAGAAGCTCATGGCCTCCCTCAGTGCCTAGGTGCTGTGGATGGGACACATGTAGAAATTAAGCAACCTTCTGCCAATTCCACTGATTACCTCAATAGAAAAGGGAGGTTTAGCTTAAACATTCAAGCCACCTGTGATTATAAATATTCATTCATGGACGTAGTTGTGAAATGGCCTGGGAGCGTGCATGACGCCCGTATTTTTGCAAACTCTTCCCTGAACACGTCCTTGAAAAATGGAAACATCCCTCCCTGTCCAAGGCAAATCATTGAAAATGAAGAGCCAATACAAGTGTACATACTAGGTGACCCTGCATATCCACTGCTCCCATATGTGATGAAAGAGTATGTGAATGGGGGAAGCACTGCCCAGGAGCAGTACTTTGGACTATCTTTGTGCCGAGCACGGATGGTGATAGAGTGTGCGTTTGGGAGGCTAAAAGCCCGGTTCGGAGCACTGAGAAGGGCTATGGACATTAATCTAGATGATCTTCCCTTTGTAATTTATGCGTGTTTTGTGCTGCACAATTACTGTGAGGCTTCTAAGGACAGAGTAGACGACCATAGTATAGTTGAGGCAATTCAGTATGACCGGGACAACCAGCCAGACACACAACCAGCTGTCAGAGGTGACTCCATGACAGCAGAAGGGAAGAGGGTCAGGAGAATCCTAACCCAATTCCTGGATCCTTAAAAGGAACAAACCTCTTTCCAGCGTGTCATCCAGTGTGTCATACTCAGTCATACTGAGCGTCAGACAAAACTGTCTGCTACAAATACAACCCTTTAAGATCTCATTGTTCAAAATGTTTTGGCTATGTTCATCACAGCATTTAAATGTACAAGACGTTTGTTCAAGCAAATATGTTTACAGTTGTTTTCTGTTTTTACATTTACATTGTACATAGTTAACAAGCCACTTGAATGGAATCTATTGACATTGCCAAGTGTTAATGTTTGCATGTTTGGTAGAATACCATTATCCACATAAAGAATGAGAAATTCTTAATGGTCCTGTGTGAAAGCTTTCTGAAATAAGTTGATCTGGTTTGGCCCATATTGATTAATCACAGACACACATCTTCAGTTTTCAGACATTTTACTTCTGAAGAGACACTTGACAAGACACAAAAACAAAATGCCTGATTGTCATTTAGCCAGAAAATCAGAGGTAGTAGTGCAAATAAGCTGCCTCTGTAGTGCAAATGTTCAAATAATAAATAAAAGCTACTTCAAGTAAACTTAAGACTTCAAGAGGAATAACTAAATTGACACAACAAGTGGTGCACATAGTTTGTACATAGTATCCATCTGTAAACTTTGTTAACAAAAATATTGGAACTGCTAGGGGTAACATTTTACACTAAACACCCCCAAAAACTAATACCCCCCCCCCCAAAAAAAAAACCAATACAAGTAATTGATACTTGCCAGTATGGTATAGAACACACAAAATGTATTTTAAGACATCAACCATCAGAGGTAAATTCACTAAGCTTCCTTGAAAAGGGCTTGAGTAAATGAAAACTGCCCCATGCCCTCGACAGGTGTGTGTGTCAAATCTGATGTGTTGATGGTGCTGAGTGGCCCTGCATTCTGTGTTCTATTGTCAGCTGATGAGTTGGGTGGGACTGAGTGCTGAACTGGTGCTGCATTTGGGAAATATGACTGTGGTGGTGGCGTGTGTGCATATATCTGTCCATAAGGACTTCTTCCGTCAAATGGCATGTTGTAATGTGGCGGTGGTGGCGGTGTGTGCACGACTTGTCGCAGGAGATTAAACCCATCAGCAATTGATGTTGTAAGCCTATCAAGTGTATCTGTTATTTTGCTGAAATTATCAGATGCTTGCTTTTCTGAGGTCTCGATCATTTCAATCAGTTTCTTCTTGACACCTTTGTCCTCTTCAATGGCATTCAGCCACTGGGTCTCAGCTGGCAGCTTTCTCTTCAGCCGTTCATGCCGGTGTCCATCCAGTTTAGCCTTTACAAAGTAGACCAAACAAAATGTATTCATTGTAACTATAATAGTTTGTAACTAATTTTGCAGAAGTCATTTGAAGTCATTTGATATCACCACAATAAATGATGGCCTACATTTCCCTCAGCATAATAAATCTATGTCCAAAGTCCTTAAGACTAAAAATCACAGACTTTGTATAGGAATATAGAAAAGTATTTGATATAAATATATATGAAGTCTTAAAATAAATAACATACACACACAAGTTCCTTGAAATAAAACCAAAAATAAATAGATGACAATAATATGACAATAAATAGCCTACATACCTGAAGCAGGGCTCTCCTCTCCTTCACTGTGGGGGTGGGGGCCACACTGCCATCAACATCCACCTCTGCTTCAGACTCTAGCTCCGCGACTTCAGACGAGGACGTGGTAGATGGGGTGGGGGAAGGTGCGACGGAAGAGTCCAGTTCGTTAGTTTCGATGCCAGACTGGATGGTTGTAGTGGCAGGGGAGCCACCCCAAACTTGCTCACATAGTTCGTAGTAGAGAAGTACCACTCTACCATGGCCGCTCCTACGTCCAGTGTCGACTGCATTCCGGTACTTTCCTCTGACTGCCTTCATTTTCGTTGTCAGGTGCGCCCGAGTTATTTCCTCCTTGACATGAGGATACTCCTCGGAGGTCTCGGACGGGTACTGTTCTAAGAACAATGCCAACATATCCCTATATTTAGTTTGGCATGATTCCCAATCCACATTATCGAGTGCTTTATTTGCCTTATAATCTAAGGCGACTCGAAGCAGCAGCTCCACTTCGCTGTCTGACCATACAAATGAACCTCGCGCCATATTTACTCTCTAAAGGAAAAGGAAGTTGATCGTGTTTTTCGTAGTTGTTGTTGGTTTTGAGAATTCTGATTGGTTTGCATGTCTTTATCCTTCCCGTTACACTGCCGACTACAGGTTTGGCATAGTTATGATGGCGCCCGGGGGCGTATTTATGCGGGTTCATATAAACAGAAACTTTTTTGAAAACGACCTTGTGTGTACGATGTTATTTTTGAAAACGGAGGGGCAGAAATATTCGTTTCTGGAAATACCCGGCTATGTGTAAATGTGGCCTCAGTCATACACAACTGACAAGAGGCATGCAGTGAACTGGACCAAGGTACAGCTAATGTCCAGCTGTTTGCAAGTGTACCTTGTGATGGTACAGCAGCTTGACAATACTTTATCATGGTCAGACTCTCTCATCCCATTTAACTACACAACATGCACAATCAGGGTGACCAACAGTATTATTAACATGAAAGCTTGTCTCGGGGGTCATGCATCTCACTACAAGCTTTTGATTAAACGTGAGGACCCTGTTAGCAAGTTATTTCTATTCATGTTTTGTTTGTGATTGAATGGTAATGTCAGCTAGCTAAAAACAATGTTAGTTAGCTTGGCTAAAATGTTTTTTATAGCAACAGATAGCAACAAATCAGATCAATGGAACTTTATTCAGAAAGGGGGGGTGGATGGAACATATACAGTAAAGGTGAAATGGTAGGCATTGTTCTGCCTTGAAGCTGCATGCGCATCCTCATTGTTTGTAACCACCAACCCATCTAAATGTAAAGATAATATCCAAGCTAGCAATTTTGCCAAATTTGACTGCAACTTTTTAGCATTGTAGGGCAAACACACTCACTGCAAAGTGTACTAAAACGGTCACCAGGTTAGCAAGCCTACCATAACCAAGGCTCAAAATACAGATATAACTCCAAAATAATAACGCACACAAAACAGGCCCTTAAGCTAAACAAAACAGAGAACAGAAATAAATAAAACAATGAAAACTAATGTGGGAAAAACAGCGGCAGTTGCTGGACACTACCTGTGGTAGAAATGCCCGTATTCGTTCCACAATAGCAACAGCATCATTATATAAATGTTCTTAACGTATGTAACAAAACATACCGAGGGCTGTTGAATTGTAACCTCGCTGCTCAACACTCGTCCACAGTCACGTCAACGGCTGAGGAGTCTGTCACTATGTGGTAAAAACATTAGGCTACATCTCACCAGGTTGAACACCATGCAAATATGCTAGCTACTATGGATGTAGTAAGAGAGTTGCCAGCCTACCTGAAGTACACGGAGCTAATGCCTAAAGCATTCAGTAAACCTCGCAGCAAATAATTGACTCCATTACAACACGGCAATTTAAACTATTGCAGGTCTTATTAAAGTACTTACTTACTTTATTTTATTTGTCATTGTCACAAAAACAACGAGACAGTAGAGGCAGCAACAGACAGCTAAAAATTTAAATTGCTGTGGACATTAACTGCCACAGCTAAATAATAATAAATAACAATCAATGAATAGATAAATAAATATCCCTGAGTAAATTAAAAAAAGAAATATATACATTGAGGTGCATCAATAGTTGCAGGGTGGAGTGTTAAGAGTGCAGTCTATGAGGGCGGGCCGGGGGGGAGGTGGGTTGGTTTTGGGTGAGCTGTTGAGAAGCCTTATTGCACGAGGGTAAAAGCTCTTTGCCATTCTGGAGGTGCGCGCTTTTGTTGATCTGAACCTTTTCCCTGACGAGAGTAGCGGGAACAGATAATGGGCAGGGTGGGAAGGGTCCGTGAGGATGCGATTTGAACGCTGCAGGCATCGGGAGGAGGAGATGGAATAGATGTCGGGCAGCTCTGCTCCGATGATCCTGCCTGCTGTTTCAATCAGCCTCTGGATGGCTGCCTGCTCCGCCTTTGTGCAGCTGGAGAACCATACGTTCAGGCAGTATGTCAGCACACTCTCTATAGCGCAGCGGTAGAAGTTGCTCAGTAGTCTCTGAGGAAGGTGTTCTTTCCTCAACTTCCGGAGGTAGAAGAGGCGTTGCTGGTCTTTCCCCAAGACGGAAGCTGTGTTGTTTTCCCAGGACAACTCCTCCGTCAGCGTTAGACCCAGAAACTTAAAAGAGGTGACTCGCTCAACCTTGTGGGGCGCCAGTGCTGATGGTCAAATTCGAAGAGTGGTGCTTCCCCAGTTGTACTCTCTGTGTGCGATTGGTCAGGAAGTCCAATACCCAGTTACACAGTGTAGCACTGAGGTTTAAGTCCTGAAGTTTGGAGATGAGTTTGCCTGGAAGGATCGTATTGAAAGCAGAACTGTAGTCTATAAATAGAATACGGATGTAAGTGTTCTTTAGCTCCAGGTGCTCCAGTGCAGTGTGAAGCAGCAGGGCTACTGCATCCTCTGTAGATCTGTTCGCTTTGTAGGCAAATTGGTGTTGGTCAAAGGAAGCTGGTGTGATGCCTCTTATGTGTTTCATGACCAGCCTTTCCAAACATTTAGCAGGTATGGGGGTGAGAGCCACTGGCCTATAGTCGTTCAGGCATGTGACCGCAGTCTTTTTTGGCACAGGTATGATGGTTGATGCTTTGAAACATGGGGGGACATGAGAAAGGGCTAGAGAGCGGTTCAAAATGTCTGTAAAAACCTCTGTCAGCTGGTCCCCGCAATTCCTTAGTACGCGGCCTGCCACACCATCTGGTCCTGCCGCTTTCCTGGGGCTGATGGTTTTCAAGCAGAGTCTGACCTCGTGGGGGCTCAGAGTGGGTGCAGCAGCGTCAGAGGGTAGGGGCAGAGGCAGCTGACCAGTGTTGTCCCTGTCGAACCGTGCATAGAACTGATTCAGCTCTTCAGACAGGGTAGCACAGCTGGACGGGGGGGATGACGCAGTCCCTTTGTAGTCCGAGATTGCCCTTATTCCCTCCCATACTTGTCTCGGATTGGTGTGAGTGTGGAAAAGTTGCTCAACACGTTGCCTGTGCTTGGCTTTTGCAGATTTTATGCCTCTCCTCAGTGCTGCCCTGGCTACGCTGTACGCTGGTGCATCACCTGATCTGTAGGCTGCATCTCTGGCCTTTAATAGTGTACGCACCTCTCTGCACATCCATGGATTTTGGTTGGGGAACACTCTCACAGTCCTCCTTCTTATGACATTGTTCACGCAGAAGTTGATGTAGTCCATAACTGAAGATGTGTATTCCTCCAATGCCCTTTTTGGGTCAACAGGAGCTTCCAGGCTGTTAAATATTGTCCAGTCCGTGCTGTCAAAACAGTCCTGCAGCTGAGGGATGGCATCCTCATTCCACACTGTTATGGACTTGGTGGCAGGCCTTGTCGCTTTTATTCTTTGTTGGTATGAGGGGTACAGGAACAGCGAGAGGTGGTCAGACAGGCCTAGGTGGGAGTCAGACTGTACTTTGTAAGCCTTAACAACACTAGTGTACACCTGGTCTAGTGTCACACTGCCTCTTGTTGCACAGGTCACGTTTGGATGGAATGTGGGGAGCACAGATCTGAGATTAGCTCGGTTAAAATCTCCTGCTACAATGAAGGCGCTGTCTGGGTGTGTGGCCAGTCTTTTACTTATGTAGACATGTAGCTGTGCTAATGCTAGTTTAGCATTAGCGTCCGGAGGGATGTAAACAGCACAGATGAAAACAATGCCAAACTCCCTCGGTAAGTAGAAGGGCCTGCACTTCAGAAGCATAAGTTCCAGTTCGGGGCAGCAATACTTTTCGACAATGCTTGCGTTTGTGCACCAGCAGTTATTTAAGAATACACACAGACCGCCACCGGACTTCTTACCCGAGTCAGCTGTTCTGTCGGCCCGGTAGACGGTGCGGCCTGCTAGCTGGATAGCTGCGTCTGGTGTGGTGCTGTCTAACCATGTCTCCGTGAAAATCATGCAGCAGCAGCTTGTCAACGTCCTCTGTGCTGTGAGTCGTAGTCTGATCTCATCCAGTTTATTTCTTATTGAGCGGACATTGGCGAGGAAGATTGAAGGAAGCGGTGGTTTGGATGGGTTAGCCTTTAGCCGAGCTCGTACACCGGCCCGCTTGCCTCGTTTCTGCTTCCGCTCACAGCGTCTCCTCTGCCGGCCCGTTGAGGCAGAGCTTTCGCTGGGTAAACTGTGGATCTCGGGAGGAATGGATATCTCGCTTGACAGTCGATGTAATTCACGATTTATGTCCAGGAGCTCGGCACGGCTGTACTGTTGTGCCAGTGCAGGGCACATGAGTGCTAACAAACAAACTATTATAGTAGTAGCATAACGGAACAATTGCTAATCGCTAACGATATGCTAGTGGCTAAAACTAACGAAATCTCTTGAAATGTGCTGACTTTGACATTATGACAAACTAGTTAGTCAACAACTGTCCTAACACAGTCAAACACCAAGCAAGTGCAACACACAAGACAAAGCAAGACGGCAAATAAGTTACTTACTAGTTCAGCAGACAGTAGAAATTGGGCAGCTTCAGGCAAACCTACATTTAGCAGTAATATGCCTACGGACCCTGGTATGGCAATGGCACGGAGGCGATTCTCCATATGAAAAGTCATTGTAGCGCCCCAATTTTTAAAAAACTGTTATTTTAAGGTAAAACTGTTTATCCTAACCCTAATCCTGATGTACAATTACTGTATAATGCCACTTTAAGAAAACAGCACGTCAGCCATGGGCTGTCTAGAAGCTACTGGATCCTAAAGCTAACAAATGTAGCCTGTCAGCCGTGGGCTTGCCTATAAACTCCTGGGTCCTAAAGCTACCCGGTTACATTACATTGGGAATTGCGCTAGCAATTAGCCAAGCATGCATGTTTCAAATATTCACCAAAAATCTCCTTTTCATCTTACAGTCAACTTTTTTCAGATTTGTGTACTAAACATTCTCAAGTGTCTTCATATGAACTTGTGATTGAATCAGAGTATCACTTTTTGAATGAAAAATGTGTAAAGCATTGTTTTAGCGTTAGCGATTAATGCAATTTGCTTTATATCAATCATTTTTGAAGATATGAAGTTGCCTTTGCACATCGGAACATGTTGTAGTGTCTCCCACGTGCTTACCAAGTTTGGTGTTGATATCTGAAAGATTTGCTGAGATATGACTTTACTTCCTGTTTGGCATCTTTTCTGCTGAATTTCATTTTTGAAAATCGGTCAAACGGTTCAAAAGTTACAGTGTTAACAAAAGTCCAATTTTGACCCGTTGGTGGCGCTAGTGTGGTCTAGTGGGAGACATGAAACTTGGTGTGAGTAAAGTAGGGACTGTCCTTAATGAGTGTGCCAAATTTCAGAAAAAGTTACCATACGGTTCTAGGGGCTGCCATTGACTCCAATGGCACAAGAATAATAAGAAGAATACCTACAATAACAATAGGTTTCCTCCTGACGGAGGAACCCTAATAATTTAAAAAAAGATCTTCAAACTACCCCTGCCACCCATGCACTTGACCTATCCAGCCCAAAGCAGCTAGGCTGACCTGCCAATCAGCAGAACAGTGGATTGGATGAAGAACAGAATGGCAGAGGAGGACAGGAGGGGGGAAATAAAACCAACCAAAACACCACCTAACACAATGCAACTTTGATCTTGTCGCATGATTGCTTCATTTAGTGAACAAAGACACTGCTCTGCTATTAGACACAGAAAAATACACCAACAAAAATGAGCACGGCAAAGGAGTCTGTTTTGCAAGGGACCAGGAGGAGAGCATTAATTCCAAAAAGAGATTCTGTCCCTTGACAGCTGCAAACAGCCCCCACGTCAGCCAGTGATCCGGCATCGGGCACAGGGTGCTCAGAAGACTGATAGGTTCGTGACAGATTAAAGCCACAATGCAATAAACTATCACACCCACCAAGCCCACCAGGGCAGCACGGCCAGAGGTGTCACTGACCCCACTCTGATCAGGGACCGAAAAAGCAGATTGATATGCGTCCACCTCCCTCGCTTTGTGTAAGCGCCAGGGAATACAGGAGAGCTCAAACAACAAAAGTAAACACTGAATGCAGCGGAGGAAAGGCAAGAGACAGAGAGAGAAAGAGAGAGAGAGAGAAGGAGAGAGAAAGCTGGAGAAAAATCAGTAATTGCAGAGATTTTCTGAAAGAGCAACAACCAGCAACAACCAGGGAGAGCAACAGTGATGAGAATGGCCAGAGAAGGAGAGCGCAAAAAATAGCCCAGGTGAGTGTGTGAGAGGGCGAGTCAGCAAGAAACAGGGAGTGCCACACAGAGAAGGAGAGGCAGACTGACTGAGAAGGAGAGGCAGACTGAGAACGAGAGAAAGACTGAGAAGGAGAGGCAGACTGAGAAGGAAGGAGCTCAGGCTGAAAGGAGCAGACAATGACTGAACACTCCTAGCTCCAGTGCCAACACAGTTTAAAGTGTTTCCTTATGCCCGTTCACAGAAGGCAAAGGCTGACACGCCACTGACTTCAGCAGCCCACGCATGCTGGCTTACGTCAAGGGACACCATTATGGTGATGGGAGGGGGACAGACATTGGACACTGCACTTCACAACTGCAGGTAGCAACCCAGGCAAAGAGATGTCCTCCACTGTTCAGACAAATTCTCAACGAATCAGTCAACTTCAGAAACTATTGAGTAGATGCAGTGTTCATTCACTGGTCTCCCTGCATTCTACCTTTGCTACATGCTATTGCTGTTTCAGAGGGCAGACGTGGGGTGGGTTTGCACTTCTTCTGCTTTTTTGCCCAGAACTTTTGCATGTCGAACAGCTTGCCATGAAGGCTCGGCTCCAGCACTGATGTTTGAGTGACCACCTCAACACAGATGTCTTACACCGGCGAGTAAACTAAGAAACTCATTACTGCCAGTTTTTGCTACAGCCAGTCTTCGTTCTGTTACAGAGGTTTCCTATTCTATTCCAGGGCAATCAGGAAGGTGATTGAGCACAAAGGAGCACTCCCCCCCAACCCAAACCCTAAACCCACAGGCTGATGATCCCATCCTGATCTGGCGTGGGTCCAGAGGCTCATCCGTCTCGGAGACAGTTAAGACCTCGCCTCACTCTCCTCTTTTCATCTGGGTTTATGTGCTGCCCATCACTCTCGTATTTTTACAGCTGTCTACCAGGAATCAGGGGCTAAGACTGATCCACACATTACCTGATTTAGGAGCCTAGAGGAGCAATGGTTGTGCTTGGCTGGCCGCCTGGCTAACTGACTGGCATTGGCTTTCCCTAAGGACATGATCCTTTCTGGACTAGTGAAACAATACCAGGCCACCAGTAGACTGCACTCAGGGTTAGAGGCCGTTGACAGCTTGCCACTGACGTTCAATTTATCCATTCAACTTTATTTATATAGCGCCAAAACAATAAAAATTGTCTCAAGGCGCTTTACAGAGCCCAGGGCCCGGACCCCGTAACATACATACACAACAATCCACACTAAGTAAACAAAGTAACGCAGCAGTTTAATTTTATAACTGACTGGCCAACACACAAAGGCTCAGGTGATTCTACTACACCCACTTCTCCTTATGCTTGCGGAAGGACCTAGCAACATTAAACCATTTGGAAAGTCATCCATCAGGGTATAGCAGCTCTAGAGGTTGCATGAGCACTCGAGCATTCGGGTGCTTGAGCAGTTACATCAATTCTCGAGTTTCTACATTAACATTGAGTACTTTATCATACGTTAATCATGTGATGGTACGTATTACCTCAAGTGCCTACTATTTTAGCTGACAGGAAGGTAACATTGAAGTTTTGTGATGACACAGAGGGTTGCTGTTAGGTGAAGCTATCAATTAGGCCTATTAGTTTTATAGGAAACAAGTAATCGATTCATAAAATTATGCACTCATGCAACCTCTAGCCGGTGCTTAAGCGGCTCTGTAATGTTACTATACGCTGTTCCAAAATAACAATGGAACGCTATGGACTGGACTGCACTGAGGTTTGTACTGTGTCAACCACTGAGGTTTGCACTGTGTGAACCACTGCGGTTTGTACTGTGTGAACCACTGAGGTTTGCACTGTGTGAACCACTGAGGTTTGTACTGTGTGAAGCACTAAGCACTGAGGTTTGTACTGTGTGAACCACTGAGGTTTGTACTGTGTGAAGCACTAAGCACTGAGGTTTGTACTGTGTGAACCACTGAGGTTTGTACTGTGTGAAGCACTAAGCACTGAGGTTTGTACTGTGTGAGGGGGAGCGTGCCTATGTTCCCACAGCCCTATGTTCCCACAGCCCTATGTTCCCACAGCCCTATATTCCCACAACCCTATATTCCCACAGCCCTATGTTCCCACAGCCCAATGTTCCCACAGCCCTATATTCCCACAGCCCAATGTTCCCACAGCCCTATGTTCCCACAGCCCAATGTTCACACAGCCCTATATTCCCACAGCCCTATGTTCCCACATTTCTAAGAGCTTTTTCAAAATGAGGTCTTATGTTCCCACAACTCTGTGTTCCCACATTTCTAATATTCATTACAAAATTAGGCCCTATGTTCCTACAGTTCCCACATTTCTACCCCTGCCTGGTAGTTAAGGGTTCACCATTCCGTAGCTGGCGATTTGAAGGAGCTAGCTAGCTTCCAATCTCTAACCCTAACCCTAGAACATAGGGCAGTGGGAACATTGGGACTCCTTTTTTTAAATAAATCTGTGAACATAGGTCTGTGGGAACATAGGGCCTAATTTTCAAAATTGTCAATGAAAAAAAATCCTTAGAAATGTGGGAACATAGGGCTGTGGGAACATAGGGTTGTGGGAACATAGGGCTGACCCGGTGTGAGGCACTAAGCACTGAGGTTTGTACTGTGTGAAGCACTGAGGTTTGTACTGTGTGAAGCACTGAGGTTTGTACTGTGTGAGCTCTTCCACTGCTTGTATACCTGGTGCTGCGTTGCCCATACCCTCATATGGGTTTCCTGTTTTTCCCCTTCCTTTGGTTTAAGGCTCACTCATCCAACACACAAAGTACCGTTAGGGCAGACTGATCCAGGCGCTCCAGCAGGACATCACAAATGCCCGGGTGAGCTTTCAAAATGGATGCCTGTCTGGATGACTTTTTGTGTGTGTGTTTGTGTGTGTGTCTGTGTTTGTGTGTGTGTGTGTGTGTGTGTGTGTGTGTGTGTGTCTGTGTGTGTGTGTGTGTCTGTGTTTGTCTGTGTTTGTGTGTGTGTGTGTGTGTGTGTGTGTGTGTGTGTGTGTGTGTGTGTGTGTGTCTGTGTCTGTGTGTGTGTGTCTGTATTTGTGTGTGTGTGTGTGTGTGTCTGTGTTTGTGTGTGTGTGGGTGAGATAGAGAGTAAGCCTATGTGGGTCTTTGTGTGTCATAACAGATAGCTTTGATCCAGGAGGACATCAGGTTCCACCTCGTGCCGTTTCTACTGTTTAAAGACTAAGGATTCCCGCTGTGTGGCTTGGGCACATCTGGTAATTAGACGCTCTCCTGGAAAATAAGAAAAAGGAAAATCACTTCCACGTCTACACACATCAAATAAATCTCTCTCGCTCTTTCTCTCCCTCAGTCTGAGGCTTTCTGCTTCAGCAGTTGCTCAGCATGGTGTCATTTTGAAAGAGCATCTCAGGAAATTGTGATCCTTGTTGTTGACTCACTAGGCAGTGTTTAACCATTATCCAGTGGTCTGTAAATGCTTCACAATCTTGAATCTATTACCCGGATTTGTCTGTCTGTCTGTCTACCTATCTTTTTTTTTCTGCTTACATAATTACATTTTGAGTGTATTGTGCATTACTGCCTGCAATCCTATTTAAACTCACACAGACCAGCAACTTTTACTCAGCATTGAACTTTGCAGAAGATTGACACCTGGGGGCCTGAGCCCTCAAAGCGCTTCATTCAACAGACCATCTAATCAGAAGGCAGGCCAAGAGTTTCCCACCAAAGGCTTGTCAGTCATTATCCTTCCTACACCACAACATGCAAAAAGTTGGTTTGCTTGCTAACTGTTGCAGTTTAAGATAACAGGGAGATTTTCAGCCCAAGGCTTTTTTTGAAAAAGCATTATTTTTGTTGCTTTTACAGCAACATTCTGCTTCGTATGTCCTTTTTACGAACTCTGATATGAGTTTTCTGGTCCACTATGCTTACCTCACTAGAGGGAAATCCCAGAAAGTGCACAGGCGTGTGGGGAAAAATCCACAAGGCCCCTGCTACGGTTCAGCAACGTGTTTAAAAATGTTTTCTTGACATGGAGCTACGACAATAAACACTGGCCTCCTGATGAACGTGGGGGTTGTGGTAATCCCAAAAACAATACAGCCCAGGGCAGCCCCTCGCAGCCAAAGAAAACCCACGGAATATGCAATGCAATTAATTGTGACGTTAATAAAAAAAAATTCATGCCTGGACATCTGGAGACAAATGAAACTGGAGCACACACACTGGGAATCATGGGAAAGCTCGTATGAAGTTCCCATTATGGCATCAGCTTGCCTCATGCTGCTTATGGTAGCATGTGCCATATGTCAAATGCATATTCTCTCCCAAGCCAGCCAGGAAGAGACAAAAATGTGTTCGCATTAATGAATATGACACATTCTACTCCACATGTTCACTGCAACTGACAAACTAACTCTATGGTATCTCAAATTAACTTCCTCTGTAATATATGCCACATGCTGAGAAGTCAATCTAAAAGGCTTTTTTTCTTTCCTGTGAAATCTGATTGATCACTCAAAGTCAAAGGTGTTGACATCTCCGCCCACCCATGACATAATTTCCATTAGCTGAATGTGCAGGGACAGCTGTATTCTCCCTGTCAGTCACAATAGAGGTGGACAGATGTGCTCATGACATGGAGGCATATCAGCACATTCCCTTGTGTGTGTGTGTGTGGGTGTGTGTGTGTGTGTGCGTGTGTCGGTGTGTGTGTGTGCGTGTGTGTGTGTGTGTGTCGTGTGTGTCGTGTGTGTGTCGGTGTGTGTGTGTGTGTGATATGTGCCACAGCCCTCGTGCTCAAAACTACTTCACTCACATGACAGGTGAGAGTATTTATGACTCTTTGCCTGACATTTGTGTTTGCTACCTGGCCCAAGCACTCACAATATAGTGATCACTCAATCACCAACCAATACAAATCAAGTCTATAGTATGCAAAATGATAAATGAACATATTTGATCTATCAGCAAAGATTTCAAGCGAAGTTTACATACTCTGCAGTGAAAATGCGCAGTGTTTAAGTATACTCAAATTGACCTTGGCGTTGCTTCTGTTAGTCAACAAAAATGCAGACTTCAAATTGGCTTCCAGATGATCCATACTTTTGGAGCACAGCAGTTCTGGCAAGCAGCAGTGGGCCAGCTACTGACTACAGCGAGCTGAGCCAGTGAGCACCACAGAGGAAGACCAGTAATTCCCTCTCCAGCACTGACCTACAAACGCCAGCATCAGCACTGTTAGGGCCCAGAGAGAGAAAGAGAGCAAAAGGAAAGATTGATAGAGAGAAGGATGGAAAGAGAGACTGACGTGATGATGTGTTTAATATAAGGTGTGTGTGTATGGTGAGCATGTATGTGTATGAGCGTGAGAGACATCTGAGATTATGGGAGCATTGCTGCTGCTGCTGAAATCGGACTGGCCTGAAGCACAGAGGAGGATGTGATATGTGCTAAGAGCTTTGCAGCTTCAAATCCCTCCAGCCCTACCCCACAACCCTTCCCCCATCCATCAGGCAGTGTTGTGTGTGTGCTGGGAGGAAGGTGGGCAATATGCCAGTGCCTAAGGCAATGGTACTCTTGAAGTGCATACATTTTGTCAATGTTTTAGTTTGTTTCTGTTGTACTGTTATTTTGTTTTCTTCTTTTTTTTTGCTTTGGTGCATAGTAGAACCACGGCGGCTCGCTTCCAATGTGATGCAAATTCGGATAAATCGCATAGAATAAACGGATTGAAAGTCCTGGGCAAATCTTATAGACGAATCTATGAATGCGAAAGTGCATTTAGAGTTTATGGGCTGGTCATAAATGAAGACTCCTGACACAGTCGAATGCTTTACCCAGTGCAATAGCTAATCATCTGTCCGAAATGCGAGAGGGAGAGCGCATGCAAGGAAGGGGCCTGCTTCGCAATATATGTGCATTGTTTATCTTGTGAGGCACGGGACATTTCGGCCGACTAGTATTTATGACTATTAAGACTATGATTATTTCCCTGATATATATATATATGCACTGTAGACAGGTGTGTAAATATGATCGTGGAGAAAGCCTCGGGATTCCCTCCATCCCAGACAAAAATGAACAAACACTTTAACATACACGATTGTTAGACTTGCAAGTATCGCACACTTAATTTAAACAAATCATTCCATTGTTTCAAGGTAAATGATAGAATGCTTTTTGAGAAAGTCTCTTCGTAATTTACCGACCATACAACCCTGGATTCTAAAATCCTAATGAAGGAGGCAGTGCACAACCAAATCATTGAGATATAATCTTTTCTGCCAAGCTATTTATGTAACTGCTGTCCCTGTATATTCCAATAAAAAAAAAACTCAATCCAGGACAGCAGTGGCTTGTTGCATAATTCTGCGTACAGTTTGGGTGGAAAAAAACAGGGATTATAATATAGTCAAGGAGAAATGAGAAAATGTCCCCTATGTTAGAATAAAAGAGGTGGAGCTTGCAGGACACATGAATGAGGGAGAGCAAAGAATGAATCCCATCCTGGCGTTTCACATCAATTCACAACATCCCCCGTTACAAATATTTCGAGGGGCCGATGCACTCAGCAGTGGAATTCTTTAAAGTTGCGGAGGAATGACGACGCTCATTACATATATTTCTCCAACTGTGGTAGAAATAGTCCTGCTGTGTAAACAACAACAGGGTTATGAATAATGATGGATATTTATTTGAAAAAAATTATGAATCACTGAATCATTCATTTCAGAAGTGGTGGGTGCGCACAGCAGTGTGTCTAGTGGCAGGTGCAGCTTCTCAAGAGATTAAAGCACGATTGCCGCACATAATGAGTGGGAATCGTTTTCAAACGTTACAGTAATATTAGTATTCAAATGTCTTGCTATCTAGTCGGAACGTGTGGCGTGAGATACGTGGTACACATATTGAAAATGCCCCGTGGGTGACCCAACTAGTACGAGTTGGAAAAAATATGCATTCCGCAATTATTCTCATTTTATGAAAGTAAATGGGTGCACAGAAATTCCCATTGGTTACCTGAATTTCAGGTTGCTCCTCTGATATACAGTACACCTAAACAATCTTGAAGCAGTTCACTTCGAAGTTCAGAGACAGCTGCCAAGATAGACCGCTTTAAATCATACCTCCATCCCAGCAACCCAAGGCACTGTACATCAGTCACTCTTAAATCTCCTCTATTCATTCTTACTCGATCATCTAAAGCAGCGAGGCACGTCTACACCGGTAAACTTACTCCCACTGTCGTTGGAATAGAGGCAACTTCTCAGGTTGGAAACATTCGGGATACGTAGCAACGAATAAGACCACTGGAGTTAAAGGCATGACTTTGTAAAGGCAAACTAATGAACTGACAAAAATACACAACGTTGCACAACTGTGCCATTCATTCATAACGCAAGTTACTGTGCCATTCATTCATAACGCATCACATGGCATCTTTGATAGTGCAATAGTCAGCTTTTTCCATGATATACACATGATTCTGAAATCGTGACACAACGGGTAATGTATTGTTTCTCTGTGTAACAGCAAGGGCAATATGTAAATATGCGTTCTAACATCGTCTCAGCAATATTGGAGTCAGTATGAGGTGCCCGGGAAGGACGCTCATTAGCCTGTAGGTTATTCTAAAAGTAAACACATATAATTGAATATCAGCACATGAGAAAAGCCTGTGTTAGGATACGGTGATTATTTGAAGACAATGGTACGTTCCCGTAAAATCGAAATGATACATGAAGCACCAATACTTCAACAGCGCTGAGCTACTCAATTTGTCTATACCGTAGAAATGTGAGCGTTTTGTTTGGCGCTTTTTCGTTTGAACAGACACATTTAAACAACTATGAAACGAATACGAATACGGACGTAGAACCGAACGCATACAGATGTAAACCGCATTCTTTTACTGAAGGTATGTGCAAAGAGTCACTAAAGGCAACTACCTCAGCTCTTCGGAGCACTCTCTCTTGCTCGCATCACTCACCTGCGTTCCTCAGCTTCTTGTTTCTATAGACGGAGAAAATCACCAAAAGGTTCCCCAGAATATCAACCACTATTGTGAATATCAAGAAGCAGCCCAAAGTTGTAATGACCCACGGAGGTCTATTTAGAGGTTGCTCGTTAAGGTCCTGCGAAGAACTGTTCAGATTACTTCCATTTATAAGCATTGTATATTCTCACGTAACTTTCCTCACAGTTAATAAAATAAATGTGCACATTTGCGTTCCATGAAGTCTAAATGTTCACGCCGAAGCTGCCGTAAGGTTCTCTGATGCTTCTTCGCCTCTCCATGGTGTAGGTATGTATACTCCCCAGTTTGGCGGTCAACTTTCTCTATTATCAGTTTAACTTGGATGTGCCAGGAGGTTTCACTTTTATGGGTATGTCTGCTCCCATCACATGGTCGATATGTGGCATCCAGCGGCAACTTTAGACCTCCCCAACATGAGATTAAATTGAGTACCGCGGATTGCGAGCATGCTGCCGCGCTGTGGCAGCGAAGGGAAACAGTGCTCACGAGATGCCGTACACAAGTACCCTCCCTCTCCTCCTCCAATACCCGCTTGGAAGCCTCGATGCTCTCTCATTCACACCTCGCAGCAACTCGCCGTTCATTTATTCATGTGCTCATTCATCATTATTTAAATAATAAAGAAAAAAAGTATCTCATGCTTTATTTATTCCACGTCCTATCCATTCACATGTTTTGAAACAGGCACATGGCAACACAGTGTGATGATAATAATTGAGTAATATAATGAGAATGTAATTATAATGATGATGAATGATAACAATAATAATAATAACAATAATGCTATGGCGATGATGATGACGACGATGAAGAAGATGACGAAGATGAACTGGAAAATGGATATTACTTAGATTGCATTATGGACCAGATACTAGATATGATCATGTTACAGTAAAAAACATTATCATCCTTAAAGATCTGTGTGGTCTCCAGCATGTGGATTAAGGGAAGGCTTGTTATCTCTCTCTCTCTCTCTCTCTGTGTTTTGATACTGCTCACAGTGTAGGCTAAGCACTGGAGCTTGTGATGCTGTCAAATATTGGAGTATATCTCTGGATGCCCAAATATACCATCTCATCATGACAAGCATTGAATGAATACAACAAAATAAGGTTTTAGTCATCTTTGCCATCTTTCATTATGACATCGCCTAGACAGCTTTGTGAGAATATATTCATATATTTGTTTTCCATGACTTATCAAAGGTCTAACCTACCATAATGCTACAATGGCCCTGATAGACATTTATCCAATAATAATACCCAGCACCTGTTATAGAAATGGATGGATTCTAACAGAGCTAAACATAGCACAGAGGAAAAAAAACAACAAGGACATGTGACTGTCTCGCTATCGCACTCTCCCAGTTATACCCACATACTCTTATACAGTCTCTCTCATGCAACCAGCCACAAATGTGTGTACAAGCAGTCTCTCTCTTCCACCTACTTCTACACACACACACACGCACACACACACACACACACACACACACACACACACACACACACACACACACACACACACACACACACACACACACACAAACACACACACACACACACACACACACACACACACACACACACACACACACACACACACACACACACAGTCCCCAGCGGAACTGTGCATCATCCAGTCAGACATTGAGAGGGGTTGTCAGTAAGCCTCACACAAACAGAACCTGCTGCTTTAATGTAACTTTAATGCGGAAACATCTCACTAATGGGCTCTCTGTGGTGAAAACAGCTAATTGGGATGTCAGCGTAGGATTCCTCTCTCCTCTGTCCCTCTTGCCCTCTTGCCCTCTTCCTTGGCTCTCTTCTCTCCACTCAGATTGTACTGTGTGCTTTTCCTCTCCCTCACCGGCTTGCTCCTCCATTTGGGCAGGAATGGGCTCAATGCATGGTGCAACTTTATAACCAGGGCAGGGCACCCTTATGATTTGAATGTGACAGTTACGACATGACACAATGATACTCCTGGGTCATTCCACGCCAAACGGGACAATTAAGGGAAAATTCCCCACTCGACCATCTCAGATTTGGCTGAAAAAATTCAAGGTTGTTCATACACTTCTTAATATGAATAGTCCCAAATATTAGCTCTCTACTCCCAATAGTTTTTTCACAATAGGATGTTTTAGGGGGAAGGGGGTGCCAATACTTAAGACGCTTTTTGAGCAGCGTTTTGTGAAGAGCCATTTTCAAATTGCTATTACTAGAAAAGTATTTAAGCTAGCTCCTTCAAACTTTGTACTAATATTTTGGACTATACCTATTAAGAAGTGTATGAACAACCTTGATTTTTTTCAGCCAAATCTGAGACGGTCGAGTGGGAGCCATTGTCCCGTTTGGCGTGGAATGACCCTCCTGTGAAAATGTGCTGTGTTTTGGTTACACTGAATGGTCTGAGATTTCAAGTTATCCCACATGTTTACTTTAGTCTTCAGAAGCCAATTGACTTCTTTGTACAGCAAAGTAATGGGTACTCTTGTGGTCTCAGTTGCACTGCACTGCACTGCTATCTACAGCCATCTGCTCAATGAAAGGTGTCCCATTTCCTGGATTACATTGCGTAGGGAACCTCTTGCATAAGAACATGAAATGATGGAGTCGTTGTCTTGTCTCAGTGCATTCCTCACTTGATAGCACATGTAACCTTTTTAAAAAACAGAAGCCTGGTAAAACACCAGTGGGTATTGTGAGATTTTTTAAATATAGTCATCGTTGTGGCTTTGAGGCTGACCAAACTAGCGAGGGTGTGCCTGTCTACCTGTTTTAAAGGTACTGCAGACATGTATCAGTAACAAACCATTCAGTAATGACACATGGAATAGCCATGGCTTCAATGGAGAGAACAGACCTTGAAATGCATTCAGAGAGCTTACACTGGTGTTAAAGATTTCTCAGTCTGAAGTGATTCAGGAGGGGCTAGAGGAACACTTTCCTGCAACCCGATGAAATTAGGCATACCCACCACTGCTAAAAGCAGTCATGTTTTCAAGGAGAATGGCAGAACTTCTTTATGCTCTGTAATTTTGTTTCAATGGCTGCAGTTTTGAAGGACAATTGCATTTGTAGAGGCAAAAAAGCATAGGAAGAGAAGGACAGATGCAGAAGGGGAGAGAAAGAGAGAGTCTGCAAGTCTGTAGGCTGTCTGAACAGGAGACCACTAGACAGGCACGTGGTCTCATGCTCTAAGGACTAAAACTGCAGCCGCTTGTGTCTCTCTCTCCCTCTCTCTCTCTCTCTCTCTCTCTCTCTCTCTCTCTCTCCCTCTCTCTCTCTCTCTCTCTCTCTCTCTGTCTGTATGCACATGCTGGATGCAGGGAATTGACAGAGGACATCACTGATAGGACACTATTCTCTTGAGGCAAAGTCTTATCTGACTTCTGTTGGAGATTAGTCACTGACTTCCAAACCAAACCTGTCAATGTCTTAAAGAGCCTCCACTTGGTGGGGGTAGGATATAGTATAAAAAAAGAAAACAGTATCCAGACAATTTATCTGTTATTTGTTCCAAGTTTTAATGCTTCGGAAGTACAAAGTTATCCAAGAGAATCAGCATGGCCAATGCCAAAACTCTGCACAGGATCATGGGAAACATCAACAAATCTCAGCGCGTGGATCTGTTTTCTTTTTCTTACTTTTGCTGTGTCAGTCCCTGCTGCCCAACACCCGTGCTGACATTGGATGTGCCTGCACTCTCCCTCTACTAAGACACAACCATATAAATCCCACACTTTGCATATACCTCTGCTAAATAGAGGCTACCTACCTTAGACAAGTGGTCACGACCCCCTTAAGTGGTCCATTGACCTTCAGATAATCATGTTATATTGTAAAAATATATTTTTAAAGCCTCCTCTCTCATGTTTTGTTGTGCTAGAGTTTAAATACATGACAATATGCAAGTATGGAAAGTAGCCAGAGCCAAGGCTATTCACTGCCCTTAGTTTGACCTGAGAATAGAGATTAATGCTTCCATTTTGAAGGGAGCGAAAGGTCAGTCAGAGCTGTTGTAACAATGACCAGAACATTTCACTTCTGCCTGAGTAGTTCCCAAGAATGTCAAAAGAAACACCAAAATCTACTGTAAAAAACTATAGTTTTCCCCAATTCTGATGGAATGTTAACAATTGCTTTTGTGCAATGCAGTTTACTTTACCAGGGCATGGACTGAAGATTATCCAGGGCAATGGCTACGGCAAGTCTAGGTGAGCATTTCAAATTTGATCTTAAATGATGGTGTGAGGTATTCAACATGGATTAGTCCCCAAACATAGGTACACACACACACACACACACACACACAATCATGCCTGTGATGTGAAATTGTCCCGCGCTCCACTGACATACCCCCCTTCTTAATCTCAAGGAAGAGGTCCAATCATTGGAAAAATAATAGAAACCTCAACGTCAAACAGCACCATTTTTCTATCTTTAATAGCTGACAGCTGTAAACTGCCTGTGTGGGTCTATTTGTGTGTCACAGACGGGGGAACCAGGCCTGGTGGCTGAAATCCTCTCAATATCCAGTAATGCTGGTTTGGGTTCGAGTCCACCTAGGGTCAGAGAGCCAGCACTGCTTTCTTAAATGTTCCACTAAGATAACTCAAACAGGAAATGCTGAAAAATGAAAGAAAAACACACACACACACACCCCCACACACACACACAAAAGCACACACACACAAAAGCACACACACAGGGTGAGACAAAGAAGGGTGAGGAGAAAGAGCCAAGAGAGAAGTAAAGCCTGAAGTAGATATAAATAAACACATGATAAAAACATAGCAAGGGGATATAGAGATAAATAAAACAGAAAGAGAGACGACAAATTAAGAGAGTGGTAGAACAAAAAAAGAAATACAGAGCATGCAACAGATGAAGGGAATAGGATGACCGATAGTGAAACAGAGATAGAGAGAGGAAAAAAAGATGGAAAGAGATAGACAGAGCGAGATAAAGGAGACAGCAGCTCCCCTGACACAGGGCCGGCCCTGTCTGTAGACAGTAGACATATCAAACTTCACGGGCATCGAAGCAGCAGTGGCTGCAGGATACGTCTGCTCTCTGTTTCCTCAGCGTTCTTGCTAAAGAGCAGCCTGCGCAACGGCAACAAACGCATGTGCCACAGCCTCGGGGTCCAGCTCCTCCGTCGCAGACTAATGATGATGATGATTTCAAAACAGAAAAAGAGATGGCAGGAAGGAAGACGGAGGTGCTCCACCATGACAGTTTGATAAGTGTTTTTGACCGTGTTAGTTCTCACACATTTGCGTTAAATTGACTTGTTAAAAAAAGTTGAGTGGGGTGCTAGGGGTGGTGAACCTTTTGTGAGACAATTTAAAAGAAAATGAGCATGAGAAATGTGTAGACAAAATAGGAAAATGGGAAACATTAGGTGCCAGGAAGAGGAAAAGCAGGACTGAAGGGCAAAAAGATTTATAATGAAGAAATAATGTGTGCTAGGGGGAAATGAGAGAACAGAGAGGAAGAGACAAGGAAAAAGTGAAACATAGCCAGAGAGAAAGAGAAGAAAGAGAGAGGACGGGGAGATGCTTTAAATCATCAGAGAGACTACTGCTGAATGCCTAAGGGCACGTACTGTATCCCCCTGACCTCAACTGACCCTATTGAAACACCAATGCATCATCTAGCCTATGAACAGTGGATATTACACTAAGCATCTGGAGACTACCAGGGGGATTTGGTCCTGATTGTGGGTTCAAATGATGATCAACATATTTACTAGTGCAGTGCCTCGAGACGGCAGAGCTAAAAGTAGCAGAAAACCGAAAAAGTAAATGGAGCTGTCCTCAAGTTGTGGGCAGGTTTTTGAAGGAAAGCCAGCTGTCTTTGCAGCACATTTTGGGCACGAACCAATACCAACATTTCACGTGTACTCCTGTCATTCGGTAGTGCATGTTACCTTCTATAACCCTGCTCATAATCCAATTTTAGCACTGTACCCCATCACCCTAGCAACTACCACAACACCACAACTGCTACCACGACCACTATCTCAAATGCAACTCATGAAGAAATAAGCACAGTAATACACACTCTGATTAACCCGGGCATCGTACTAGAGTAGTTTACACCCCTTTACTCAATATTTGTATTGCTGTCACATGACATTGCCAAACTACTCTATTCTAACCAAAACAGTGTTTTGATCTGCTCCAGTTTTGTCTATTGTTTCTGATTGTGCATTGTCCAGTAGAGCCTCCCTTTCACCCCAGTCTCGGCCCATGCCACACTAGCGCTGATGGGGCCTGCATGTTCAGGCGGAGAGCCCCTGCGATGCCCCTCAGATTGCATGGAGTGGGTTGTGTGTGGAAAACAACAGGAGCCCACCTGGCTTTGGCAGCTCTGGCGCGCTCCATGCCTTGGAGCCGAGGCCGGCGTGAAAAGGCCCGTTAAGCCAGCAGCAGGACGCAGGGGTCCACCGGGAAGCCCCAGTGGATCCATTTGTTTCGGGCTGCTGGGACATCAAAGGCTGAGTGACTGCGGCAGCTGCACATAATTGCCGGCATGTTATCCCGGCGAGCCGCTGGGTTTGTCAGTGGATCAGTGGCATCCCCCTTGTCCGCTGTGCCCAGAGCCAGCACTGAATCACTGCCACGGCCTCGCCGAGCCCCGGCGCAACAGCACGTGGCACAACAGGCATCTCAGGCATAAAATGGAAAAAATGAGGAAGGGAAAATTGGGGGAGATAAAGGAGAGAGGTGGAGACAGACAAACAGAGAGACAAACAAGCAGACAGACAGACAGACAGACAGACAGACAGACAGACAGACAGAAACCACAAATAATAGGCAGGAAGAATAGGGAGATAAATATAAAAATAGACTCAATAAAGGAGAGAGAATAATTGTGGATAGATGGAGTGTGGGTTGAGACATTGCAAAGAGGTGAGGGACAGAAGGAAAAAAAAACCTGAGCAGTGGAGATGAGATATTGCCCCGGTAGCAGGGTCGGAAATTGAGGATATTTATAGCTCCACGTGAGCACTGAGAATCTCCCTCCCCTTCCCACCTACGACTGAGTAGCCACTCAGGAGGGAGTTCCTCCACCGGCCAGCCAATCAGAAGCCCAAATGTGAGGCGCTTGACTCAGTCACGCCTGCTCGGCTTGGCACGGAGTCAAAGCAGGAGCACGTGGGGCCAGAAATAGCGCAGCAGCTCGATATTATTTTTATCACCACTACCCAAAGGCTCCAGGCAGACTCTCGTCCCTGCGGAGATATGGTACATGTGCAGAAACTCTTTTAGCCGTGCAGGCTTGTGACACAGACCTGCTCACCAAACACTGGCATCTGTGAACACTGCAGCTTATTGACAGTGGATGCACATTCCACAACCCAATAGCCATCCCCTTGAGATGCCTTCTGCCAGTCAGATAGCTGTTCTGAAAGGCTCTTTGGTCTGGCACCTGAAGTTTTCTCATTTTCTATGCAGGAGGCATTTATTGTATTTTGTTGACGAGGCCCGCTGCCTGATAGGGCTATTGTTTGCAGGGGAGTTACCTTTCAGTCAATGCCATTGAATCTGGACGGGGTTACTCTCTAATGAGAAGGTAGGAGTGAGAAGAGAGAAACAAAACAAGAGAGATATTGCATGAGAGCACCATAGACAGACAGAGAGAGAGAGAGAGAGAGAGAGAGAGAGAGAGACTCAGAAGGAAAGGAAGAGAGAGGGAGTGAGAGGAAGAGAGAATTCGATGGGTGTGAGAGAGAACAGGAACAGGAGAGAGAAGGAGACGAAGAAGATGGAGAGGGGGAATGAGTGATTGTGGAAAGGAGGAGGGGGAATGGGGGGTGAGTGAGGCAGAGAGAAACATGCTGAGGGGTGCTGTCTCCGAGGCGGTGTCAGCCACCCATGGCCATGCAGATTGGCCAGACAAGCATGACAGACTGATTTCTCCAGGAGCAGCTTATGGTATCAGCCCATCACAGAGCGGGGACAACACTGCCAGAATCACCCCCAGCCTCCCTGTCCTCCCTGTCCTCCCTGTCCTCCCTGTCCTCTCTGTCCTCTCTGTCCTCCTCATCAGCCTCCCCTCTGCACCCCATCCCTACAGCACCCCCTGTCTCCTTTCCTGTCCTTTTGTCTGTCTCATACACACACATACACACACACACACACACACACACACACACACACACACAACACACACACACAGACACACACACACATACATATTGACAGTAATTGTGTACCACTTGGTGAGTTTATACACATACACATACATAAACACACACACACACACACACACACACACACACACACACACACACAAATACATATGGATGGTAATTTTGTACCACTTCGTGAGTACATACACATACACATACATAAACACACACACACACACACACACACACACACACACAAATACATATTGACAGTAATTTTGTACCATTTGGTGAGTACATACACATACACATACATAAACACACACACACACACACAAATACATATTGACAGTCATTTTGTACCACTTGGTGAGTACGTACACACAAATACATATGGATGGTAATTTTCTACCACATACACATGCATAAACACACACAAATAATAATCTCTTGTGTGTCCACCTAAGGAAGCTGATATGGCTTTACCCGAGGATGACAGATAGACAGGCTGGCTGTTGGACGCACAGCCGTGGAAACGCTCCCCATGGTGCCCACCTGTGCCGGAAACAGTTTTACACTCAATTACAGCTTGGTGGAGTGGAGAGTACCGCTGAGCTACATTACTGTGTATGTGTGTGTGTTTATGTGTGTATTTCTTTACAGTATTACTCTGTGTGTGTTTGTGTGTCTGTATTTGATACTGTGTGTGTGTGTTTATGTTTGTATTTATTTATTACTGTGTTGTGTTAGTGTTTTGGGGTTTGGGTTTGCGTGTGCATGTTGTAGCGAAGGGAGAGCATGGTCACCCCACCCGGACTCGAACCCGGGTCTACAGGGTGCCAAACATGCGCTCTGACCGCCACACAAAAGAGCCCGGCTCGATGGCATGGCAGCCAGAGCACATATTCATCTGTAGGGACGATCACATCATCAAACTGCCCTCACCTTCGGGAAGCGCAACCATGCGCTTCACGCACACAGGCATCCATCACGCATACACCAACCATGCTTTTGCCATCCAGAGCACCCCACACACAAGTGCTTCACCCAACCATGGGGTCCTTCACACAGGGTGAACATTCCTGGGGGTCCCTCACACAATGTTCACGGATGCGCCTCCGATGACCTTACAGAAGGGCATCCCACTTCTGACACCATTTGTAGCGAAGGGAGAGCGTGGTCACCCCACCCGGACTCGAACCCGGGTCTACAGGGTGCCAAACATGCGCTCTGACCGCCACACAAAAGAGCCCGGCTCGATGGCATGGCAGCCAGAGCACATATTCATCTGTAGGGACGATCACATCGTCACACATGTTCATTCAGGTTTACAGGAAGCACCACTTGTCATCATCCGCATCTCATTCTGTGCCTTTCTGTATTCTCTGCTCCCCTCCCTGACCCCTGACCCCTGACCCCTGGGAAGGCCAGGGAGAAGAACCCAAGACAAGGCAGCCTATATAGACAGATGGCACCCGCCTTTGAGAGCCTGAGATTAAAGATGCTCCAAAAATGAGGTTTGCATGCTTCACTCATCAGTTCTTAGAAATCATGGTTCGACCTTAAACTTTTTTGTTAGTCCTAGAAAAAACCATCCTGTCCAACTCATTTCAGTCTGAGAACGTCTGTTTGGGAGGACCTACAAATTGATGTCTATAGTGCCAAAGAATGCAATCAATAATGTACATTTCATTGACATCACATGAGTGACTATGCATTGTATTGTACTGTAGGAACCAGGAGTTTTATGGCCGAGGTAGGTGTCAGGAAGCTGGATAGAGCTGGTTGTTTTTTTGTACAGCAGGTTGTTTTTTGTGCAGCCTTTGGACAGAGTTATGAGACCTGGCAAAGTGATTACTCATGCCGGGGTAAAGGTGTCAGGGTGATTGACAGATGTGGCCCTCCCACAGTGTGCCCATAATTGCCAGTTGTGGTGTTTTTTCCCTGCAACCAAAACAGAGCAAAGTGTGGGTTTGTGTGTGTGCTGAATTGGGCAGTTGCAAACGAGAGAGAGACAGTGTGTGTTTGTTACAGGAATGATAGAATAGACAATCTCTCTCTCTCTGTCTCTCTCTCTCTCTCTCTCTCTCGCTCGCTCTCTCTCTCTCTCTCTCTCTGTGTGTGTGTGTGTGGTTTTTTTTTTGTAGAGACAGTGAGATAAGGTGTATGTGCATGTGTGGTGTTTGTGTGTGTGTGTGTGTGTGTGTGTGCGTGCGTGCGTGCGTGCGTGTGTGTGTATGTGTTATGTGCCGGTTTTATTAAATTTAGCACTTAGCAGGACACGGGGAACCTGCTGGGCGGTCTGAGGGAGTGAGATACCCTGAGCGCCACCGGACTGACAGGCGCTGAGTCCTCACTCCTCTTACATAATCACACCATCCGCCCGTCCATCCCAACTCTAGCCGACTGAGCCTAACAGGACACCCTGGACCATTCAGTGCCAATGGACGAAGGCTATTTTTAGGCAACTGCTTCATTTTGAAAAGCCTGGCAGTGCAACGATATAAATCCAATTATTTTGCAGTCCGTCAGGATCTCTGGACTGCCGGTGCATTCCAATCTTTGGCTGGCGCATGCATCTTAGGAGGAGGGGCGTGTGTGGATTGCTTGTTTAAGTAATATAGTGCTCTACTGAAACAACTAAAACATACTAATAAACAACAGACAGATAGACAGATGTGGACTATGGTAAATGTATAAGGCAAGCAGTGTGTCACTAGACCTTTATGCTTAGAGAGAGAGTTCTTCCCATACATTAAAACACCAGTATGCAGGATATTAAGAAATTCCACAGGAGAGAGTGTATTACTGAAATTGGTGTAAATCACAGTGTTGAACTGACACCACCACCTCCAGAAGAAAATACTAAGACCTTCTGATGTGTAGAGAGATCAATTAACCCACCCATTTCATTTTTTTTGTGAACTACCAAATGCCACGTTGCTTTGTTCTTCTTCTTATCTAAAGGGCTATGTCGCCATCTCCTGGTAACTGTGAGGTACAACACAGACACATTCGACGGTTACATTGATGATCCCGTAACCAAGCAATATTCACACATCACGACGCAAATCCGTAGGAAATCTATTCAATTATACCAAACCTAACATATTTTGACAAGGTATCATTTAATATTCATGGGAACCTTTTGCTCGATTATCAGTAGAAGTTTGTTTAATGGTTTCCGCCCTGATGCCATTTAGAATGTTAATCGGACCCGTGAAGCATGAGATTAAAACCCAGTCCTCGGGATTGCTGTGCGCACCATTCATACATTTCCCAGGCTTCATCTGTGTCTTGCACAGCCTGGTGCTATGCAGATGAGAGACACCGACAGTCCATCATGTCAACCACAAACCACTACGCCTAAAAAGCTCTTTCCAGTTCAACCCTTGCTTCCCAAGGGATGTATGTGCTCATCTATCCATGCAGTGCTCTCCACTTTCCACACAGTCATACCACAAGGCAAACATATGGCCCATGATCTGTCCTTAGCAAAAGCTGGCAGGACATTTCTGTTTGCCCTTACTGTGCCAGCTGTCTGATTTTATATGTCACACCGTGTGTGTGTGTGTGTCAAGTATGTGATAGACAGACAGAGAGAGAGCGTATGTATATATGTGTGGATGCATGTATGTATGAAAAGGTTTGTTTTGCAACTTAACTTTTTGTCTGGAACTGTATTGTGTAAAATTGTAGGTGGGTTTTTGCAGGTGCGTTTCTGTGTGTGTGTGTGTCTAGTCTGGACAATATTAAACTTTCAGTGTCTGAAAAAGTAGTGTTGGCAAAAGTGTGTTTCTCCCCTATTTTTCTTTTGGCCAGGTTGATAAATGGAGTGATTTGGGGTCCAATCAGCACACTTGGCGAGGTTGAGCATGTCTGAAAGTTATGGGGCAAATAACTGAACCGCGAAATGAAGCCCTCAGGGAGAGCTGTGCAAAACAAAAATGCACAGAAAGTACACAACACACAACACACACTCACACACACACACACACATACACACACACACACTCTCTCTCTCTCTCTCACACACACACACACACACACACACACACACACACACATACATATATATGCATTTAATTCGCTTCAGGTGGCTGGTCCAATTATTCCATCTGACAGGGTGGATCACGATTAAGCAGGTTTTACAAATTCCTTTACAATCCTACCTGGGTAGAAGGATAAATATTGAATTACTTATTGATTACATGAGTGGGGCACCTGGCTGCACGGCCTTATCAAGGGACAGTGTTTACTCGACTGTGCTTTACTGCCTAACCGAGCTTCTCCGCATGCCTGAAAGTCTTTGTGGATTTGCACCTGGCTAGTCAATACTCCAATGCGATTAGCTGAATCAATGTCTTGCACAAACATGCTATGCAGTGGCACAGGTGTTTGCCTAAAGGTTAGCTCCCACGTTCACTGTGATGAAAACAGGCGTGCCACCTCAGTTTCAGTCAGTGAGGTGTATGAGTGACACTGGTGGTTTCAGAGATTAGGTACGTTTTCTTGTTTTCTTTTACTGCACACTGTCATTTGGAAATGACTGCCCTTCAAAAAAAGATGAATGTGCATACAAGTGACCTTCATTGTAAAACTTCTTATTAGGGGTGCTTTAGGGCTTGAGTTTTACGGATGGTTTTCTGGACTTCACTGACTGGCTTTAAAAAAAACAAAAAAAACAGCAGTAAGGGGTTTTGATCCAAAACTAGCTAGCTAACTACCTTGAAGGCATGCTCAAACCTTGCAAACACCATCAACAGCCCAGTTGGTACTGATAAAATCTTGTTAAGATGCTAACTGGTGTCTTTTGGCAATAAACAGTGACTGGTAATGTCGTGCTGTGAAGAAAGCCTTTCATACATTTTTGGGGGTGTTCCGGCCAGGAACACAAAACCACATAGGTCATATCTTGGATGGCTGGTTTTTATGGTGGTGTTAGACACGTGTTTATGTGTTTCTTGTTTTCCATAACTGCGTATATGTATAAACATTACATTATCTTCAGCTTTCCTTTTACTCTACCCACATCATCCGAAGGTCTACAAATGTGGTACTACAACTTGCATAAGCCATTTTAAAAATGGAAATGTCTCTAGTAGTTCTTGACAATGCTCCCTTTACCAATATGGAATGTGAGGACTTCAGTCGCATTCCTCTTCAGAAATTCTCTTAAGCTTCAGATGTTGTTAGATGTGATTCCGCCTGACATAAGGGTAGAAACTGGAGTCAAATGTCTTTTGGAGAGACATGGGAGTCAATAGAGAGCTTTACTCTTTACCTACTGAGTTTGACATTTGTTTGACATTTCACTTAAGATGCCATAGACCTGCTGTGCTAGGCTTTGATGTTGTGTCCTTTTTTCTAGAAAGAGTACATGTTCCCTGTTGACTCGTCCCCTGTACACCTGTGGCCTGTGTATTTCCAGCTTCAGTAATATCTTGGCTACAGGATACAGCTTTTTCTCTGTGTCTCTGCAGACAGTGCTTTAGATGAATATACTTTCCATTACAGGTGATCAGTAGAATCAAATGTACTTTTGAAATGGCTAAAGCTGATACAATAAGGTGCCAATGGGGGACAGCTGAAGGATCCTCACTATGTGACCATGTCTACCATCTCTGTCGTGTCGTGATTTAAATCAACAGATTTACTATATCTTCACGAAATATTGTCAAAGAAACCAGACACTGCTCTCATACAGGTGATTATCTTAAGGGATAGTGAGGTTGTTACCTTACTGAGCATAAAATCATTCCATACTTCATACAAAATGAAAGGCTATGGCCTCAACACTTCTATTTCTACTATTCCTGTTGGGGCTCCATTTTGAGGTTACTCTGTTTTTGAGGCCATGTTTTACAGGTGAGCATACAACGTGGACTTTTGTAATAGTGATGTTAAGGACAAAAATAGCTTGTGAAACAGATGAATCATGAAACTGACCTGACAAACCTGATCAAATATTATACAAGGCAGCCTTTATCAGAAATACTGAAAGGCAGTGGGCTCAGAACTGCCACTTGTATTTGCGATTTTCATGTTTGTGCTGTTTTGCAAGATCAAATCCATTCCTTATCACATTGAGATAACACACCACTGAATGTGCCAAACCAGTAAAATACGAATGCCCCTCCATAAAAATGTCATAAACTAAAGGTACGGTCACATTTATTTGTTATCAACCGAAAGACACAGGGTGTTTCCAAGGCACAGGTAAGACTTTTTGTCACTAAATGTTCACACACATATCCATGTAAATTATTTAGTTTGATCAATGCAGAGTGATAATTTCTTAAAATATCTCTGTGTTTTCAGAATGTTAGCAATTTGGTCAAGAGGTTACTGAACAACAGTTCGACTTCTCAAGTGTCATATAACAATGGCTACGATGAGTTTAACTACTGCCATGGTGCAGATGGAGTTATTTAGTGCATCAATAGATCGCTAAATATGTCAAGACTGAAATCAATTGAAACTGAATCAACTGAAATTGAATGGTGTCTGGCGTCTAGCGTCTGGCGTCTGGCGTCTGGCGTCTTTGGCGTCTATCAGTGAAATATTAAAGAATGTGGTCTTGGTCATTAAATACCAGAGGCTATTGTGTTAGAATGTAGGGGCGATTTTAAAACAGTCTTGTGGATAGACAGCTTCCAGGGTTATTGAAGGATTGTTTGTCTGATCCTATCATTTATTTATTAGATTTAAGACTTGTTGTTATAAAGATGTATTGACTGTATTAAACTGAATTTTAAGTACAAGACTAACAGTAAACATTTAAAATCATATTATCAATATTACTGCAAATTACAATACATAACTGGACATGATACCAAACACACGCATTTATTTAAGTTTATTGATTTATTTGACAGGACAGTTCTATCATGTTTGAATAAAAAAAGGCATCTAGCTATTGATAGCTGAGCAGTATGTGTGTGTTAGCTAGGCTAACACATGATGTCATAACTGAGTATTCAGTTAAAATGTTCATTTATTGATGCTAGATTGTGCTAGATAGAGAATTAGCTTCCAAACTACTTCATTCAGTGGCAAATTATTTTTATTTCTACTTTGTTGCTTTACACCAATCCATTTGCAGCAGTTGTAAAACTTTCTGGTGTACATAGCCATAATCGTCAATAGTTTGTGCCGAGCATAGCCACATAAATGACCTGATGTTCTCCTCTACATAAGATAAGATAGCCAAAGGTTTCTATAAAATCCTACACAACGTATATTGCCAATGCTGCATGAACATGGCAGGCATCTGAATGATAAAACATAACTGTTGGATTTAAAGATGACAAGACAGGGGGCCTGTTCTCTTGCCCTCACATGGGTACATTCACAGTCCTGCTCAGACAAATAATGAAGGTCACTCGGATATTCATTAATTACTCCACATAAATTACAAGATTTGTGTATGAAATTGAAGCTGACCAATAATAATGTGGCTAATTCACTGAGCTTGTGATACCCCCATCCATTATTTTTGTCTTATTTCACAGCTTTTGCTTGTCTGACTGTTTTTTTTTTTTTTTTAAAGGATCGCCATGGATTGGAAAAGATCACTTTGTTGTCTTCTGTTCCTGCTACCACTGATTTTCACCCTTGAGATTCAGACCATCAACTCCATAAATGAGCTGGAAGAGAGTGATTTTGGCAAATCCTTTCCCCAGCATGGCCTCCTTCTCCTCTACTGGTTCAACTCCCTGATAGATATGGACCCAAACGACATCATCCGGTTCAAGGACAGAAGTTATGACCCGGTCACTGACTACCCATTTCAGCAAGCAGAGAATTCAGGTAACCTTCCGCACATAATTCCAAACGGACAGAGAGCTTACTACTCAATCGGTGACTTTGAAGATGGTTCAGTCAGCTACTTGCCTTTTTACGTCACCCAGGACTTTTACAACGCCAAAAACCACGAAGGACGAAATCTAGACAGGCTCATAATTGTGATAGATAAGTGGTACACGCCAGTCAGAGTAGACCAGGTGTACGTCACTGAGAAATCTGAATGCAACGCTCCAAATGTGACCTACAACAATTTCACCGCAACCTACAAAGTGGGCGCTCAGCTCCTTCGCCAGATCACAACTTTGACCAACCCATTGGACTGCCAGAGCACATTCCTGAAGGAGATCTTCCCCCACCTTGGCTTCAGTCTGACTCTTGCTGAGAACATGTTTGGTCAACTGGGTCTCCCTTTGTTTCTGGCATTATCGGGCTACGACCTCGAGAGCAGATACAATATCACTGCGCAAACGTGGTCTTGTCCGACACTGTGGCTAGCCGGGGGCAGGAAATCCTTGTGCGACACCAGCAAGCAAGAGCTGGCCATCAAGACCAGCCAAGACGGCCACGCTGTAATCAGCTGGCACGGGCTGCCTAGCAGCGTCCTGAAGGTGCACACGACCGTGGCGCTGTTTCAGACGAGCGACCGCAGCGGCCCCCTGGTGGAACAGAGGATCGACGGCCAGGCATCGGGAAACCTAGAGACCACAGTGCCCTTGAACCCCGGACTTCAGGTCCATCTGATCAAACAGGACGTCAACGACGCCACCATCTGGCAAGGGCCTGAGTTCAACGACGGCAACCGGCAGATCCCTGTTCAGGTGGGGAACGCCAGCGCCAGCCTGCTGATGTTCACGCGCAAAGGATACGCCGCAGCTCGACTGTACATCAAAAAGACCTTCACCACCTGGAAGGATGACTTTTATTACTCTTGGGTTGGCTTCTATTCCAGTCCAGAGGAAAGCAATGAAAACTATTTGAGTCGCCAGTGGCAGTGGGTTAGTCATTTTAGAAAGCATAAGCTTCTCAGTCTGTTCAGGTATGATACTTATGAGTATGTGTCTGGAACCGCCATGACTCCAGAAATCCAGATACGATTTTTTCTCAGTGAATTTGAGGAGGTGGCTCGTACAAGGGGCTGGAATATGTGAGATGGTTACCAAACCGGCCAGTACAACAGGGGCATTTTTGCTGAAATGACATGAGTTTTAGAACAT
The DNA here is from genome assembly GCF_900700415.2 of Clupea harengus. Taxonomy (NCBI): domain Eukaryota; kingdom Metazoa; phylum Chordata; class Actinopteri; order Clupeiformes; family Clupeidae; genus Clupea; species Clupea harengus. The sequence continues at coordinate 20,294,321 of NC_045173.1, read as the reverse complement.
CATTACAGATATTCCAACGTGATCATTGATGTTGATGTTTGCCTATAACGTAGTACATGACGTGCATCTAAAAAGTGATCATTTGTTTTTCTTTATTACATTTTGATTATTACTATAATTCTGAAAAGTTTGTATAATTTAATAATTTACTTTAGATGTACCAGGAATGTCACTTCCTATTTAATACATTCATTTGATTCTCAATTTTCAAGTCCAATCTCTGTAAAATCATACACTAAATGGTTTCCTATTCATTACATCTTTTTAATTCAACATGTTGTTAAACTTCCCCAGTATCTTACAGGAAAACATAATTCAGGGTTGTATGAAGTTTAATTTGTACTGTAAGTTCTTATGACATGTTTCTCAATAAATACAAAGCATTCTGTTGAATTCAAACTGTGTCAAAGGTTTTGGTCCAGATTCAAGTTGCATTCCTTCCCAGCAAGGTTTTCCAGTGTAGCAACACACTATGGCCACTACTGTATATACAGATGCACATAGAACTTCCATTTGCAGGGAAAGAGTAAGACCTTCTGCAGCCCTGGACTTATCCATTGATGATTGCCCAAAACAAAAATCACAAAATGTAAGCCAGAGGATTGACATAATTCAATAATTCTTCCTCTGACGGACCGTAGGGATACCAGTAATGTGCCAAGATGTATACATGTCTTTGTGTCTAACAGTGAGCAAGCCTGTTAAATTACCTGCAGAGCTTGGCTGTCTTCAAGAATGAATTTGCAGTCCAGCCATAAGATATAAATCTTACAAGAAATACAACACCATCTAACACTATGAAGAAAATATTGCTAGAGAATTACAGGTGAGCCTATAAAAGCCTAGGTCAAGGCATAGTCTGCTATCCTTTGTTGTTCCCTGAGATCTGAGCCTTTAACTAAAGCCACTTCATTACAGTGTGACTGAGTGTTTATTCCGCAAAACACTAAAGACTTGCAGACAATTATTTACTGGTAGCTTAGTTTGATTATCAGCAATTTGAGCAAAGTGTCCCATGTTGAAAGTAATGTATTGACATAAAGTCAATGATGAAGTCATGTTCACAGGTGAAACCTGTGCAGCTGGAGTATTGGGCCTACTGTGATAAAATACAGCAACATTTCAATAATGACATTTATCCAAAATATGTTTTAGTCTGGGGATTTAGGTATGCTCTCATTGCAGTATTCATGAACAGAATAGAATTTGCAATGGAATGATGGGATTTGTGATTGACACACTATACTACCACAGGTCAAAGCTCCACAGAACCACTTCTTCAGTTCTACATGATCTACATTTACAATATGTTATGCTATATTTAGAAGTCTGTGTTATTTATGCTATTTAATCGACACAAACTGGACCTGTGCTCTTAAAACATATTGTTATCAAGATCAAATCTATTTTTCACAGTAGCAATTTACCCTTTTGTAATTTGGTGATTTCCTTTACACTGAACTGAAACCTTTTAGATTATATTAACGTCTGTTCGTACAAAACTGATGATAACGTTTTTATTATCTCTTATCAAAAAATCAAAAGGTCATTAGATGATCTATTCTTTCGTGACAAGTAAGCAGGTCTCCTTTGTGCAAATTATCAAACCATCTGAAGACGGACATCTGCTGTGCTGATTTTCTATCAACCTGAATGTTATCAGAATATTTAGTTCACATTAACCAATGGCATGCTCACGTACCACAAAAAATAAGGTGTCCCTAGACACACTACCCTTCACTGCCATAAACTGTTCAAACCACACAAAAGTGGTGGTACTATAAATGAGGGGAGTACAGTCTAATGAGGAGTAAGTATTCAGATTCAGTTTTCTCCTCAGAAAACAACAAAATACAAATGGTTGGCCTTGGCTCTCCATTTATGAGTGAGTTTACCCAGAAATAATCCATTTGTCCATGGAGAATGTATGAGAATGCACCATGATTTCTACATCACTAAGGTGTTATGTATGTCATTAGGTTTTCCAAAGTTTTTCAAGATGAAACAACGAAGTCATAAACTAATAATGATTTAAAAGATATCCCCCTTTTATGAAAGAGATGATGTGTGTTTGCAAGCATTTGCATCTGCTATTACAGGTAAGACAAAAGTGTGTGTTCATTTGTAAAGAGGTATGGTTTTGTTTATTGGGGCACATACTAAGCTAATGCTTGGAATGACATGGGTTCATAATTGTTGATATTTATTTATATGCTTTATTTATTTATATATATACACATTCATCTCATTGCAGTGCCCAATAGGTTAAAGGTTTATAGCTATCATTTATATCACAGAGACGGCCATTTTGCCCGTGTCTAAATATGACTTCTGGGCTCCAGTGTCCTTTCTTTGTCCCCCCACTGTCTCATCATTCTGCTGATCTAGCTACGCTCCTGAGCTGCAAGGCAATGAGGCTTCTTTTTGTAGAAGTGTGTGAAATCCCTACCCGGCCTTTTCATTTCTCTCTTCTTTTCTCCTCTCTCTCATGTACCTCTGGATAGCGATGCCATGTATTTGCACTGAAATGCCCAATACATCCAGCCGCTGCTTAATTAACACACACACACACACACACTTTGTACAATCAATCAGTCACTTTGGAACACAAAATATCTAAGCATGTTTGCCCTCATCTCACTAATCTACAGGAGACAAGAACATCTTATCAATCCCTAGCAGGAATGAGAGAGGGAACTTAGGGATAGATCTGGTAGAATATTTTGAAGAGTACCTGCTGGATTGGCTAATCTGTGATACAGTAAAAAAAAAAAAAAACAGAGTAAATCAACTCAATTGAGTGTGAACACTAGAGTTGAACTCCATGCAGATGATAGTTGCTCCTATTCTGATTCAAATGGCCCTTTTGTATCAAATGTTTGAAACCCATACACCATACAATTCTATAGAGCTGAATTTACATTTAAATGAATATTTTCAATTTTATACATCCACTTTTGATTCTCATGTTAAAGGTACATTCAGGGTCAAAATGAGTCAATACTGACACTCCCTTTTATAAAAGTGGGGGCCTACACATTCATGCTGAGAAGATACTCAGTGTTTCACAAAAATGTAAGCACAAAGCCCAAACTGGCACGATATCAACACATTGCCAGCTACAGTGCTATTACGTATATGCTAACTACTGCAGCTTCATTTGTTGTCAATAGAAAAATAAAAAAATCTTTGTATCTTCGCAAATTGTATGAACTTTCAGGTGCCACAAACTTTATCAGCGACCTCAAACCAAGGACCTGTTATAAAGTATCTAGTGTATTATTTATGATCAATTATTTCCAGGCCACAGAATGTTTGACCCAGTGACACATTAACACTATTTGTGATATGCAGGGTAAATTCCAGCAATAAGTATGAAAACAAAGTGCCACTGTTATCGTCTTAAATGTGACTTGAATGCTATCAATCAGCTGTAAGAGCCATTCATTGTAGAAATTCTTTTTGAGTTTTGAAAGAATATCAGCACATATTTGCAGGTTCTATAAATAGACACAGATATTGAGAGGCAGGGATGTAACACAAGCAACACAATGGGGATGGTTTCTTCATCTATGTAATGTAAGGAAATTGGAATCAAAATCCAAAGTATGTGTTAAGCAAAGCAAATATTTCATCCAGTCCATCAAAATTATGACAGACATTACATTTATACATGATATGCATTCACTTCTAGACGTACATGTATATGGAAGGCATATTACTTGGGGGCTTTGATAAATCTAATGTTTTTAGGTCATTTTAAACTGTATGTTCATGAAGGTGTATTGACTCTTGTATTGAATGGCTGTTCTTTAATAGGCATATCAGTGATTCAGTGAGAGCATATTATGAATTTTGCAATATGTGTATTTAACATTGTATACATTGTGTCTACTGTGTTCTCAGTGAGACCATTTTCACACCTAGTATAGAAGTTTCCCCAAGAACATTCAATAATTATTCTTTAAGAAATCCAGGTGGTTTAAGGGTGGACCTTTGTGAGGAAAGTAGAGTTCAGCAAGCTGTTCAAACTACACATCATATGGGGATAAGAGTCAAAAAGGTGCCATTTCCAACAAAACAATACTAACACACTAGCCCTTAAATGACCTCTGAGATGCCCATTGACGCTCACCAGGAAGTCTGTGGAGAAAAACAAGATTGTCAACTATTATACAAAAATCACATTCTGTGAGACTTTGAAATTCTTATGATAAGATATGGTGATAAACTGGATCACAAGAATCAACAGCAAACAGAGGTGTGGGTGTATTCAGTTACAGTGATTTATATAAATATTCTTCAAGTAAGGTCAGACTTTGTTCAGTCATTTATTCCTGTGGACTGGAGTACTGCAGAGGGTAAAGAGATTTATGTTTTTTTTAATGATTAATTCATAGTTTTTTATCATCTACTCATCTACTAACAATTTAACTTAAGTGCTGGTCCTAAGTGACCTAAGTGTTTGTGAATTCATGATTATTACCATCTTGAAATTAAATCATGTATGTGAATTGATACTTGCAAGGGAATGTTAAAATATAAGTTAGTGAGGGTTAATGTCCTAGATTTTTCTTGATACAACTATTATAGCAAATGAAATTGTAGCCACTGTTAATATAACATCTATTTTTAGTTTTGTAATTATAATCTGTAATGTGGTCTTTTAGTAATCATTCATTAACTCTCAACATTCTGTGCTTGTGCAGGTGTGTGTACTGTTACGACATGCAGTTATCTATTCCCTTAGGCACAGTTCCTTTTCAAAACGGCCTTTAAATGGGCTAAGCCTTTTTAGACAAACAGAAAGAGTCATGTTCCTTTATTTACACAAGTCATGACTTTACCTATATGGCCTGTGTCATTACGTAAGATTTTCTACATAAGCCATCATGCCTTCCCTATTTTCTTGAAAGGTTATCATGGAATGGAAGAGTTCCCTTGGCTGTCTTCTTGTCTGGCTCTCTTTAGCCTTGTCTGCCGACATTCCAACCGTCAGCAGCATATCGGAGCTGAGGGCCCTGGACTATGGCAAGTGCTTCCCCCAGCACGGCCTGATGCTGCTCCACTGGCTCTCCTCAATCGTCAGCGTTGACCGCAACGACGTGGTTCAGTTCATACCCCAGGTCTTTGACCCCATCACCAGCTACCCCTTCACCCCTTACGCTAACGATAACCACTTCCTGCCCGATCTGACTCCTACAACAGCGTACTACGCGGTGGGCAACCTACTCAGGGGCTCGGCAGGCCGGCTTCCTTCATACGTCACCCAGGACTTCTACAACTCTTACAACTACCCCACGAGGAACCGAGACAGGGTCATCATTAGGGTAGATTCCTGGTACGATCCTGTTAGGATCGATCAGGTCTATTTCGCACAGGAGAGCAGCTATCAACGTATCCCAACTTATAGTCCTTACCCTCTGACTCTCATCTCTGCAGCTCTCTTCCGACAGATTGCAGTGCTCCGAAACCCCTTTGGCATCAGGAATTCATCTGTGGGAGAGCTCTATCCCACCTTCAACCAGAGTCTGGTTCTTGCTGACAGCATGTTCAGCGAACCAGGCTTGGCAAAGTTTCTCACCTTGGCTGGGTATGATGTGAACGGCAGATACGGCGTCTCGGTTCAGATGTGGTCTTGTCCAAACTCGCCGGCCCTGTGTAAAACACTTTGGGTTTCCATGGAAGTGAAAGCCACGAAAGAGGGTAATGCACTTGTGAAATGGAGCGGTTTGCCCAGCAGCATCCAAAGAATGCACACCAACGTGGCCCTCTACAAGAATGGGGAAAGCAACAGCCCCCTGTTCGAGGTCAAGGTTAACGGCAGGCTCAGGGGAACGGCGGAGACCACCATCAAACTTCAACCCGGCCTCCAGCTGCGCCTCCTGCGAGAGGAGGTCACCAACATGGTGATCTGGAGGGGCCCCGAGCTGGATGACGCCAGAGGGAGGATTCCTGTCAGAATAGGTTCCATGGATGCCAGCCTCCAGCTCTTCACCAGTGATGGGTTTGCCAGCGCAAGGCTCTACATCCGCAAATCCTTCAACAACTGGAAGGACGATATGTACTACTCTTGGGTGGCTTTCTATGCCAGCCAGTCCGATGGCAACGATGACTACCTGAGCGGCCAGTGGCAGTGGGCAATCAACCTCGAAAAGAAGCCATCTGATGAGTTTGAAAACTGTGACATTTATGAGTACGTGTCTGGAACAGCCATCTCCCCTGGTGTGCAGATTCGCTTTTTTGAGAATAAAGATAACGCGGGAAAGGAAGAGGATGGATTCCACACAGAATGGGGGTCTTAGTACTAGTGTCTCAAAGTCTACAACACTAACATGATAACATTGTACATTAATGCACAAATTTAGCAATTACGCAAAATGACATGTAAACTCGATGATCTGTCATAATTACCATACTGTGTACTGTCTACTGGTATGTTTCAGTCTACCACTCCACAATAGACTTATGTTTTCAAATGCAAGCCAATTAATTCCTAATGAAATGTAATCATGACTGTTATGATAATCATGCGTTAATGTAATGTTTTTTCCTTACAACTTCCCATTAAAATGTCAAATAAATGCATCTAGCTGTTTCATATTCATAGCACTAATGAAATTTCAGGTCTTACTGTCCTCTCTGGAAATAGTATTGCCACTCCTTAAATTAGGGGGGAAATATATCAATTGTGTACGTCAATAACCTCTTTTATGGTCCATTTGCCATTTTCACTATGCCTCATCAACTATTGATTACTTTGTTGTAGTGCGCCTGAAACCATTTTCATTGATGTTTAACTTTCAAGTTTCTTTGTAATTATTAACCTAATTACCTGGACAAACAGGACTAACTTTAGGCTACAATTACCCTTCAGTAGGAAATCCCATCACATATAGTTGTAGTTCCACATACAATGTTTTTTATTCTTGCGCAGTTTCCTGTACAGACTAGGACAATTGATAGGACTGATCGACAGATGTTAATTGATGCAGTCGTTGCAGAATTAAGAATACTTCACTAGGCTATACTCAACGGAAAGTGTTTGAATCAGGCATTATTGAGCTTAACCGAACTCCACACAAAATCTTAATTCTGCTATTTGTTTAATACTCCTAACTTCTCATTTGAGAACAGCCTGAAGCAGTATGTCTTGACAAATTATTGAGTCTAAAAAACAAGTGTAAGTGGTCCAATCAAGGTGTAATCACTTTCAAAATCATTTACTCTTCAAATGTCTCACTGTTAGAGGCTTTGAATGGCTGTAACAGACATGTAAGGACTTTTCCAGCTTCCTGTAAAAACAAGGGCCTCCTCTCTACTGTTGAGAGATGATTCAACTGAATTGGTGCCCCCTTCTGGTGAATCCATGTATTTAAATAAGTGCATTCAATGATTAAATATGATAATGCTAACAAATACTATGTCAGCACCATCCATGACACATAATTAAAATGTACATTATTAAAATGTTCATGAATACACTCTTAACTCTAAATCCAAAGACAGTATCAACAAGATGAATATGAAAACATATGCAACAAATGTACAATGGGACAACAGTTTATTATTTTTTTGAATAATTTATTGCCAGTATGAAAGCGTGAGCTAGTGGCAGTATTCAATAAAAACCGTAACAAGACCGTAGAGTCGCTCACACACACGCACAGACACCTGAAAAACAGACACGTGTCCATGAATCTCCTCCAACTATAAATATATTGGGTCCCATTTTGTGGTGGAAAAATAAAAGAGGTTTCAAAGTCGCAATTTACAAACAAAACAAACAAACAGTTCATAAAAAAAGAACACAAGAATATGCAGTCGCCCACCGCTGACCCCCTTTTTTAAGTTTTCTTTTGAAATGAACAGGAAAAAAAAAACTTGACATGAACTTGTACGTCTCTATCTCTCTTTCCATCTTTAAACAACTTTTTTCTTTTTGTGAAATACAGATACAGTAAGGCTGATAATGACAACATTTAGGGCTTGTCTTCTCTTTTTTTTTTGGAAATAAAAAGCATAAAATATCTACAAAACCTAGTAAACCTTGAAATCAAAACTGTACATTTAAATTTACATTGGAAATGAACGAGAATTCGTATTTAAAAAAAAAAAAAAAAATCTTTTTGCATGGTTTGTACCTTTACGAATACAGATGTACCTTTTGAAACGTATCTCATTATTGTCGTGGTGGTTTATATATCTTTATTATTCTGTCTTCTTCAGTTATTCATCTCAGCATGGATCCTCTTCTTCTGCATGATGTCTGTTACTTAAAGTGAATGGCACAGCCAACTCAAATGTGCTTCCCAGTACAGCAGGCAGAGGAGAGTTCACAAGAGACAGCTTTCAGAGTTCAGGGCAACTGTCTCTCCTCGCTACCGAAAAGAATTCCGCGCCGCGCCGAAAGAGTCTCTACAACCACCTCAGTTGTTTGCGATAAGATCCAATGTGTGTACGCATGTTTGTGTGCATGTGAACACTGTGATGGTGTGCAGAGGGTGTGCTCACTGGAGGTGGCATCATCACTGTATTTATTTATTTATGACTTTATTTGTATTATTATTTTTCTTTTCAGGTCAAGGGTTCAGGCACTTCTTCTTTTGTTGACTAGGGCCGTGTCTCAAAACGCCTACAAATCTAATCAGCGACAGAACGCACTACAGATGTAAGTGCTTATTGTGCACTACGCACTGTATTGCAGTGTACTTCGTAAAGTAGGCGGTATGAGACACGGCTATGGATGTGTGTTTGCATGTTTTTTTTTTTTTTTGTCTTTTTTTTTTTTTTTGTCGTGGTGTTTGTTTGGGATCCAGTGTCAGACTTCAGTGTGCTGCTGGGAGTCCAGCGAGGGCAGCGTGAGGCACTCGAACGCGGCGTCGTCTCCGCTCTCGTAGTCGCTCAGCATGGCCTCGGACTCCTCGCAGCACGCCGACATGTCCGAGCAGGACGCCGTGGACGTGTAGAGCGACAGCGACATGTTGTCCAACGCCGGTGGCTCGTAGCCATTGGGGAAGCCCCCCCGGTAGCCGCCGCCGCTGTCGCCCCTGCCACCGCTCCCGCCCGTCCCTGCTGCCGCGGCGGTGGTGTTGGTGGGGGTGGTGTTGGAAGTCAGGGTGTTGCTGAAGGGGCTTCCGGGGGAGTCGGGGTGGTCCAAGGGGTAGTGGTGCTGGGGCAGGTACTGGCTCAGGCTGTAGAGCTGGGGCAAGGGGGGACGCTGGCGCACCCGCGGGGAGGAGCGCGGGCTCCTCGGGGCACCGGGCGTCTGGAGCGTGTCGTAGGGCTCGCCGTAGTCGGGCGCTGGCAGCAGTGGGAGGGGAGGGGGCGGGGGGAGGTCATCATGGGCGGGGAAGTCATCTGGTGGGGGAGGGAAGTCGCTCTCGATATCATAACCACCAGGGTAGTAGTCGGTGTCCATGGCGGAGGGGTCGCTGTAGAGCCCTGCCCCGGTTGTTGCTAATGGTGACTCCACCACCTCGTACTGCGGGAACTCCTGGATCCCAGGGAGCTGGACGCTCGGCATCCAATCAGATGTGTCCCAGTGGTAGCCTAGGTAACATCAAGGAGAGAGTGGTATATCACCTTCTAATTTGGAACTTTTATTCTCACACAAACATTAAAGTATGGTTAAGGTCAAACTCTGTTAGATAAGGTTAACCACTGTCACAACACATCACTCTGTTTCACATCGACAAATGTTAAGGGGAAGATAAAATAAACACCCAACACATGCACTGGTAAAAGCACACCAACACACTAAGCTGAGGGCACATTTTATACACAATACACAACACAAGATTTAAACACAAATCACAACAAACATCACACAAAAACAAAAACATAAACATTCTGTAAGAACTGGCTGTTATTGCAATTAGTCATGAAACAAATTGTCAATCTATAGAAAACTAACCATGGAAATGTGACACTACAGAGGTCAAATTTTCATATTGTGTGTGTGTTAAGGGTGTATAGAAATATCAATATACACTTGAGTATCGCAATATTATGTTTTGTGATACTTTATCGATTCTCAAAAACACTGTATTCATTTTTAATGAATACTTTTCATGCAAAGATCCGTGGCAGACAGTGGTTCATTTTGTGTTGTGTTTAAAGCCTGGACTGTTAGATGGCAGAGTCGTAATCTATCTTCAATCATTCTTCGACTCCAAAGTAACTGAGACAGGAAGTAGCTTAAGGGCACTCCACTAACGTTAGCATTAACAAACCTAGCTCACAAGATTACTGAAAATCATAATCGCCTCGCTTTACAGTACCACAATATATCGAATTGTAACCCCTGTATCATGATACGTGCTGTACTGCCACATTTTGGCCAATACACAGCCCTAGTGTGTATGTGTGTGTGTGTGTGTGTGTGTGTGTGTGTGTGTGTGTGTGTGTTTGTGTTACACAGGGGAAGCCTTGGTATCAATTTGATGAGTCAGAGTTGATCACTGACAGCAAAACTGAAGCAGCAAAAACAACAGCAAAAACAACTGCACGGATTAGCATGCAATGAGTCAATCTTTCATTAAATGACCAGGACATTCTGGGTCTACATTTTGAGTGAATATTCACATTTCAGTGTGTGAATATTCAGTAGCATATGACAAGATGTCTGCCACAGCACTGTCATCATGCAAGACATGTTCCATTTGCTTTGTTTAATAACATAAACGGGGGAGGACACGGGGCTTCAGGCAAACAGTTGATAAAAATCACCTCTCGGGGTCTTGAGCTCATGAACTGAGAATGACTCTTCAAGGCAAAGGTAAAGGAGAGAGGAGAGAAAGACATGTCAAAGTTGAGAAAAAACATTAGTACAGGAGAGAGGCAGAGCAACCACAGCAAACAGTCAAACCTAGAACCTCACCAGCAGAGATCCATTACAGACACCAGATATGCCATTTTTGAAATAGGGAGTACTTGGTGTATATGGTGAAACAGCTTGTCTGATAAACAGGAGTGGAGTAAATCACTTGATTTACTTTTTCTATAAAAATATCAATCGGAAGTCTAACTCACTGTTAGCTCATCAATCGAGTTAGACCAAATTACCATAGTGGAGCTCAAATCACATTCAACTAACTGCTCAAAGGAGCACTTAGCGAGCTTAGCCGCAGTGTAAGGAAATGGCATTTCTGACTGGTCTGTCGTTTGGCCCAACACTAGAGGATAGAATGAGAACTAGACATGTAAGACGGACAAAACGGACGGCTACGGGTTGAGGTAATGAAAAAGAGTACCTTCTCGCACCACCGAGTCAACGGCAGAGTTGACAAGGTGGATTACAGTCACTATGGAGGCTTGTGAGAGGTGAGGGGATGGAAGGGGGGTGGGGTGGACAGATAAGAGAGATCTAGCATTAGTGCAAATGTCTCAGGGAGGGGAAGATGACACCAAACCAACTAAAACCTGGAAAATGGCCTGGAAGACCAGCAGAGAAACATCATCGTACAAGAGACATTTCCCAACAGCACTTTTTTTATCCAAAAAGTAGCCGACGTGGAGATTTTGTTAGGGACGTTCAGGGGAGCATGAAGGGTTCTGCACTGCACTGACTGATGCACAAGACCACCTACATCAACACATCTGGGCACTCATGAGAGGTCACAACACAGGACTGTGGAGAGGAACATGGTGAGGGGACGTTTGGGGCCTTTGTGCCAAGATAACAAACAAGAACAAACAACAGTGCCAGGATGCCGAGGGGTACCGTTAACAGTATGGGAGGAAGGATCAGTGACATTCTCAAGGGTAAGAAATGCTTTTCCAGCCTTAGTGAGGAAGACTGAGGAGGGTATTTGATTGTTGGAGGAGTAGGTTTCAATCACAAAATTTGGAAGACAGGGATAAATGAGCAGGATTTTTGAGGGGTTTGGTTTTCTTTGGGTTAAGTACAGATGAAGGTCGGGGTGATCTGATGGAGAGGACACTCCTCGCATGTCATCGTCACATCCACCGACATAATGGGCACATGGCAGCAGACAATATTCAGGTGGTGAAATGAAGCAAGTATGGGAGACCATCATTTGTACTTTATACCCTGGCTTAATGTTCCGTGCCGTTTTCTTCAACCATCTGTTCGGGCCTTGATAATCGTCAAGAAAAGAGCAAAAGGAAAAAGGATCGGGGGGGAAAAAGAGAAATCATTTTTGGTGTGAGTATTAAAAAAGAGAGTGACTCTACTGCCAGCTGGGCTGGTCTTTAGTCTATATTTGCTCGGATGCTTGTAATGCCGAACAAAGCATAGCGAGCTCTGCGGATTTAGCGCAGTGGAGACTGAAACACAGCAGGAGGTAAGGCTGCCATTTTTTTTATGCCTGGAGAATCTCACAAGGTGCCTTTGATCACTTCCTTCTATACTGATGTGACTGAACACTTACAAAGCTGGCCCCTAGTTAAAACCCTACTCTGGGTCTGTGGACAGATTTTATCCATATGGGGACTGAAGTCCCAGCGGCAGCAGCAGAAGCAAGAGAGAGAGAACAACACATAACCCAGAGCCACACGAATGACCCAATTCATCCAATCCAGTCACACGCAAAGAGAGAAAGGGTTAGTATTGTACACAGGTCAGCAAGGCCAAAACTCAATCACACATTAGTACTGTTCTCAAAAAAGATTGTACTATCGTGGACAGGTAGACAGGTAGAGAAATATTATTTGGCTGATACATACCATTGTCATCACAGGATTCTGACTGGAAGGAGCTAAGTGATTGGACCTCTGACATGCTCCCCCTTGTGTTGTAAGGATGGCAAGCACTGTCCTCCATCGATTTCTTAGTCAAGCAAGGGTCCAGATCTACCACTTTAGCTGTGAAAAAACATTCACACACACAGAGGTGAACCTCACAGCAGCTGTCAGTTATATTTCAGAAGAGAAAAAGCAAAAAAGGTGAATAGTGGTACAAGTGAATTCCTTTTTTAAGGGGTCATCTTACCATCATATTCATAGTCCCAGCTGGGCTTCTGAATGGAGTCACTGTCAGAGACGGAGTTGGAGGGTGGGGGTGGGGGCAGGTTGGGCGCTACACTGCACACGGCCACAGTCTTGCGGTGTCCGTGGACCGTGTCGGGGTTGAAGGTGCTGAACTCTGGGTGCTCGGGGATGGCAGAGCCCTCGAAAGAGTTGCGATCCAGGTTGTTGCGTGAGTCGCTGGGGATGCTGGGAGTGTATGAGATGGGGCGTACGGGGACCTGAGGGGGAATGTCTGAATAAATGTTCTTGTTTAGCTTTGTGTCAAAGTACGGCCGGAAAGTGTGTGGCGCCGAGCCCCCAGAACGCTTGTTGTCCTCGCCGTTTCCCGATTTGGACTTGCGGCGGCACGCACGTTTCCTCACCACCACGAAAAGCAGCACCAGGAGGAAGATGCTCGCTACAAACACCACAATGCCCACCACCTCCTCCAACCCAATGTTCCACGAGGTGGAAATAAACTCGTTGCGAACTTCCACAAGCTCCTCACACAGACGCCCACCGAAGCCGCGAGAGCAGTTGCAGTTGTAAGACCCATAGGTGTTTTGGCACTGCCCTCCGTTGGCACAGGGGTTTGTCACACACTCGTCCACATCACTCAGGCATCTGTGAGGGAGGTAAGGGGAGAGACCTCAGAACGTCAATACTGAATTAACCTTCTATGTCTGCAAGTGTCCACAGAAAAGGAATAGCTAAGTATTGTTGAATTTTAATGTAGTGTCAGTGTTGTCTCTTCAGGTTTGCAAATGTCTCATACGTGAATGCTGTTTTTAACTGGTACTATCAGACGGGACCCCATCGGCCACTCCTACCTGTCACCCTGGAATCCAGGTTCGCATTCACAAACAGGTCCATCCAGACTGTCTATGCATTTGCCGCTGTTTTTGCACGGATTGTCAGTGCAGTACGGGCCCAACTGGCACCTAGGTGAACAAGAGAACATTTTACATTTACATTTAGTCATTTAGCAGACGCTTTTGTCCAAAGCGACGTACAAGGGAGAGAACAGTCAAGCTAAGAGCAATAAAAAAGCATGGTGTAACAATAAATACTACTTTACATGAGAATTAGAAAAACAACAACCTAGAAAAGAGGAAAAAGAAGTGCAGGAATGTAACTGCTGAAGTGCAAGTTAAGCGCTAGTCAGGTGCCAGTTAGGAGGGGAGGTGCTCTCTGAAGAGTTGGGTCTTCAAAAGCTTCTTGAAGGTAGAGAGGGACGCCCCTGCTCTGGTAGTACTAGGCAGTTCGTTCCACCAACGTGGAACTACAAATGAAAATAGTCTGGATTGCCGTGCTTGCACGGACGGCAGTGCCAAACGACGCTCACTAGACGAGCGCAGAGAACAGAGAACATTGCAGATCTTTGAACAAACTTCCACAACTATGAATAACAGGGGGTGGCTCCACAGAGACTTGCAATGCCACTTTCTGAATCCGGTTTTCATTAAATCAGCATTACTGGCATATTTGCATTTGGACCTCGTGGTTTATTGATTCACATGGCCTCACTTCCTCCACCGGTCGATGCGGTCCATAGCTCTGACCACAGAAGCGTTAACCCATTTAAATCCTGAGCAGTGTTGATGGAGTGTTACATTTGTTTAGACACACAGTATGGATATGAAAGACAAATGCCATAGATTAAATTCAGTATCAGTAAAGCTCATGGCTCATGCAAGAGGATTTTGCTGTATTAGCCTGCACGCTACAGTGTTGCTAACTCGTGAGAAGCCTATGATGGGAAAAAAAAAACTGTATTTCATATTTTGTATCTGTACACTCATCTTCATTCCAAAGTGAAAGTATACAGTACGTTAGACTTAACTCCATTATGGTGTGGTATGCACACTCGGTATAGAGAAATAATGACAGCTTCATTCAGGAAGCTATATAAAATACCTTGGCTTGACCTTTCTCTAAACATTTATATTTATTTATGATTACTGGTGGGAGAGGAAATGTTCTTGGCATAAAGGTCGTCATTAAAATCGGCAGCCGTTTATGACATACAACAGCTTCCTCGGACATTATGAAGCACTGGGTTAGATTGTAAGTGGCAGGGATATGAGTCACACTCATTTACTCTCCAGGTCGGTAATGGTCTCAACGTACCGCTGGCCAGAATACTGTCCGCGGCACTGGCAGTAGTAGTCGTCTCCTCGCGGGATACAGGTTCCCCCATACAGGCAGGGGTTGGAGGCACAAGGGCTAATGCCAATCTCACAGTTGGTGCCCATGAAGGCTGCGCTGCACTTGCAGAAGAAGCCTGTGTAGAAGGGGCACACATTAGCAGCAGTCATTGCTGAGAAAACATCAGCACTTTATTAAAACAAACAAGCTGGAGGCTTAATGCAACTCTAATGCAGGAGGAGGCCTGTTATTGCTTAAGATGGAACACTGAGATATATGGTGGATTATGGGACTTCCATATTAAAACAAATTCTGCTATACTGTATTGCTCACCCTGCACGGAGCACTCAAGGCAAAGGTTTCCATGCACTATTGACACTGAATCTACAAAAACCTTGAGATTTAATTTGGAATATCGACACTATTTTATTAAGCCATGAACGGCGCAGATTTAATGCACTTGATGGGAGTGTGGGTACAGCAACGAATTACGCTCTGGAAGTGGAAAGTAAAGACTACATACAAAGTTCTCCCAAAAGTATTTTGTTTAACAAGGGGGGGGGGGGGGGTTGAACTTCTGAAACACCCATAAAACTCATTCCTGCTGTCTACACACTTAAAATACACTATTAGATGACCACATCAGTGTCATAGGGACATCTCCTGACATACTCAGGTTTTAGTATTTAGTTTGACACTACACTAATGTCCAACAGTGGAGCATGTGACAACACTGGCTTTCAGTTATATTTCATCAGCAGCCTCCACACTTACCTCCATTGGGCAGAGAGGAGCAGGTTCCTCCATTGGTGCAGGGGTTGCTGGAGCAACCGTCGGCCAGCGCTGCCAAGCTGCACCCAGGCGCTGCGTCCACCAGCTCCTCCAGCACGGCGTGAGGGGCCCTGCCGTTGGCGCGCAGCGGGAGCTCCTGCCCATTCAACTCCAGCGCCTCCATGCAACCCCGGAGCCCGTTGACCGGGGGCACGCTCCGGCCGTGTCGGGTGCCCAGCTGGCGCACATGGCCACCGAAGTACATGCTGGTGTCCAGGTTGAGGGTGCGGAGTGTGCCCGGGGCAGTTCCGGAGGCGGCGTGCACGTGGTCCAGAACCAGCTTGGCGTAGTTGCCGTCAACTTCGAGCGTGACGCTGTGCCACTCGCCATCGTTAACCTGGGTGCTGTGCACAGAAACCAGGCCTGGCCCGCTGCCACAGTCGAACTTATACTGCAGACGGCCGTTCACAATCTGAGGGAGAGGGGTGAGAGGGACATTGAGGATGAGTTTAAAATCCTGTAACACTATAGTGTTGTAAAATTATAACCAATATTTGGTTGTTGTCCTATCATACAGCATTAAACAAAATAAGCTTGTGTTGTAGTCATTTAATAGGTTTCCATGTTTGTAATTTTTCAAAACCAGTAGAACACCATGTTATTTACATTAACATGCATCAGAGAAAACGTTGGGGAAGATCTATTTTTCAAGTAACAAGGAGGGAAGTGTGCACTGACTTTTTTCTGCTCTTTATCGTGTTAAATGAAGCTAGTCTGATTCCTATTCACAGGATGATTGATGTTTAGTTACTGTGTAGTGAGCGCTGAAGCAGACCTATTATATAATTGACTGCCAATTGACCTTGTTAGCGATGTTTTGTTCAGAACCACCTTCTTAAAACAGTTAAAGTAAAGCGCAGGGAGAACGCTTAAAAATGCTGTGAAATGACTAATGTTATAGCTATTTAATAAGTCACATAATAATGCTTTCACGTCTTTTCTGTAACACTTAAGTACATTTCAGTAGTAAACAATGAACACTGTA
This sequence comes from Clupea harengus, assembly GCF_900700415.2. Taxonomy (NCBI): domain Eukaryota; kingdom Metazoa; phylum Chordata; class Actinopteri; order Clupeiformes; family Clupeidae; genus Clupea; species Clupea harengus. The sequence goes on along the minus strand of NC_045173.1, from coordinate 20,277,385 downwards.
AAAACACCGATCCTCTCCCAATATCCACAATCCATACCACTACAAATGACCATGCACAACACAAAGAGGGAATTATTGGATGTAAAGTGCTCCATAAGTGACTCCTTTATGCTGCCCTTACAATGGAGATCTCACACACAAATACAAACACAGACACACACGCAGCAAAAAATCTCTGATCTCACACAGGAATCCAAAATCAGCTGCTAGACCACTAAAACACTAGAGACCAAAGGACCAGCACTGCATCAGTCTGCTTACTGGCTCTGTTATTTCTGCCAGTGTGTGTTCCCATGACGAGCAAACACCAGACCGGTGGGAACGAGTGGAGACAGGGAGATTAACAGAGGATAATCTAATGTAATGTACCAGACAGAGTGATCTCTCTCCCTCTCCCTTCATCCCCCTCCCTCTTTCTGTCTCTCTCTCCCTCCCTCTGTCTACCCCCTCCTCTGTAATTCTCCTGCTCTCACCCCCTCTCTCTCTTTTTTCTCTCAGTTCGTCCCTACTGTGAGGAATGTGTGAGAAAGCCTTTTCCATTTCCCTCCCAGCTTAAAATAACTCACCCTAAATTTCCTATTTCTTTTTTTCCTTCCCCTCTTCAACTACTCTCTCGCTAGTCATTTTAGCTGAGTGAGAGCTTCCCAGTGCCCTTCAAGAGAAAAGTCTCTGGAGTAGAAAGAACTGAATTATGGGTAAAAATACAGGGAGTCCCAGAGACATTCTTTTTATGGTATAAATAAACACCGGTCATCAAGACTGGAGATTTCAGACCCTCAAGACATCTCAGTGCGTCGCATGAGCTGTCACCACCTTCACAACTGCAATGGTAGTAGCACAGGTTCATGTAAGGGTGATGATTCCTCCTGCTGTGAAAAGCTTCTAGGAACACCCTCCAAGACTTAGTCTCAACAAATTTAAAACTGCCAGGCATCCTTCCACTTGTGTGTGTGTGTGTGTATGTGTGTGTGTGTGTGTGTGTGTGTGTGTGTGTGTGTGTGTGTGTGTGTGTGTGTGTAGAGCAGATGTAAGCTGACCTCCAGGATGCTGTAGTCTGTGCCTTTGGCATACATGACTGTAGCATGACTCGAGAAAGTCCTGAGCCTCAGGGACAGCTTCATCTCCTCCTTGTTCTCGTTCTCCATCAGCCTGTAGCGGGCATAGCCATTCCCACTGAACGTCAGGGATGGGCCCGCTGGGGAAACTAGAGTAATGGAGAGAGAGAAAGAGTGAGATTGAGAGAGAGACAGAGAGACAGAGAGAGAGAGAGAGAGAGAGAGAGAGAGAGAGGAGGAAAAATTAGACGACTAATTTAGTAGGGGAAATAAAATACTGTAATGTTGCCAAAATATTGTGAAAGCATGACTCTTTGGCTGAGATTATACCATCCCAGAGAATCTAATCTGCTTGGACTCGCGCCAGCACAGAGAGGCAAGGGAGCAGGGCAGACAGAACCAGAGCGAGAGTGAGCAGGCGGGAAGAGAGACAGGATGCAAGAAAGTGAATGTGTATGTGTGCGTGTGCGTGGGTGTTGAGAGTGAGATAGAGAGAGGAGAGATAAGAGGAGGGAAGAAAGACATTTGAAGTTTAGAAAATGAACAGAAAATCCCCAATAAAGCGAAACATCCTGTACCATTGTGCCAAGATGAAGAGAGGAGAGAGAGAAAAAAAAAATCAATCTCTCTCTAGCCTAGTTTACATCGTCACAGTTGTTATTCAGAGAAGTGAAAAAGGGACGAGGGGTAGAAAAGGCCGAGAGAGGAGGATAGGGAAGGGGTAGAGAGGAGAATGAGAGGCGGGGAGGGGAGGGGGACGAGAGAGAGGAATAGGCTCTTGTGTTACCTGAGCATTGCCTGCCATCTGCACACTCACAGCTGAACTTGCCGTCCTTCTCAAGTGACATGCACTCTGCTCCATCGGGGCAAGAACCCTCTTCACACTGCTTGTTCAACACGGGGCATTTGCCTCCTGGAGGTGAGAGAGGACCCACAGGGTTCAGCATGGCATCTTAACACACAGTCAAAAGGCAGCAGAGAGTAAAACGACATCTGCAGGGGCGTGTTTGCAAATGAAGACGAGGGGAAATAGTCTTCCTGCACCTCAAAGGTTATAGGTACACATGGAATACACTGGACATGTGAGAGTGTGAGAAGGGCGCAGGAGTGTGTGTGTTTGTGTGTGTATGGGTTTGTGTGTGGAGGCTGCGTTCATACCTTCGCACAGGCAGGTGGCCTGGCGCTGGTGTCGCGGTGTGACAAAGCTCAGCCGCGCAGTGCTGTATGTCGCCATGGCGGCAGACTCCAAGGTGACCGTCTCCTGACAGAATCTCTGTGGGCAATCAGGAGGCAGTCCGGCACAGAGCTTCTTGATGACACGCACAATACGCACGCCAGTCATCTCTTCCATGACAGCAGCCGAGGCGTTGAGCTTACGGAACACCACCTGTTGAGAAGAAATCGTCATTCATTTGCCTCGTATGGGTCCATCTGCCTTTTAATGGACTGTGCCATGAATCGTTTCACATACCTCCTGAGGCTGATATGGGCTTCCAGAACGCTCCAGGGCCAGAAGGACCTCCAGGTCCCCAGAGGCATCGGCTGCCGGCTGCAGGCTCACCAGCTGCACCTCACCACGCCGCACCCCTGCCATGTTCCGCAGCGCCCGCAGGAAGTTGCGCCAGTAGTCAGCGATGAACTCCTCAGGCGCAATGGCGGCGAAGCGCACGCCGATGGCATTTTCCAGAGCACGCCGCTCGGCGGGGCGCACATGAACTTTAACCGTAGCCGTAGTGCTGAAGTGGCCGTCAGTCACGGTGACGTTAAGTTCGTACAGCCCAACGTCCAGTGCCCCAACCGCCACGAGTTTGCCGTCAGTCGGAGAGATGGCGAAGAGGGCCGAGACGGGGGAGTGGACCAGGCTGTAGGTGAGTGTATCATACACGTCCTGGTCGGTGGCGTGGACTTTGCCCAGCACCCCACCGGCGTACCCCTCGCCAGCTATGGTCACAAACACTTCCAGGGGCTGGATGGCCGGATGGTGCACGCTCTGTTCGATCACCCGCACGCCAACCAGCGCAGAGGAGTGAAGCTGGGGACGACCACTGTCTGACACCTGAGGTAGAAAGATGGGTGGTGAGAAAGAGTCAAATGTCAAATTTAGTAACAACATTTCTGCTACAATGAAAATGTTTAGGTAGGCAGCAATTTCTTAGCAATTTCCAGGTGTTACTTATGAGTGACTACAAAAAACAGAAGATCAAAGTTACAGATTAGGACAGATCCTTTAGGGACAGGAGGCATTGCTGGGTGCAGTTACTTCACATAACCAATAGAGGGAGCTTGTGGTCTTTCGTTCTCTCCCACTCTAGTGTAATGGAAGCGAATGGGAGAGCCCCTTTCTCTAGCTCACATGAACACGGCAAGATCACTGTGCGTATGTAAATATTTTTGTAAATGCAATTTTTTATCTCCTGTGCACTGCAGCAGATCGGCCTGATCCATGTGCTGCGCACACAGAGAAACGTGGCTGAATGAAGTGTGGCAGTCTGGGCCTGATCTTTAAAAATAAATAAAGAAGTGAGCTGAAACGCACCCACAGGATAAAGTTGGTGGTGATTTCAGCGAGAGATTGGCTCAGAGTGCTGACTGCTGACTCTTTCCACCCACCTAAACTCTGTTCTCTCACTCTGTTTGTTTCTCTCTCTCTCTCTTTCTTGCTTTTTCTTCTCTCACCATAGTAGGCTAGTTCAGCTGCAGGTCATTAGCACCGAAAATGGACGGATATAAAAACAGACAGAGAGACAGAGGAGAATGAGAGAGAGAGAGAGAGAGAGAAAGAGAGAGACGAATGGAGGAAGAGAGAGGTAAAAAGCAGCGCTTTCATGTTTGACCCGCATCTGCACTCTGCAGGAGAGGGCGGCTGGGCTCTTTCGAACGGAATACCAAACAGCACAAAATCACCCGCCGCCCAGACATTTACACATCTTTTTTTTTTTTTTTCAAACATTCTCTCTTTTCTTTTTCTCTGCATTTTTTTTACAGCCAGGGCGCTGCTGCACATAGAGGTTTCCTGGGGGGCAAAAACGCCCACAGGATGCAGTCAAAGAGCAAGAGGAGAAAGGAAAACAGCAAGAGAAGAGATAAAATAAAGAGGAAGCTTTGGCTTTTGAACCCAATGGATCAGTCAGTTTCTTTCTCTCTGTGCCTGGTAATGCAGGCTCACCTGTATCTGCAGGAGGTATTGGTCTTTGGCCTGGCGCCTCAGCGAAATGGCGGCCACTAGCTCCCCCTGGGGGTTGATCTGGAAGGCGCTGTCCTCGTTGCCACTAACGATGGAGAAGGTGAAGGGTGGGCCGTTGTGCGTGGCGTCACGGTCCGTCACGGTGAACTGCAGAACGCTGGTGCCCACCGGTCGGTTCTCCTGCAGAACAACCAGAACCAGGTCCATCAGAACATTTCTCAATAGAGTAATGGTTTGATGGGCGTTTCTACACGGCACAGTAGCCTATACCTTAAGCATACTGAAATAACATTGACTTCCTGTTCACAGTAGACACAGTTCCTCAAACTAAGCGGATTAAGAGCATATTTCAGTGACAAGACCTGGGATTCCATTCTATGGAAACACATACTGTATGTACTGAGACGACATACATTCCCTGTCCTGCATGCTGCTGGGGATATATGCCAAGTTGCCAAAGCATCCCTTAAAGATCAAACAAGGTATTTCTAGGGGATATAGTTACACACTTAACATTCCTGGGACAGCTTCAGACTGCATATACACTCTGGAGACGGACAGAGTCGGAGACTGAGCCCATCATTTTCCCGTTGGTATTGTTTCACAGAACAAAAACCCAGTGGGCTTCAGGGCCGTTTGCTGGAACTGCCGTGAAATTCAATTCTGCTTTCTTTTCACCGCCCGAGCCTCCAACAGGGAATGAGATGGTGATTCATGTCCTACCTGCACCTCGTCTCCCATTCTCAGCTTGTTTTTTTCCTCCTCGCGCTCGTATCGCATTTCACTTGCTGTTGTTCCCCGCTTTCTATCTAAACTATGTGTCCCCTCTTCTGTCTTTCCATCCTTAAGTGTTCCTTCTCTCTCACCTTCATTCATTCATTCCCTTTCTGTTTTAGGTGCTGTTTTATTCCTATGCGCTCCCAGGCTCTCTCTTTGACTCACCTGGATGATGAGCGTGTAGTTGCCTTGAGAGAAGAGCGGTGGGTTGTCGTTGACATCCGACACGTCCACGTTGACCGTGGCACTGCTGGATCTGGGTGGGGTTCCACTGTCTGACGCCAGAACCGTTAGAGTGTAGCCAGAGGTCTGTGTCACACACACACACAGACACAGACACACACACACACACACACACACACACACACAAATACATACAAAAAAATCAAGATAACAAAATGATTAGAGCTGTTTTTGTAATCAACATGGAAATGACCAAAAGAACAAAAAACACAATATAAAGCCCAGACACTGAGGCTTTGGTTGGTGGCCTGCCTCCCTGCCTCATCTGGGGGCCGACAGGGGAGCGAATGTGGCCATTAGAGGCGTGATGAACACGCCCCTGCAGCTGCCAGCGGCCTCACCTTCTCTCGGTCCAGCGGCCGTGCCACCTTCACCTCTCCTCGCACCCCGTCGATGGTGAAGGGGTTGCCCTGGTTACCGTCGATGATGGAGTAGCGCACCTGGTTGAAGGAGGGTCCGTCGGCATCATCGGCCATGACCTGAGAGACAGGAAAACAGAGACAGAAAGAAACAGAGAAGGAGAGAGAGAGGGACAGAGGGAGGGGGGAGAGAGAGAGAGAGAGAGAGAGATGTTTGACGACCCAGCAGCAACACACACACCTGTTTATAATAGATTAGCCAAGGACACAGGTGTTACGGGGGGAGTGTGGAGGCAGAGAAGCTTGAGCATGGGCATGACGGCTCCTGAGGGAAATCAGAGCGCACAGGAGTGTGACGCCTCCAAGAATTACACCCACACTCTCATCCCAACGCAGGCCATTTATATTCACTGAGATCTGACATGTGAAGAACAGCATAAGCAGTGAGAGACAGAGAGAGAGAGAGAGAAAGGAAGGAAGGGGAGAGGAAGGAATCCAGAGCGATGAGCTGGAGGACAGGGAAATGGATAGAGGAGAGGAAAGGACAGAGAGAGAAAGCAGGAGAGAGAAAGAGCGAGAGAGAGAGAGAGAGCAGGAGAGAGCTGGGTCGTGATGGCCTCTGGTAGCTTGCTATAATGAGCCACACTTGTTCCTAATTAACGGGGCTGGGGGTGTGCCTGCTGTGCCGGGGCTGAGTGTAGGCACACACAGAGCACGGAGAGGTTAGAGAGGAGAGACACATTATCTGCACTATGGTTACTGCACATCAAAAAACAACACCTGTGAGCTACATCCTCATCCTATCATTATTATTATTATTATTTTTATTGTTGTAACTTCTAAACTGCTTGAATCTTTCTGAGAGAACAAAGCTGAACATTCAGGAGAGATTAAGAAATGAGGGGTACAATGTAACAGCAGAAAATACACTAAAAAAGCCTAAAGGAGAGTCAAGCTGTGGCAAAAAGGAGCAAAGACTGTGAAAAAAAGAGAACTGATCTACACATCCGTAAACTAGCCAGTTTGACAGGTGGCCGGAGGGAAGGGGTGGAGAAGAGTCTTGCGTGAAAAGAGGAAGAGAGAAAGAGACAGAGTTGGAGAGATGCAGAGGGTGCAAAAAGAGTGTGATTGATAGAGAAAGATCAAGAAGGAGAGTGGGAGGTCAGGCACAGAGAGATCACAAGAGCCAAAGTGGGAGAGAGAAAGAACAAGCAGGTGGAGCGAGAGAGAGAGAGAGAGAGAGAGTGAGGGAGAGAGAGAGAGAGAAAGGGAGGATCCCTCACCGTCACAACAGCCTTTCCAAGATCTGAGTCCTCGCTGACCACAGCAGAGTAGACACCCTGGCTGAAGAGTGGACTGTTGTCATTGACATCTGTCAGGTTGATGTTGACAGTTGCCATGTCGCTCAGCGGTGGGGCGCCTCCATCCGTGGCCTCCACTGTCAGGTAGAACTCATGGCAGGTCTCATAGTCCAGACTCTCAATCACAAATATGTCACCTAAAAAGGGAGAGGGGAGAGGGGACAGAGCCAGGAGAGGAGGGGGACAAAGGAGGACATGTTCACAGCTTCTAGCTTTACACCGCATGGGAAATAACATTATTCTTGCATACTAAGTAAGTGAGCCTCAAAGACGCATACCTGTTGAGGGCTCCACACGGAAGGCCGCACGCTCGTTGCCGCTGACGATGGCGTAGGTGATCTCACTGGCGCCCTCCCTCTCGCGGCTGGTGGCGTGCACTCGCAGCACCTGGCTGCCCACAGCCACGTCCTCGGCCAGCGTGGCGGCGTACTCGCGGCGCTCGAAGACGGGCGGGTCGTCGTTGATGTCGAGCACAGACACACTGATGTCACATAGCGAGGAGAGGCGGCGCGGGGAACCCAGGTCGGTGGCGCGCGCCCGCAGCGTGTAGAGGGAGCGCAGCTCGCGGTCCAGCGGCTGCTCCAGGCGCAGCAGGCCGCTCTGCTCGTCCACGGAGAAGGCGCCATCGGCCGACTCGGCCAGGGAGAACACTATCTGAGCGTTGGAGCCTGGGAGAAGGAAGAAGGAAAGATGAAAGAGCAGCAACAATAACAACAGAGGAAAACATCAATCACACAGTCCATCCATAAATAAACAAGAAAGCCAGCAAGATGCACTATTTCAGTCTGAGACAGAGAGCAAAGAACATGGTATATGATATGACAATGGATGAATTCATAAACAGACACAGACGAGACATTTGAGCCAATATAAAGTTTTATATATAGAAAGGCAGGAAATCTCAAGTCCATGCCCATTTAGAAGTGTAAAATAAGTGTGGAGATTCTATTAAAAAAAAGTATATATAATATGAAAATTGGAACACGTTAATTTGGCGAGGAATGACATCTCCTTGCTCATTGTCGGCTGTGGCTGAGTTATCTGGGGACAGGGCCAGAGAGAGAGAGAGAGAGAGATTGAAAGAGAGAGCTGCATGGCTCATGGCTGTCAGAAGCACAGACTGCTCTTCTGCACCTGCCTCCCATTATATTTGCATTGATCATTTATTTATTCGCTCTTCTCCACTCATTACCACTCTCACTCTCCAACTAACCCTCTGGTTGACAAACCCACCCACCCATAACCACACAGCCTTAAGAGTGACTGTACACACATACACTGACTAAATGCACACAGAGACAGACAGACAGACAGACAGACAGACAGACAGACAGACAGACAGACAGACAGACAGACACACACACACACACACACACACACACACACATTGGCCTGCAGTGTGTTTATCAGACAAAATTGCCTCTGTGAAATTGCTTAATGATGGCTGAGTGGATTGTGCCAAGCCATTTAGCAATCTTCCCTCTCATCAGTAAACACTCATAATTCTGTGCTTGTCTCCTCCTGTTTCTTCAAACTCCCAGAAGGCCATGCACACAGAGCAAGAGGGCGAGAGATGGAGTGCGAGAGAAAAAAAAACTCTTTAAACAATTGTTTTAGAGAATATATATATAAATATATATATTTGTTACGACTCTGAAGAGTCCTTCCCTTTCCTGCCGGACGTTAAGAGTGTGTGAAAAATGTCATTAGCAGAATTTTAAAAGAAACTGTCTGTGAGAGCTGTGAGAAAAAGAGGGCAGGAATGGCATGTTCCCCAAACAGGTTCCTCCTTATCGGTGACCAAGGGCACTGGCTCTGTCCGGCCCACTCTCCCCTGCCTGTGCTGGGTACTGTCATGGGCACTGCCCCTCATAAGCCCTGGCTGTCTGGAACACGGGCAAATAGATAATATGCTGCACTTGACATGGCTGGAACAATGGACTCCAGCAGACATCACAAAAAGAACACACAGACAAGGATTAGGTGGGTACACAAGCACACACACACACAAAGACACAAGGACACCAACAATGCCAAAAGCCACCTGCTACTACTGACCATTCACACACATACACACACGCGCGCAACACACACACAGACCCAGACAAGGACACAGTGACGCCAACAGCTTCACATTAACAAAGAACGACTACAGAGACACACGCAGACACACTGGATTCTTCAAATTCCTCTGATGATAACAAAAACCAGCCACATCATATCTCCTCTGCCTTCTCGGTACTCCGTATAGGTCACAGTGATAACGGGTGGGAAGCACACACACACACACACACCGTCTTGTCTGAGTCAAAAGGGACTCTCAGGAACAGCTGCGAGAGCCTGACCTTGTTTGGATCTCCTTGTCTTTGATAGTTCAGGTACAAGCGCCATGCACCTCCATGTCGGTGCCGGCGAACCAAGAGCGTTTGAAGCGCTGTCAGCCTCAGCCTGCTTGACTGACCTACTTCCACAAACTCATTGCATCTGTTAAAAACCTGCCTCTTCTCCTGCAGCAAGATAAAAGCGATGGCTTGAAGCGCGTGGCACATAAAGGAGGCCAAATACCTTGCGCCTGATCTAGAGATGTTTCCGTGAGGTCCAGCTGCACAGGCCAGCAAACACTCAGGAGTGTGTACGTGTGTATTCGTGTGTGTGTGTGTGTGTGTGTGTGTGAGGGTGTGTGAGGTGTGTACTCCATTAGCCCACCACTTTGAAATGATGGCAAATACTACAGTATAAAAGTATCTTAACTATAAGTGGTGGAGGAGGGAGTTTTTTTTCTCTCACTCTCTTTCTTTCTAACTCTCTCTTGGTTTGGGTCAGTGAGAAAGATGACATCCTCCAGTCCACACAGCTCTGCTCGGAAATCAGCATTGGCCTCTTTTGACTGGGGAAGGGAACGGCATCGAGGAAATGGAGCTGTTAATGTGCTAAGGGGGCTGAGTACGGGGGAGGGGTATTAAGGGGGCTGGGTACGGGGGAGGGGTATTAAGGGGGCTGGGTACGGGGGAGGGGTATTAAGGGGGCTGGGTAAGGGGGAGGGGTATTTGATCTCACCTGAGCTCCCTGGCCTTTACTGCTTTTTGTGGATTGTGATCAGCAAATAAATTGAGGTGGTATTTGATGGAGTTAGGAGAGGAAGTGGGTCCTGTGTGTGTGTGTGTGTGTGTGTGTGTGTGTGTGTGTGTGTGTGTGTGTGTGTGTCTGTGTGTGTGTGTGACACTACTGTGAGTGTGTGTAGGACTAGTGTGAGTGTGCTTGTTTGAGGGCCCAGCCAGTCCTGCACAGTCAGCAGTCTCCCAGGCTGCAGCTTAAAGGAGCTGCATCCGTCTGCCCTGATTATCAGACTAATAATCACTTCACTCAGGGGAATCAGAGATCCAATGAGGAGGCAAAAAATATGCGCAAGCAGAAGCTGGGCTCAGCAACAGGTGCTGCACGACTCTGATGGCTCTGTCGTCACTGGGCTGCGGCAAAATGCACTAAAACTCAGGCAATCATATTTTCCTTCCTCCCGTGTAGCCGGCTTCACAATGCTGAACTTGTTACAACACTCATTAAGGATATAGTGTGTGTGTGTGTGTGTGTGATTGTGAGAGAGAGAGAGAAAGAGAGCGAGAGAATGAGAGAGTGAGTAAGTGTGTTCATCTGGGATGAACTAAAACACAGGTGATGTGAAGGTCCTAAAGGGCTTGGCTGTCTCTGCTGAGGGTGAGTGGGTGAATGTTAAACACATAGGAGCTTTCACCTAAGCAGTAGTAGGATCTGCGGTACCCCACCTTTTTGGGGATTTCATATGATCAGTGGCTTAAGTCCGCTGATTATACTCCTCTCACTACGGAATGTGAATGACAGGATTTATTCGGGTCCTGAAGTCAAAGTAAGGGATTTCAAAAACTGCCAGGCTGCACGATTCTTTCAAGAAATTACTTGCAAGCATACTAGGGGTTTAAATTGCCAGAGACCTCATGATTCGATATTACAACAATATTTAGTTAACGATTCAATTTGTATTGTCATTCTTCTGAACACAGATTAGATGAGACAACGTATTTTTGGAATACTTAAGTTGGAAAGTGGATAAGGTCAACTAGGGGCTAAAATGTATCTGTACATCTCTAGACATTAATGCATTAGTAAGCTTTTAGTGAATCGCTTGCATTAAGAATCCTAATTAGCAACGGAATCCATTTTTTACTTCACCCCTAATTTGAGTGTGTTAGTGTGTCCATATAAGTGTGTAAGCATGTGTGTATGTTTGCGTGTGTGTGTGAGAATATAGAGTGCATACCTGTGTCAGCATCAGTGGCCTGAAGACGTGCAACAATGGTGTGTATCTCCGTGTTCTCAAAGACAGTGATGGCGTAGAGGTCGGATGAGAATTGTGGAGCGTTGTCGTTCACGTCCTCAACTGTTATCTCCACATCAGCCTCGCAGTACCTCCCCCCACCATCCAGTGCCCGCACCGTCATCTTGTGCACTGCCTCTTCCTCACGGTCCAGGGGCTGTGACGTCTTCAGCTCACCTGCACGGGAGGAGAAATAAATGAATGACATGCACATGATTACAGCTACATCCCTCTCCTCTTATTATGCAGTACATGAATATGAATGCGGCTTCATTTTGTGTTTTCTTTGTGGCTTCGCTTTGAAATGCAGCTTTTGCTGTGTTCCACCCACAGATCACCTTGGCGAAATCAGTGAGTTAAGATGGGGTGAAAAGAAATGTAAAAAAAAAGGCGAGCAAATCATTCCCCTTCCATTCAGGAAACATGCTTATTGAAAAATGTAAAATATATAGCCTTTCTGCACAGCTTTAAGTAGAGATCTGACAACATTCTCTGACAAAAAACAGCAGGGCTGTCGGAGGGAGCTGACCGCAAAACAGTTTCCAGCCTGCTACCATCAAAGACTGAGGCAGGCTTCCAAACAGCTAGCTAATGCTCTTCAGAGGCAAAGTAAGTAAATAATTCAGCAGACGTTTGCGTGTGGGTGGGACTGAGTATGTGTGAGTGACTGTGTGTACTGTGTGTACGTTTGTTGAGTCCACATGTGCGTATGTGTTTGTGTGTGTGTGTGTGTGTGTGTGTGTGAGAGAGAGTGTGTGGTGATTTTGAGTATGTGAGGAGACGCAGCAGGACTGAGCGTCCACTTGTTGGGAGAGATGGCACAGCTTTGAGCCAGCGAGCTACCCTGGGAAAATTGCATCTGCCAAAAAAACGAATGTTCCAGAAAAATAAATCACTATCTTGGCATCACTGACACACAATAGAGCACTTTCTCTTTCTCCCTCAAGAAAAAGATAAATAAATTAAAACACAAGCAAACCAAAAACACTCCAGATTCATTAAACTTGCACAACTGCGGTTCCTCTGATTTGAGCCAACTGTCTTGGCTTTCCTTCCCCCCCCCAAAGTACCACCCACTCACCCACCGCTTCAAAGCCTACAGCTAAATGGCTTCTGCTTGGCGGCTGTCTTGTTGCTGCTGTCAGAACAGTTCCATTTACACTAATGGATGCCGTTTTCCACCACACTCCGTCTCTCTGTCTATTAACATACAATGAGCCGAGCAATCGGGATATGGATAGGGACTTTTCCACATGGGAATTTCTGAGTTATCGGAGAGAGACGGATGGGATATGAGCTGTCAGTGTGTGAAAATTACGGATCCTAAACATTGAGGCAAATTAAATTAAAATAATGACAGGGCTTTGGATCAAATGCTTCAATGCGACTACAGTCACAGTAGCAGACTCTTGTGCTCACATATACATATATATGTGCACAAACACTTGCACACATGTGTGCTTCAGCAGGGATTAGAATTCAATCAGATTTTATGTTTGGTACAAGGCTGCCGGGAATCACTAAGGATTACACTTGTATGTATTGTGCTGTGCTCTGAGGGCAGAAGCAGTAGAGCCAAAATAGAGTATTTGAAAGGTAACTGAAAAATAATTTGTGTGTGTTTATATGTGTGTGAGTGGTTGAAGATGGCAAAGTAGTCCATTCACAAGCAAGAAATGCGTTGCTTGTATCCAGTCATGCACATGTATGTGTACATTCATGGCTGCTTTTGTCCCTTGGTCATCAACAAAGTAGCTGTTAAAAAACATGACACGCAAACAGTGACATTGACTCCAGCCTTGAATAACCCCGTGCTCTGAATACACATCACAAGGACTGAAGACCACTGAGGACGTCCACTCCCCCATGGGGAAGATGGCCGACTGCCCGACTCCATAATGTGACAATGACGGAGTGCAGGCTGAGAATAACCTCTGCTGGGCTGACCTCCCCACAGGGGCCTGGGGTCTAGTTTGGGTTCCTAAAGCTCAACTTCACTACCAATGTAAGGTCAAGAGCTCAATTCCGCAAGAGCCGATAAAATATGACTTCACTGCAGTGTTGAACACTTCGGATCAATGGGATTCAGTTGCAATCCACCTCACTTGTATGTTGCCCTGGATACAAGTGCCTACTAAGTGAATACATTTAAAATGTCATCAGTGTCTATTCAATTGAGCCTGTTAATTCAACACTGGAGAGTCAACTATCAATTCTCAACTGCTGTCTCAAGTCACAGCATTTTTTCCATATTGTAAATGGCAATCCAAACCTTTTCGTTCTGCATTTGCATATCTAGTGTGGCGTGGTAGTGTCAAAGGGTGACTTTTTGCTGTACCTGTGTCTGGGTCCATGATGAAGTGCTGTGCCCCGGGTCCCACCAGCTCGTAGGAGATCTGGGCATTGGAGCGGATGTCCGCGTCTGTGGCGGAGACCTGTAGGATGAGCCTGCCTGGAGAAGCGTCCTCCGGAACAGACTCGATGTAGAGCGACTACAGGGGAGTGAAAGGAGGGGAAGGAAGAGAAGAGAAGAGAAGGGGTCAGAGGGAGAAAGGGACAGAGAAGGAGAAAAAAACATGCAGAAGGTAAAGAGAGATGGGATATGTGAAGAGAGAAGTAAATAGAAGAAAAGCAGATGGAATTGGGAATTGAATTGAATGGCAGGGATAGAGGTGGAGTGGGGGGCAATTTATGAAGTGAGTTTATAAAACAGGTGAGGCAGGAGTGATGGGGGGGGAAACCAGAGAAAGGGAATGAGAGTGTAAAAGTGAGGAGGGAGGAGGGGAGAGGCAAAAGACAGAGAGGAATTATACTTATTTCACTTGGACTAAAGGAGTACAGACATCACAATAATCACAGTTTCACAGGGTGAGGAAGGAACACTCAATGTGGCAGGAAAGGAGAAATGTGTAACTTTTGCCATAGCTACTTCTCTGTAATTTCCTTTTTTTAACAGAAAGGGCTCAAGTGGTTAACATTTGGACTGTTATTTCTAATAATACTGAGTTGCATTGTTAACTCCATATTTGATCTAACACTGGATAGGAATACTGGTTGTTACAACATACCTGCTCACACACAGGGCTATTGTCATTGGCATCCAACACCTTGACCTCTACGACAGCCTTGGCCACAAAGGTACCGTCAGTGGCGGTGATGTTCAGCAGGTAATTGTCTCTCTCCTCCCGGTCCAGGGCCTTCCTGACAGAGACCTTCCACTCGTTCTGGATATGCTCGATGGCAAACTGTCCCAAGGGATCGCCTCCTGCAGCAATGCCATCCAGAGGAAAGACAGTCAGATTAATGAAAGTTGCAAAAAGGTGCAGAGCTTTTCCAAGATGATCCCCTTGTTGTGTGTGTGTGTGTGTGTGTGTGTGTGTGTGTGTGTGTGTGTGTGTGTGTGTTAGCGATTATGTGTCTGTACAGTATGTATGTATGTATGTATGTATGTATGTATGTATGTATGTGTTTGTTTAAACTAAGGGGACAGGATTATAGAGGAGTTGAGACCACATATAGTGCAGAGCAAGAGACCAATGCTATGCATTATGGTAACTGAGACTATACAATAACAAAATAAATAAACATTATCAACACCCAGTTTCACCTAGGCTAAAAATAAATAGCAAAATAATAGGGATGTTGAGGTAATTGAGCATGATTTCTTTGTAATATATGTATATGTGTTGTAATAATGCCTGGCTCCTAACAAAATAATGGGTACAGCACTTGGTTTGATTCTTGCTGCATATGGCTGCAAGCCTACATCACAGCAAATTGTGAGTCATTCCCAATATTGGTATAATAAACCTGGCAGAGTTATTCACACAAGTTAATTAACACCAGGGGAAGAGCATTTCCCTTGTCAATTTCAAAAGTGCTACTGGGATAATTATCTAGCTTTTTTTCTTTTTTCTATTTTCCATCAATATAACCCAAATATTTTACTGGAAACCAGCCTTAATGTTTACTCATTTAAATTGAAGAAATGTGGTTGCATACTAAATAGAGTGCATATAACTGAGACAGAGTTCCAATTTACAAAGAATCTTTAGAAAAGTGCTTACACTTTATTTCCCATTAACTTCTTTCAAAGATTAAAAGATGCAAAGATTATAGCAGATAAGGTATTTTGTTGAAGCATTCCTACCTGTGATGAAGTAGTTCACTTGTTTATTGATGTCCTCTGCATCAGCGTCGGTTGTGCTGAGGATGGCTATCACCCCACTTGGTGGTGGGTCATCTTCACTCACTGTGCCCTTGTAGATTTCGGCCGTGAAGCGGGGCGGGTTGTCGTTCACATCCGCCACCATCACCTCCACCTTAGTGCTGGCCACCAGCTGCGCTTTGTCTCCACGGTCTGTGGCTAAGATAGCCACAGTGTACTTGCTTTTCTTCTCACGGTCCAGCTCTTTAAGTGTCGTCACCCATCCCGTCTCGCTGTTGACAGCAAACAGTTCCGCAATCTCCTTTGACTCCTGGGTGGGGTCCAGGCTATACACCACCTGGCCATTGGTGCCAGAATCCAGATCTGTGGCCTTGACTTGGATCACTGAGGTCCCACTTGGGAGGTTCTCAACCACAACTGCTTCATATGGGTTTGCCTGGAAAAGGGGCCGGTTATCATTGACATCCTTAACCTGGATGTTGATATCCACAGAAGCCACCACCTCTCCAACTTCGTTCTCACTCTGCGCTTGTAGTGTAATCTGATACCATTTGGTAGTTTCATGATCCAAGCTCTTTTCCAACTTCAAGGACCCGCTTTCTCTGTTAATTACAAAGATCTCATCTAGGTTACTCTCTACAGTGTTTCCCTTCACCAGGCTATAAATGACGGGCTGTTCACTTTCTGCCTGGATGACGTCAATTTCTGAACCAATTGGGAGGTCCTCGTCAATGGCAAATCTGTAATGAGGCTCAACAAATTTTGGTACTGGCACTTCTGGAGCCAGAATTCGAATATAGACAGGGACAAGAGACTGTTTTGAAGGGTTTCCTGCATCCTTTGCCCTCACATAGAAGGTGTAGAGGTTATTCTCCAATCCAATGAGACTCTCTTTAGTCACAATGACACCAGTGAGTGGATGGATCTCAAAGTTCTCTTGCACACTCTCAGAATCTGTCTCTATGGCATAGGTGATGTCAGAGTTACTTCCTTCATCCGTATCCGAGGCCATGATTTTAACCACGGTGGTTCCTCTGGGAACATCTGAAGCAGCATTGACCCTGTACTCTGCAGCTCTGAATTGCGGAGTGTTGTCATTGATGTCTGTAAGGATCACATTAATGGTGCAGAAACCCACTTTTCCACCACCATCTTTGGCCATCAGAGATATCGGGATGACTTTATCAAGAGGATTCTCACGATCCAAGCTCTCCAAGGTAAAAATCTGCCCTTTCTCGCTAACAGAGAACTTGTCTTTAGCAAAGTCATTTAGAATGTGGTAGGTCAGCTGTCCATATGTTCCTGAATCATCATCATTTGCCTCGACCTCTGCAACCAAGGTGCCAGCTGGGGTATTCTCAAGCAGTTCAACAACATAATCAACTTGTGGGAAGGTTGGATTATGGAAGTTGGCCCCAAAAACTGTCACCTTAACAAGGGCCCAGCTCCTAAAGACACCATCGGATACAGATACATTGAGCTTGTGAAGAGGCTCTATATGTGGTTTCCTGTGGTTAGAGATGGTAATTGCACCCGTAGTTTTGTCCATGGCGAAGTTCTGTGCTTCGTTGCCAGAGAGAATGGAGAACTCCAACTTCCCAGCGTCTGAGCTGTCAGCATCAGAGGCCTGCACTTGGGTGACAAAGTGTTCACGAGGTGCCATTTCACTGACACTGGCCTCGTAAACTGTCTGTGAGTAAACTGGAGCATTGTCATTCAGGTCTGTGACATGCACCGTCACAACAACCTCACTGGAAAGAGCAGGCACTCCTCCATCCACGGCTCTTATAGTCAACTTGTTCTGGGTCGTTTCCTCATGGTCAAGAGTCCGAGCTGTCGAAATTACACCAGTGTCACGGTCAATCGTGAAATAATCTGAGCTCTTTTCCTTGTTCTCTACTATCTGGTAGAAGATGACTTTATTGTTTCCTGTGTCTGCATCTGTGGCAGAGACCTGCAACACAGATGTTCCAATAACCGAGGCTTCCGAGAGACTTGTCTCATAGAACTTTTCTTGGAACACTGGAGGGTTGTCATTGACATCTTCCAGAATAATATCAACAAAAACACTAGACTTTGCACCAGTCAGGGAGTCTGTTGCACTCACACTCAACTTGTAAGCTGGGTGCGTTTCAAAGTCCAATGGTTGAATCACCTGAATAACTCCAGTGTTAAAGTTGATGGAGAACTGACTGAGAGGGTCTCCTTCAGAGATGGTGTACACAATACGAGGGCCCTCTGATTCATTAGCTTGGACATGCACAACTGGAGTAAGCAACTGTATATTCTCTGGGATCTCCAGGCTGTAGAAGGACTTCTCAAACAATGGGATAGCCTTGCTCACCACAGTAATCGGCACTTCCACAGAGGCAGAAAGGGATGGCTCACCCTCATCTCTAGCTACCACAGTTACTACAAATTCAGTGTTTAGGTATTCTTTCTCAAATTGTCTTTTTAGGGAGATTTCCCCAGTCTGGCTTATCTGAACGTATTCATTTTGATCTTGCAGGTGATAAAATATCTCAGCATTGTTGCCAATGTCAGAGTCTACAGCTGTGACTTGTCGGATGACCTGGCCCACTTGAGCATCCATCTGGACAAGGGCATGGTATGGTAGGTTGACAAACATGGGTGGATTGTCATTGACATCCTCTATACTTATTGTCACCAGAACATGGGCCACCTCTTCTAAGTCTTCCCTGGTTACCTCAACCACCACATCATAGGTGTCCTGTTCTTCTCGGTCAAACGGTATGCCTGTGGTTGACAGAGCTCCAGAGGTGCGGCTGATTTCAATCCTCTTGTCTGGGTTGAGAATGGTGAAGAATAGAGGTTCATTGACCTGGTTTCCAACCGCTGTGATGACAGCTAAGGTCTTCTTTTTTGAAGAGTTCTCTTGAACTGAGGCCTTGTAAGAAGTCTGTTTGAGTTTCAGAGTGCTCTCTTTGTTCTCTCTAACATTGATCTTCACTGGAACTGTGCTGGCAAACCTGCCATCAGACACTCTGACTCTCAGCTCATACCTGCTTCTCAGCTGTGTGACGTTCTGTATGGAGATAATTCCAGAAATGGGGTCCATTTTAAACTTGTCTCCAATGTTGCCCTCTGAGATGGAATAGATAAGTCTGGCATTTGGCCCAGAGTCTCCATCTGTGGCATTGACCGCAATCACCTTGACCCCTTTGTATGTCGGCACTAACACTGTGGTCTCATAAAGGTCCTGGTTAAACTTAGGTGAGCAGTCATTGACATCGATGACTTCAATGGTTACATTTGCAGCCTTCTCAGCAAAGAGTCGGGGCAAACCCATGTCATGCACCTGTACCGTAAAACGGAAAGTGTTTCTCTGCTCATAGTCCAGCTCAGTGGTTGTCCTGATTGCTCCTGTGCTAGAGTCGATAGCAAAGTAGTTATGGGCAAATGGCTCAACTATCTGATAAACTAAGCGGGAGCTGGCATCCTGGTCCGCATCTAAGGCTCGGATGACTAATGGGGTGTTGTCTCTGGTCAGAATGATGCTATTGACAGGTGCTGACTCACTGACTGTCCCAATGAACTCATCCTGGATAAATATGGGTGCATTATCATTCTCATCTTTCAGATGGACAAGGAGCGTAGTGTTGCTGGCCTGCCCTGCCATGTTGGTTCCCTGAATGGTGAGCTTGTAGGAGGGAGCTGCTTCATAATCCAGTGGCAGTTGAGTTATCACAACTCCTGAGTTGGGGTTGATGTCAAAAGCTCCGTTAATATTCCCCTCTTTAATCTGGTAGAAAACAGACGACTGACTGCTGGCTGAAACCAGATGCACAAAGCTGCCTGGCTGGGCCAATTCACTAACTTCTGCTGAGTACTCCTTCTCTGTAAATCTTGGTGTGGCATTGTCAGACACTGTCACAGTCATGTCAACTGCTGATGTGGCACTCAGGGACGGTGTTCCCTTGTCAGTTGCTTTCACCACCAGCTGGAACTGACTTTGGCTGTTACGGTCAAGTTCCTTTGCCACAGTAATGGTTCCCAGGATAGGATCAATGGCAAATGAATTTGCAACATTTCCTGTGGATCAAACAGACAAATAAATCAACCGTTATTATACTTTCAATTCAAGTTAGACTAAGCAATGTTCTTAAGATTTAAAAACAGCGTGTGACTTGAGTCTAAATTAAATTAAACTGTAAGGACGTGACTGCAATTTAAAGGCTCCCATTAACACAAGTATTTTGCTCTCAGAGGCACAGTTCGCAGATTAACATTAGCAAAGATTGTATGATAGTGCCGACTCTGCATTTAACACAAATTCATTAATGTGGGTTCCTCCCTTCTAACAACCAGACCAATAAGCTGCCCACTCACTTCTCTGCTTTCTTCTTTTACTTTTAATACACTGCAGTCCAGTCAAGGACATTCCAATTAGCTTCAGCAATCCAAAATATCTCTGAAATGTGCACACTCTGTGACATTTACGGCTGAGCCCCCCCTCCCCCCCTCCCCCCTCCCCAAACACGATGTGTTTATCCAGAATAACAATGCTGGGAAAAATGAGAGGAGGCATCTGCTGGCCTCCTACAGTCCAGCAAGGCGCTCACTCTGCCTGTCTGTCTCTCTCTCTTTTCTCTATCCCCGACACATTACACACATTACACGCTCACGCTGTTTCAAATATTCCATTCATGAAAAGGAGGTCCAGTGGGCTGAAGACCTTTGGATGACACACATGCATTCAGATCCCACAGTCACTGATCTCACTAGCAGGCTCAACCCCCAACCTTGATGCTCTGAGTGCTTGTGCTGAGTGCTTTTTATGAAGTCATGCCTGGTGTGTGAGGAATGGAATTCTGGTATATGGCATCTGAATAGATGAGTTCAGTCACCTGACTCTATGCTGTACGTGAGCTCAGCATTCTGGCCCTTGTCCTTATCCAGGGCTGTGAGCTGGAGAACGGCTGAGCCGACAGTCGCAGACTCAAACACCCGGCCCACGTACGGAGTGCCTGAGAACCATGGGGCATTGTCGTTGGTGTCTTCCACGTTGACAATAACTCGCACCATGTTGCGCATCACTGGGATGTCTTGATCTCGAACCTGATTAGGGAGAAGGGACATGACAGAGAGAATGAAAAACAAGAGAGAAAAGGAGTTGGTTACACCAGCTAATCATTTCTTCTTCACTAATTTAATTAAAACAACAACCTAATCACGTCACCATGCGTGGCATCAATAGCAGAAAAAATCAATCCTTCTTTCTCTTTAGGATACACTTCAATTCCTAGTATGAATTGATAATATAGAACACATCAGGTGTGGCACGCATGGTTGGATATACATACTAAACGAATAAACAAAACAAACAAACATCGTCAAATCCACCCTCACCTGAACTATAACAGAGGTACAGACAGAATACTGAAATCTACTGCACTCATCACTAATCAAAGCAGGTCCATTAGAATGCTTATCTGTTGATGGTGACTGTGTTGACTCTCATATGAGGTATAAATAAGGCTCCCACCCACCATAACTGTGAGCGTGTGTGTCCGCATGGTTTCGTGGTCCAGTCTCTCGGCGGTGTACAACACTCCGGTTCCTGGGTCCAGTCTGAATTTGCGAAGACTGAAGGGGTCCGTGCTGCTTAGGAGCGTGTAGGTCAACTTGTTCTTCTCGTCCTGGTCGGTGGCGCTGATCTGTAGAACCTCTGTGTCCGGCGCTGTGTCCTCTGGTATGCTCACCTCATACTTGGGCTGAGAGAACTGAGGCCTGTGGTTGTTGGTGTCAATCACTCGGATCAGCACCTATTGGGCAGTGGGAGAGAGAGAAAAGAGAAAGCTGAGGATATGACACGACCGAGTGTAAGGAGGGAAATGAAGAAAAGAAGAAGGAATGCTAAATTGAAAGGTGTGTGTGTGCGTGTGCACCCACATTAGAGACAAAAAAAGGTCGAAAGTGGAAACAGCCAACGCCAAGTAAAACAAAAAACACATAAACAATGAGTTGTGTGATAAGTTGATTGACAGGTAAAGTATGAGAGAGAGAGAGAGAGAGGAGCAGGGACCAAAATGATGGAGCGGGGAGCTCATCAGGGCTCTCTCTCTGTCATATGCTTACAGCAATTAGCAGCACTTTAATGTTGTTTTGATTCTGGGTAAATCGATCCACATAATAGTTCAGGGAATACCTTAAATGCTGGGTTACTTGTCACTTCTAACAGGCAATAAATGTTGGCTAACCTTTGCAAACCCAAATTGAATGTGGGTGGGTGTTAAAGAGGGTGTGATAGTTATGGAATGACATTTGCCTTGATAAATACAGAATCAGGCTGCGATGTGTAATTGCTGCAGAAGAGCATTTCATTTACTGTTTCATTTTTAAACACCAGCTCTGAGTAAAATGTCAGTGTGCTTGCTACAATCTATTCATCACAAGGCTGAAGTCTGATGGATGGGAAACAGCATGAACAGACGCCAAAGGACATGTTCATTGTAACAGAAAAATAGAAACACTCACAAGATCTAGTTCTAAACCTGTAGTTTCAAGCAGTTTTGGCTTAAATTAATCTTTAACTTACAACAGAAAATGTTGTTATCAGAGTTGTTCCCAAAAGAAAGAAAACAAATAGGAATAGGAACAGAGTGATTGACTATTTCTTGGAGGCTATTTCCTGTTGTCTCAGTAATTTCCACTGAACTAATTGCAGAAACGAGGGGAAAAATACACGATGTACAGTATCTTTTAAGTGTAATCACAGCTGCTTTGTTATTTATTCAACATGATCAAATCAGTCTGCTGGACTTCCAAGGATTAACCCACTCAGAAAAAAAAAAACTAGCAAAAGCTATCTTTATTTTTTTTTCTTCCATGGCCAAAAATGAAGAACAAAAGATAAACCTTAGATTAGGCAGGTACATACCATCCAGCAGGGGGCGATGTTAAATACAGATCAAGTCTCACGCACACACACACACACACACACACACACACTTAACACAAAAAAGCCTCGTCTACAAAGCCCTGGGAGCCAGCTGCTGAGCTGCCATGCGGACAAAGCAGCATTTGGGGGAGACAGCGCTTCTCATTGTTACGGAGCCCATGCTTTTAGACAAAACCCTTTTAACAGACTAAAATGAATTCTGAAAAGACAAAAAATAGAGAAAACACAAAGAGGGGGGTAACTCTGACACGGGCAGCTGGGCTGACCTGTCTAGTGTTCAGTGTAGATTGTCTTGCCTGCCACAGACGCCTGCCTGCGCCCGTCATGCTAACATGGCTGGTGGGGATACGGCTGCTAGCACTGCTGGTTTTTGAAGCTGGGCCTTATGTGTGCTCTGGGAGCTCGGCTGGAGGATGATAGCCAGCTCACCACTGGCCTTCCTTCCCTCCGGCAGCCACTAGTCTCTCAGGGGCTGCTGAAGCTGCTTCATGGCTTGCCAGGAGTCACTGTGTCTGGGCTTAGATATCTGAGGCTGTCCCTCCATCCCAGCAGCCCGGCAGCCCAGCCACCCCGTCACTGCTGCCCAGGTTACTCTCCGTCTCTCCTTTTCAGCAGACACTGCTGGGGGATGTGGGGGCTGGGGAGAGGGGCCGTGGCCCACACAATGCAGAGATGCCTGGGCAGCGGCAGATAGGGGCTTCTGCTGAATGGGATGGCTATTCATGGAGCTGATAGTGACAGCCACAATGCTAACAATGGCGGACAAATGGCACAACGAGCCGATCTACTTGTCTTCCTGTGTGTACGGATGCACTTGCGAAGCTGTATGTGTATGTGTGTGGGTGGGTGTCTGTAACTGCGTCTGAATGGCATCAAAAAGGCACCCAAGGCTGATGATGTTTGCCTTCATCCCATTACACCCCTCTCCCCACCCCCTACCTGCTGCTGACAGAGACTTTGAGACTTTAAGGTTCTCCAGAGAACCATTCTGCTCCAAGAAAGAATCACACACACTTAACGTGAGTGACATAAAGCACAACTCCCATGAGACAACTCTCAAACACACACACACACACATTCATTTCACACAGAGACTGAGGGACTAGCACATGGGAAGATTAAAGGGGAAGCTTTGCTGCTACAGAGTATAGAAAAAGATTAAATGGAAAAAAGAAGAGACGATTGAGAGACATTAAGAAAGAGATAAAGAGATGAAGAAAGGTAAGAGAAAAAGGTAAGAAAAGCTAACTTTAAACAAACAGAGGTCTATAGCAGAAACAGAAAGAAAGATGAAGGTGGTAGACAGAGAGAAAGAGAGAGGTATTAGGTGAAAAAGTGAGGGAGAAAGAGGACAAGACTAAAGATGGCAAGCAGTACAAAGACAAGCTGAACAGGAACAGGCTGTGCACAGGGGAGCAGCTTGTGGTTCTCCTGCAGTGAGAGGATGGTGTGTGTGTATGTGTGTGTGTGTGTGTGTGTGTGTGTGTGTGTGTGTGTGTGTGTGTGTGTGTGTGTGTGTGTGTGTGTGTGTGTGTGTGTGTGTGTGTGTGTGTGTGTGTGTGTGTGTGTGTGTGTGAGAGAGCGCCTGGGTATCCTGGCAGTGCTCCGGCCTGTGAGATGCCCATGTTGGAATGCAGTTCGCTGGGATCAGCTGAGCCCAGCAGAATGCCTTCCTGGTGCCAGAGGCCCACCAGCCGAGAGAGAGAGGAGCCCTGCTGTACCCCTCTAATAACAAACCACTAAAACACACACACACACACACACACACACACACACACACACACACACACACACACACACACACACACACACACACACACACACACACACACACACACACACACACACACACACACACACACACACACACACACAAAAAACATGCAACACACATTTTCCATTCCAAAAAATGTGTGCATATGTCCACATACACACACACAAATTTGATTTTCTTTGCTTCCCCAAACAAACACACCAGCACACAAAAACAGAGTTCCTTCCATACATACATGACCTGGCAAATAAACCATTTCTTCATATGCATATAGCTATGAACACCCTCAAGGCTCACATATTCTACAAACAAGGACACACAGCTACACAGCTACTTCTCCAAGCGCAAATACACACAAAGTCACAATGGCAGTGAAAGGCAGGGAAATGGCAGTGTGTATGTGTGTAGGGCTGATGAAAGTGGGGTGAAAAAGGGATGTGGAAAGGGGGGTGTGAGACAGGACAGGACAGAACAGGACAAAATGGTGCCAGCTTCCAGAAAGCTGTGCAACATCCATCAGCCGCGCACACACAAAGAGGGAAAGGAGGTAAGAAGGGTGGGAGAAAGAGCCACCATCACGAGGACACGTGAGAGCTCAGACACCACCAGCCTGTTGCACAGACACCACTGCTTACTGCCAGGTGGCAGGTCGAAAGGGCCACGGAGTCTGGCACGCACACACGCTCACACACAGACACACACACACACAGAGAAATAAGATGAACACTGACACGACACACAACACACACATAGACAACGACTGGCACTTACACATAGACATGCCACACTGTACACTGTACAAGAACGCACGGTGCACACACACACACACACACACACACCACAGCACAAACATGCCGTCCATGTTCCCAAAATAGGATTAGAGCAGACGTCCTGATTTTTTCTTTCTTTCGGGCTACAATAATCATAATCCTTCCATGCCAGTTTGAAATGTGGTGCTTCAGGGGGAGGGAAAAAAAGACAAGGAAAAAAAGTTGTAACAATAAAAAACACATTCCGTCCTGGGGAAAGGAATACCAAATAAAACAAAAAGAAAACAGGGTAGGCACGCAGGCAGTCAGTCAGCTGGCAGTCTGGCCTATGGTCCGTGTGGTGGGCTAGACTACATGACTATGATTTCAGAAGGAGATAGGGGGAATCACAGTAGGGGACTGGGAAGTCACCACAAGGACTGGGTTGAGTTAAATGTGGCAGCATATAAAAAGTTTTGAACGAGAGTGATATTACACAAGCACAATGAAAAAAAACAACAACACCCTCCTTGATATCAACCCTAATCTGCTTAAGATTCTCTTTCCTGCCCAACAAATAACATAGTCTCAAGCCGCTCATAAATTTGGTGATGCGCTCGGCAGAAAATCACAGAAATTGAAATGCTGGATGGAGAAGCAATTCCTTTTTTACTCCTAACAAAGTTAAGATTTCTCATGCTTTGAATTTTTGTTTATTGAGTTCAGGTTTAATTGAAAGCACAGCAGCGCAGCCTCAAAGAAAGAGAACAAAAGCTCAGAGATCAAGTAACTATCAAGGGCAGCTATCAAAAACCACAATGTCTCTTCAAGTGCTAGAACAGGAAAAAAAAAAGAGCAAACTCACTCCAGCTGTTTAATAAAACCAGACGATGAAAACTGTGCCCATGCCCAGGCATAAGAAGCAAAAAGGGCAAATATTTGCCTAATTTGTCCATTTGACCTAGTTCCTACCCGTCGCACGCACTTGCCTCTTTCTGAGCTATTTGAAAGTGTTGATGGGAACAAACCTCCGCCTTCTCGCTCGCTAATTGGGGAGCGGACTGACATGGGCTGTCAAGGCTGCACGACGGGCCGAAGAGGCACAGGAGGTGGAAGATGAGACGGGTGTTTCCATGGCCCCATTCAGTCACCTGCTTTGTGTAACGTCGCGGAGCTGAGCGGAATTTGTTGTAAGGGCAAACCGGATGGATTCGTTCAGCACTATGGGGAAGCCCGTCACGAGTGTGTGTTTATTGAATATGAGAGTGTGTGAGACGCTTTCAGGGATGCAAACAGATACATCGACGAGCTTAAATGAAACATTTACACACACACACATCTGGGGAACGCATGTGACAAAATCATGAGAGGACTCGTCTGCTTCACACACACACAAACACACATTACCCCTTTTGACATCAAACATGGAATATGGAGTAAATTGAGTTTTCCTGGAATATTATTGTTATCATATCATTATTGCTATTATTGTTAATATTTTTGTTGTTAGCATTTTGTGTCAGGTTTCATTAGGCTGTAGTAAACCACACAACACGCCAAAACAACAACAAGAAAAAACAACATGAAATTTTAAGTATTCAAAATCAATTTATCGTAAGTAATTTATTTGGAATCAAAATGTGTTAACATTTTAAAAATAACCGTATCAGATGTGGTACGGTGAAATCTAACCGATTCCCGATCCATTTAATAATGTCAGTATATGGATCAGATCGGTGCATCACTAAGTGCACCTTGAGTGTGTGCGCCCACCAAGTGTAACTGATTGAGTGTGATAGTTCTGGGGCCTCACAATGGCACTCACGTTAACAAGCTTGGACAAGAAAAAGAGGGATGCGTCTTTGAACCGCAGCAGCACTGTGACTAATTGTGTTATGTCACCCTTTTGTGTTTCATGCTCCCCCTCCCACCCCAATTTTGACAGAAAAAAGGGAAGAAATAGAGTAGAAATAAAGAATCATCAACAAACTACCCCCCCAAAGCCACCCATCCTTCCCTCCAGTAAATTTCAGTTTGGTGGACGGCTTCGGCGGCGGCTTTGACTGTCTTTGATGTTATTGTGTCCGAGTGCGGAGTCTGTTGATCATAAGTGGTTCATCAGTGTCTGTGCCAAGTTGCCTGAACGAGGAGGAACCATGGGAAGGTTGGTGGTAGTGAGGAATTGGGTGTGGGGGGGGGTGACTATACCGCTCCAACCCCTGTCACAATAAATACTCTGTCCCTCCACTTCAAACCCGACTGAGCTGTAAACATGAGGGCAGATAGAGGTGGGGGTGGAAGGGGGCTGTGGCGGAGGGGGGTCAGTGTCCCTTTTCGGCCGAGTGGAAAACTCTCTGCTAGGCCTCGGTGGCCCCAGCACCAGCTCTGAAAGGGCTGCATTCACAGCAAACACAAAAAAACTCCGTCAACAGACTTGAGCTTTCCTTCCGCTTCAGGTTCCGTTTAACCTTTGAGAGGGCAGCCATGAAAGCCGCTCTCAAACCCCCCATACTAAAAGAAAGTGAGAGTAACAATCCCTATCTTTCGGATATTAATGCAAGAACAGATTTGCTGTTAGTGACATAGAGATTTACTCAATACAAATACATTAGGGGAAAATTACATGTTGCTACTTGAGAGTCTTGTGGAAGTATGTTTTTGTTTTTGGTTAAAAAACTGTATTCAAAAAGAGTCTTTGAGGATGGAACAGTAGTAAAGGACATAGTAAAGAACACTAGATCCTAACTAGGCTGCCGTGTACGCCTGGAATACACAGAAACAAAACATGATGCATAATAAAAGATAATTTACTTCTGAAAACTAACTGGAAAGAGGGTTTTTGCATTCAATAGTAAAGACAGGTTTCCCTACACAGGCCATCGTCAGGTTAGAGCTCCTGAACCGACTCAAACTCCAGCACAGCCATCTGAGGAATGTGGGCTTCCAGACAATCTGTCAGCCCCATCCTCTCTGGCCTCTTCAGGCATGAGACAATGGAAGATTCCTGAAGTGTCAGCGCGGGCCAAAAAAGAACGTATGTCTGGACCGGACCCCGAGACTCTCGGAATGTCTGCCAACACATGTGGTGACGGTACGGCCCATTTGGAGCCCGTCTGAGAGGCAGATGACCGGACCGGCAAGCGCACTAATCTAATCAGGACCCAGCCCAGACCTCGGCAATATGCACGGAATTTCCGACCCACGAGGAAGAAAAGGAAAAATGCCTTTGTTCTATTCTCTTTCTGTATGATCAATTTTTCCGTCTCTATTGACCTGATGTGAGCGCAAGCTCATTTTAATCATAATCCAAAGCCTGAGAACATGATCCAAATGAAAGAAGCAATATGTCATTTATGCAGTTTTTTTTTTTACTTTGTCACTGCTCAAAATGCTCGTCACACATACGTCATCACAACCAGCATCCTTGACCCCCCCGTTCCTTTTTTCCATAAACATTTCATTAGCCATTCAATTACCTGGGTGCTGATTGATGAGGTTCCATCTGTTGCCTCCACCGTCAGGTTGTAATTTGATTTCTGCTCAGCGTCAAGGGGTCTGGCTACGATGAGGGTGCCGCTTGCCTTGCCCACGTCAAAACGGCTGTCGTAGTTCCCACCTTTTTTCACAGCGAGCCAAGGACAATGAAAATTGACAGGAAATTAGTTTCTCATCATCACCTGTTCTTTAGAACACTGATGTGAGAATAAGGGTGACTGGGGAAAAAAGGCTAACAGCTGCTCTAATAGTATATATGGGGGGAGGAGGAGGAACAAGGGGGGGGGGGGAAATCACCAAAACCACCAGGGGAAAATATACAGGACATGACATCATTATCATTACATCTACCATACCTCCACTTGAACTCATAAATAACAACAACCAAATATTTGTGAGATGCATGACATGCATGTCTCCAGGCCACATGCAACTTCACAAAACACCACAATAATCAACATAAATGTTCAATAATGACATAAATCATAGAGGGGGAAAGCAATGTAGTATCTCTGAATGAGGTGATAGGCAGGGCAGTCACACAACTTTACGAGGAAGGGTAAGCACCACAAGGGTCACAGATCTCTTAATGAAGGTTTCATTTAGGAGATCCCAGCAGATACCTTCTGCTGTACAGTTCAGGTCACAAGCCATCTGAACGATGTAAAACACTTCTTTATCCTCTATGTCTCCTTGCAAATCCAAAGCAAATTAAACATTCCAAGAAGGCAAAAAAGACAAGCAGAAGACAGGAGAGAAAAGACAAGAGAGAGAGAAAGAGAACTGTCAGTCAAAGTTGATTAAGAGAAGGGGTAAGGAAGAGTGGCAATTATTTTGCAGAGATATCAGAAACAGTTACAGAAACTTGGAAATGCACATAGAAAAGAGATCCCATACCATGCTAGCAGAGGTCTGCTTAGAGGTAGCATTACTGTGATCAGCACACAACACCCACAGCAATGTCAAAAGTGCCGTAAGAACGTTATGCGAATCTCTCTACCATACATTATCACACAAAGATTCACACATATCAGCATACTAGCCATGGCTAACTAGCTTTTACTAGCATGCGACTCTGCCTACTAGTGCAAACAGCTGTTACCTGTGATCTCAAACCAGACAGGCGTCTCTGCATTCTCCATGGCGATGACCCCCACCATGTGAGCCACAGGGTCGTTCTCCATGACAGAAAAGGTGAGGGGGGTGTCCTCGAAAACCAGCGGGGTGGCCGTCGGCTCTGGCTTGGGGATCCACTCGATGTGCAGCCGACAGGTGGAGGACTTCTGGGGACGCCCGTTGTCCACAGCTTTGATCTACAAGTGACAGGGGGATGGGGGGGGGGCAGACACAAACACCATCAGTGTCAGGCTAGTATTGGGGAAAGACTGCAGCAGTCCACGCCACACCTGTTGTTGCTCCCCAGAGGGCAGGTCAGCCAGCAGATGTCAAGTGACAAACACCAAGGAGGTCTAATATGAATGCCTCCACGGCTCAGACAGGAAGGAGCATATTTACAGAGACCTTACTGAAACAGATGCTAGACGTTTCTTTTAGCAACAACAAACTGAAAGAACTTCTCTTAGATGCATAATTCTAAACCGAAGAGCGTTAGGTCATTTTCCTGAAACATGAAGTTAAGATGACTGTGTCTGAAATTTTACCATGGTGCGGCGATTTCAGATGACACACACATCACATCAATATCATGGTAGGTTCAATCCTCTGACATGCACTATTCCACACACACATCACATCATTATCATGGTAGGTTCAATCCCCTGATATGCACTATTCCACAAAGCTTCAGACATCTGGCAGAGTGCAGAAATAAAGTACCGTAAGGATGTCATATTCTCCCGCAGAGGAAAACTTCTTGGAGGACACCAGGCCGGTCTTGGGCTCGATGAAGAACTTGCCATGCTCGTCTCCTTCCTCGATGCTGTAGGAGATCTCTGCATTGGGTCCCTCGTCCCGGTCAGAGGCGATGACACGGTAGACGGGATCTCTCTTCAGGGCCCTCTCCTTCTCTGGTTTCTCTCGCTCAGGCAGTTTGATCTTATAGATTTTCTCCAAAAACTGTGGCCTGTTGTCATTCTCATCCAGCACCTGGACAACCACACGCACGGTTGTAGACTTGGCTGGTACGCCATGGTCAGACACTGTGATCTGTGGAAGGGAAGAAAATGAACTGAACTGAAATGAACTGAACTGAACTGAACTAGAAATGAACACTTTTAGTCAGTAAAGATTCTTTTTTTTTATTTCATACATTTTCCCTGTTCAAAATGCAATCCAGAGGTGACGTCCTAAACTTTTTCAATGAAACCAGGCACGCCAAACAATGCACAGTGTGAGGGTGTAATAGCTCACATGTGTTCAATAAACAGCCCTGCTGATGGTCTGAAGATGCTTGTTTATTTCTGGGGCCTAGAATTAATCAACAGCATGCGGTAAGGCAGATTTGTCTCCAGTGACTTCTCTCACTTTCTTCATACTGTAGCTGCTTCAAAAGGGATTTTGTCTTTGGCGACAAAATTGAAGCAATTGCCTCTGCATTTAGATGTCAAATTATCTTTTGAGACCCACAATGCCTGCATGTCTACTTAGAGGGATGAATTACTCATTTTCCTTTGTCACTCTTTGATCTCTCTTTTCATGAACACCACCGATATTTACCAGCAGAAAATCAAACTTTCCTTCAATTGTCACAGTGTAGCTCAAGAGCATTTCTGCTTAGGCATGACACAAGAGAGAGTGTGTCTCTTCCTAATGTCCCACGCTGAGATCCATCTATCCCTTTTTAGAAACCAGCAGGGACTAAACACTCTGTTGTCAAACTAGGAAATAATCTGATGACAACAAACAATAAAAAAACAATCACAATCACACACACACACACACACACACACACACACACACACACACACACACACACACACACACAAGCCATCTGATCCAAACCAAGACCCAAACTGCCTCAGGCGGTCAACAGATGCTTACAGACACAATTATTAGCTTAAAGTATTGCTGATCTTTGCTGGTGTCCAGCAAACACTTCATTAATTTGACCCGCAGCCTTGGATTGTTGTCGCACATTTAATCCTACAAACTGCACAGCGCGGCAGTGGCCACAGCTTAACAATCCGAGCCATAAGCTGACCCACACAATACAGAAAAGAACAGCCAGCCCTGGCTTGGGTTTATCAAACTGCGAAAACCCAACAGGCATCGTCTTCGTCGGCTGACCACATGAGGGGCACGAGAAGGCAGAGAAGATGCAAACAGCTTTGTTTTGAAAGCATCGGTGTTAAAAACCATCTGCTCAGGTCTTTGGCCCACAAGCTCCAGCCAGCCAGTCACACACCATTTGGTGGCGGCTGCGATTAAGCCCATAATGTTTTTTGTTTTTTTTTGTCTTGTTTTCGAAGCTGCCCAAGCTATTTGCCCGTATAGAATTAATTAAAAGGTAAGACGTGGAGCCCTCTGGCACTAGCAATTTTCTCTCTCTTTCTTTCTCTCTCCCTCTCTCTCTTTCTCTCTCCCTCTTTACAAATCTGTCTCTCCCTCTTTGTATCTATCTTCGTCTCTCCCGAGGGAGTGGTTTGAAGTTCAAACCGTTCTCCCTTTCATTTTGACGAGATGGGTGTGTATCGGGACATTTTTGATGAAGGGGACTTGTTGGTAGAGGCTGGTAATGTGAGGGGAGGAGGGACTTGTCTACTGTTTGTTCAATGAACACAGACAACGAGGAACCTGGAGCTGGGGCTGCTGCTATGTAAACAGTGACTTCTGAGCAGTAATTATGCCAGGCACGAGGCAAGATGGAGCATCAATTATGAAAACAAATCTTGCAAAAGGCAGAATACACCAATTAGTCAGACAGGAGATATGACAGGCTTATGTTTGGGGGGTGGGGGTCGCTATATTATGTGTGTGTGTGTGTGTGTGTGTGTGTGTGTGTGTTTTTTTGTAGCGGGCGCAGTGGTGCGGGCGACTCATTCATCGGCGTATGCTTTCTTTCTTTCAAAACAGCTCTGTTGTCGTGGAGCCTGTCTGTCTAACGGAGGTCCTGACACAAACGAAGCCCTCAGACGGTTCACAAGTTTTCATTGTGCACGCACACTGACTCGATGCATTGCTGTCTGCTGTGGGTGAGACCAATGGTCCCCACCAGACATCTAAACAGCCATGTGGTGAAGAGATGTATGCCACTCCACTGCAGTGAAACTACAGGTCTGGGCAGTGGGTTCAGTTGTCGTTTGACAGCGTAGGGTTTGGTAATGTGCTGGTGCTAAACATGGATGGATCTCCCTCTCTCTTCCCTCCTCTAACATCTGGGGGCAGCCTAGTCAAGCTATTTTAAGGGAGGGTGTTGGGATGTTGGGTAAAATGTCTGTTGGCTGTGACTTCCACAGAGGTACTACACCAAGCAGCCCTTTGCAACCCCCACATAAAAATACTCCTACACCTCCTCCACACCTCCCTCCCTCCTCCTTCTCTACTTAATTTCCTCACATTTTACAGCCCCTGGTGCAAACAAGCCTGGCAAATCCACCCGCCCTCATGGCTCCACACACCTGCATCTACAACTCCCTACTACACCCTCTACACTCCTCCCAGAGAATGTTCCAGTACTGGAAAACCGGACCGGGACGGGGAGGTGGGGGCAGTGGGACACTAGTTGGTAGGGGAGAGCGGAGGTCAATAAAGAACTTCCTGGACAATGCACTGACTAGCGCTAGAGTTCTAAAGTCACCATAGTTACTGCTGAGGAGGCTGAGAAAGTCAGTCAGAGGAAGTAGAAAAGTTTGGGAAAAAATGTGTGTGGGGGTGTGTGTGTGTGTGCACAGTTCTCGCTACACCAGTGTTTAAGAAACTGGGTCATCTGAAATTAAACCGACATCTGCGTCTCTCTCTGGCTTTTTATTACGTGTTTTAAGTGGAATGTTAATCAAATTAAAACACTCACATTCTCTCTTTCACTTTTAATTTTTTTTTTTCTCCAGGTCTCTGCCCGTACCTAATGATCTGGAAAGAAAAACTGCTGATGTACATTTCAAATAAGAATTACTTAGTGTGCTTAATCAGTCAGACCTTCACACTAGGTTGTTCTTGTATTCAGTGCATGGAAGCATACCAGCTAACTGATTTCTCTAGTGGTGTGAAAGCAGTAAGAGAGTGATTCATTTAGTGATGCGATAAGAGAGAGGAAGAAAGAGGGAGTGAGAGCGCATAACAGATAGGGGGGAGCACAGAAAAACAGTATCTATGGACTCCTGTCAAGACATGTCTTATGATCTCAGTTCACTAGTGCTGCCAATACAACCAACCTTTGTAAAAAAAGAAGAAGAACAACAAAAAACGTAGCACTTTTTTGTCGATGCCCTCCAGTAAGTCATTCCAAGCGCCCTGTTTCCATGACGAGGACACAGACAGTGTGTCCAGTGGGCTTAGTCCAAGAGGGGGGCTAGATCATCAGTCCCCCCGACCCCCCCTAACTCCCTCCAGCACCATCTACTGTAAGGCTCACAATGCAATTCCAAAGCCTAAGCGAATGTAAATTGGTGCTGACAAAATGGCGCTGACACATGAACGTTAATCGACATCCAATGGGGCTCAAATTGCGCAATCTACAATAATAATTAAAGGCACACCAATCTATTTTGCTGGTCGTGGCACACAATTAAAAGTACTGCAATTGGCTGAGATCTGACACGGCAGATGGATAGATAAAGCAAGGGAGGGTGAAGGAGAAGAAAGGCAGAGTAACAAAAAAACAAAATACAGCGAGAAAGGTGGGAAAGGTAAGATTGAGGGAGAGAAAAACAGAGAGAGAGAGAAAGAGTGAGATGACGCGGTCAATTAAAATCCACAAGTTTAGACATCGGCCGAGCGCTTGCTGGCACTTCCTGCCCTGGCGTGCCTTATCCCGGGACGGTACACTGGGAAAGAACAAAGGAACAGTCACCCGCATTCCCTCCGGATATCTGCACAGGACGAACGATCCAAAGCCTCTCCACCAAACACAAACACGCGTGCACACACACACACACACACACACACACACACACACACACACACACACACACACACACACACACACACACACACACTCACACACACTCACACACACACAACTGCTTTTTCAGTTTGGTGGTGTGACCGCCCCCCAACCTTGGCAGATGGCCAAGTGTCATTTAAGGGCTGGGAGAAGACAGGGGGGTTCAGTTGTAAACGCTAACTCTTTGACACTTTCTACTTTGCGTCCATGAAAGATTTTAGAGAGGGGGGTTTCAAGGGAAAGGGGCTTGCTGTGCTTGTTTGCAGATTTGCTTTGGTTTTAGGGTTAGGGCACAGCAGTAACAGAAAAGAGCAGCGAGTGGTTTACCTCGAGAATGTGCTCGTTCTGCTGTTCCCGGTCCAGCTTTCTTGAGGTAGTGGTGACCAGACCTACAGAAAGAAAGAGAGAGAGAAAAGCACTGTGAGACCAAAAGTCCAGATGTCATGCAAGCTCAGTTTTGCTTGTGCTAGCATCAGACACACACAATGTTAGTCACAACTAATAATCTAGATCTCATCATCATCATTAAGTATCTCATCAGCACAACTAAGACCATGTAGCTAAGAGCACACAAGCATTCATTTATTTGGCCATGTTCATTCAGAGATGTATCATACAGTCATAAAGCAAACAGTAATCCACTTCTACCGCTTCCTTCCCAGGTTTCGTAACATCATTCCCACTCACACACACACACCCACACACACCTTGTAGGCTCTTTTTTTAGGGAAAGCTTTTAAGACAGGCCTCTGAGGAGATGACCTTGCCGGCGCGTCTGCCTGGGACCACCCCTGGAGTTCCAGCCCCCCAGTCACTCTACGCCCTTCCTCCCTGGAAGGCCAGTGACCTCAGATGGGCATACGTAAAATTCTGCACCTTGCCGCTAACGGGGCTCGCGGTCTCCTCACTCCCAGACGCCCCGCAAGCTGAGCAAACAGGCCTGCGGACGGAACCAGGAGCCGCAAGGCTACGGCATCTTCGCCAGTGCTGCAGACGAATGGATGGGGGATGGTGTTTTACCGCCCACGCCCTAGACGTTTGTTTATGTTAAAAACACAGATTCGGCCCTGGCCAAGGGGGATTTTTCTTTTCTTTTTCTCCGCTTTTTAAAAGGGTTTTTACTGCTATGCCAGCCATGTTCACAGGGTCCATTTACATCACGGGTCTTTCAGTGGAAGCGTTAAGCGGGGAGTAAAAATAAACCCAGAGTCGACGCTTAATCCAATTTGAATGGAGTTCAACAACACATAGACGAGGAGATGGGAGAGATAGTGGGTGGGTTGGAGGGAGCAAGGCAGAAGGAGGACAGAGGAGGGAAAAACAGACAAGAGGGAGAGAGGGAGGGAAGGAAAAAAAAAACGATGAAGAAAAGAGAGAGAAAGAAAAAACACATGGCTTCATTGCAAGCGAGTCTCGATTCCAAATAATAAGCGCAATCTTCTCACTCCCAGTTTAATTGTGGCCCTGCAGAGGGCTGAATGCTAGAGTAGCGCTGCCAGCGGGAGCCACACGAGAGACGCGCGGCCACCGCGCTGCATCTGATTAGCGGAGAGGAAAAGATTTCCGAAACCCAAGCCCATCAATGGCACATGTGCTCGGCCAGGAATAGCGAAGCCACAACTTACAACCCCCTTTAAAAATAGGGCTAGCCCACGCCACAGTGAACCAGGCAGTCAGACGCTCAGTTGGGCTCTCTGGTTTTTGTATGCTCTCGGGTTATGGGGGATTGTGAAGGCGTACCCACAAACATACACACACACACACAAACTGAGAGACAAGCGTACACACAAACACACTCACCAACTAAAATGCCTACATGTGCGTGCACACACCCACACACATACACACACAAACATATGAAGCCCCACAGACACACTCACACAGAAGCTGGGGCACGGGCTCACATACAAACACAGGAGCACACACAGAAACTAACATGCAGACAAACAGAGACAGCAAACAACTTTCTAAAATAGGAAAAACATGAAATCTGCTTCTCGCCATATGTTACAGAAATCATTTAACGAGACAGGGACCTGCCAAAACGGACTTAAACCTCTACTGCTATTAAACATAGGTCTGGTCCTCGTAGGAGGGGTGGACACCTCTCCAAATAAAAGTATGATTGAACAAATGCTATATTCATGGTTTGGAGATAGGCCTATGGGCTCTGATGTGGCTTTGAAAGGTCCAATTAAATGGCCCATTTAGACTTTCTGCCTGCCATGCGTTTCTATCTGTTCCGAAAATGGATCTTAGAAAACGGGGGAAAGGAGATGAATTACCCACAATTCCAAGTGAATGGCTTTCCACACACACACACACACGCATGCAAGCTCAAGCACACATACATACACACAGTTGCACACATGTGAGTGCACATGTACTCACATACTTGTATGAGCAGAGACACACACACAAGGACACACACACACACACACACACAGAGACTCGCACTTTGTCAAGCTGCCAACCACGTCTGGATAAAAAAAAAAAAGTAGAATAGGTTCAGTAAGCCCCCTGCCCCAGCGGGACTGTGGGTTCAGACGTCGCGTCCTCCTTCCTACAAGAATCTAAATTTAACCCTGAATGAATTTTAAAGGTTGCTCTAAACTGATCCTGCTTGCTTTCAGCAAGGTAAAAAAGAGGAAATAATGGAGAGCAGGAGGAGTAAGGTGAGGCTTGGGAGAGAGGAGAGGCCTTTTGATGTGGTGAGGTTGGGGGGGATTGACTACTGGGGGAAAAGGGGTGGAGGGAAGAGATGTACACCGAAACCATGCTTGAGGGAAATTAGTACAATCCATCTCCTCTACCTTCAGTCTCAACACCTCAACCTCTACCTCCTGGAACTTACACTCACAACGCAAAGTAAAGGCAGAGATCTGAAGGGGGCGAAAAGCAGAAACACTGCAAGAGGGACAGTTTTCCTAGTCATATGACATCAACAAAGAGATAGGAGAGAGAGAGAGAGAGAGAGAGAGAGAGAGAGAAAGAGAGAGAGAGAGAAAGAGAGAGAGAGAGAAAGAGGGAGAGACAGAGTGAAGGGGACAGCGGCACCACAGAGGGGTTGGCTACAGCCAACAGTAATTACAGAGGTGGCATTTTGGGACAGAAAAACAAAAAGGCTGAAGTTGGGGAGGCAGCAGAGCAGGGCGAGCACAGAGGCTGCTCCCAAAATGGAAGACTCAAGAAAGAGAGGGAAAGAGAAGGAGAAAGAGCAAAAAGAGCTCGAAGCAAAGCTGGACACTGATGGAGCTGCTGTGACAAACAAGGGAATAACAAATTGCTGACTGGTTAGAATGGATGAGGCGCCACGCATTTAGCTCCCTCAAAGACAGTGTGAGAGGGAAAGATTGTGTGTGTGTGTGTGTGTGTGTGTGTGTGTGTGTGTGTGTGTGTGTGTGTGTGTGTGTGTGTGTGTGTGTGTGTGTGTGTGTGTGTGTGTGTGTGTGTGTGTGTGTGTGGCAGGGGATAAACTAGTATCAGCACAGACTGCAAGCCAACACACACAGTTCAAATGCCCAGAGATGTTTACTGCAATTGTGTTTTTTTTTTCCTGGCTTGGCGAATGCAACAAGCAAATGAAACAAGCCCGCGGATGTCATTATTTGATTTCGGTTTTTTCGACATTTGTTTTTCTCCTTGTCTCAGCGAACAAGAAAAAGAGGAGCTCATGACCCTGGAGCGAGACTCCTCTCCAAACAAGGAGGCTGCCCATTTAACCTCTCACTCCTGACGCCACTAATCCAATATCCCCTCCCTTCCATTTCATTTTTTTGGAAGATAAATAGAAGCATGCAAGCTAACACAAGTCAGTCCCTGGGGAAAAGCTCAGTTGAGGATCAAGGAAAATGTCTGTTCAGCTCATTCACAACTTAGACAACAAGACAACAAATACACAAACTATCTCTTAAAGCACACACACACAGTCCACCTTCTCTGGGAGGGTGATGAAGGGACTACAGTAGAGTTGCAAACAAGCCAGAGATCAAAGACAAATGGTATAAAAAAAAAGAAACGAGAGGAAGTGAGTAAGGAGTTGAACTAAGGCCTACAGCTTTGGCCCCTTGGATTGTTCCAACACTTCAAGCATCGCACAAAAGCTTCTGAACTTCTTTATAGAGTCTTCAACTCACATACTTACACAGACACACTCTTTCCCTCTCACACACATACACATAAACACACACACACAGAGGCATGCACATACACACACACAAAAGGCATACAGATACGAACATGACTTGTACATAGATAAATGTGCGCACACAACAAAGAAACACGTGGGGCCCTGCAAGTTAGAGAGGCCTGAGAAACTGTCCCCTGCAATCTCTCCCCCTTCCTCTCCACTTTCTGAGAGAGGCTCTTTGTTTGCCAGGGCTGGCATTTAGGAAGGGGTGGGGGTTGAGAGACAAAGAGAGAGAGAGAGAGGGAGAGAGAGAGAGCAAGGGAGTGCAAATGAACGAATGAGACAGACTGTGCAACCACTTGAGGATGAAAATGGTGGCCTTGGCTCTCCGTTTTCCTGGCACGATTTCAAATGCTATTCTCTGCTCTGAAAGAGCCTGTGGGTGAGAGGTGGAGGCATCGTTACCCGCACCACACCCACTCCATTCCCCTTATTCCCCCCCCCATCCCATTAGCCTCATACTAGGTGCTCAATAGAGCTCATCAAATGGATATTCATATGAGGACATACAAACAAATACAAGTTCAAGCTAGCGGCCCGCCCACCAAGGCCACCACAGCCAATCAGATCGCCCTAGTGGAGAGAAGCCGGAGGGAACCGGGGCCAGGTCTCTGAACTCATCAGTCAGACAAAATGAGCAACAAATAGCGATTCTGGAAAACACATTTGGTTGACTCTGAATTATTCACACGGTGAATTTACATGTAA
Organism: Clupea harengus; assembly: GCF_900700415.2. Lineage (NCBI taxonomy): Eukaryota > Metazoa > Chordata > Actinopteri > Clupeiformes > Clupeidae > Clupea > Clupea harengus. Next base: position 20,237,992 of record NC_045173.1, on the reverse strand, counting down.
TTTCGGTGTGCTACACGTATGAATGCAATGCTGGGGATTGTTGTTTCCATCGTCCCGTTCGAGACGAAGATTCCATCAGGCTTGGCTCATTACTGAGACTTCAGTGCCCCCGATCACGGCCAGAGTGGCTCTCTGGGGGCGCTAAAGGCCGTCCGTGCAGATGCCTGTTTTTTGGCTGTCTACGGGGAATGCCTGTTTGACTGGGGAAGTAATTGGATGCTGTGGTGAGCTGGAGATTACCAGCTGGGGCTTTTTTCACCACTGTCTTACCATCAGAGCCCTTTCTATGCCTCGTCTGGGCCATCCATTTACAGAGAGGCGGAGTGGAGTCAGTGTGTGCATAACAAGACCACGCAGGCAAAAAAAAAACATCCCATGTGGATCATCCTGCTTTAAAATGTATGATATTCTTGATATTCTAAAGCTGCAGAGTGCATTTGCAGAGTTTACATGGAGAGCACTCTGCTTTTAAGTCTGCCCCTTGGCTAAAAGGCAAAGTCCAGGCCTGGCAAAGAACAACAGGTGTGCCAACAGCCACCCTAATAACCACCCCTCCTCCCAACAATATCGGAGCTCCTCACCCCTTCCAACTGTCCAACCAACACTCAAGACGTGCCTGGGAGACGAAGACAAGGAGGCTTTATTTCTCCTCCCTCAATCTCTATAACTCAACTCTGCCTCTCCCTCACTCTAACGATCCCTCTCCTCATTCCTCCTCCTCTCTGCATTTTTCTTCTCTTTATAACCTTTTGTGTGTCCTGCCAACAGCTCACCTATCACACCTCCCCCATCCATCCCCCAACCACCCTATGACAAAAGAACAAAAAAAAAATCTCAGGAAATGGTTGGAAGTTGTTGGAGGTAGTATCCATTTCCTAACTGGCTTCCCCTCGCTCCCAGACCTGAGCCTTTTCAAAAGCACGGCTGACAATGTTTTTCTTCTTTATCCTCCCTCTCCCTCCCCCCCTCCTCTCTCTCTGTTTCTCTCAACAGAGGAGACGTTGTTGAAAGCTGATACCAGATCCAGTGAGTAGATGATTTACTGCAAAGACCCCACCGGCTATGACCGCTCCGACCCTCCCCCCCCCCCCCCCCCCCCCCCCGATAACAACAGCTTTTCATGCAACTCCAGGGATTAGCTATGCATTTGGAGAAAAAAAAAACCTGTCAGAAGAATTCCTGCTTGCAAACGCATTACAGCGATTTTCCTTTTATGACTGTCTGTGCATGCCAGGCACAGTGGGATGGGGGAAGGGGGGGAGGGGTTGGAGTCCTCCCCTTTGAATGGACATAAAATAATCGCATGGGTTTATCTTTCACATTCAGCACAAAGACTGTGGTTTTTGAGCACCGCTACTACAAGTACAGAAGTACAGGAAGACACTAGGAATCAGAGGCAGGGTGGGGTGTGGGGGGGGGGGGGCCATACTGACTCCCCTCCCCAGCATTGAATCGTTCATTCAATACATTTAATGAGCACTGAACGCAATGAAAAACAACTATGGTTAAGAAAAAATTCAGGTTCATCTACGTGACTTTAAAACATGCAGAATGCTCATTTATTAGTGCTTGGTGTTCAATGCCTCCTCTTTTAAGTCCGATAGAGGATCAACAGAAGTCCTTCCAACCTCTCGTTGGAATATGCTAGTGGTTCAGTTGAGTCTCATATACAGCAGTCAAAACAAATATATCAGTGAGGCTGCTTTTCTATCTTCTGAGTTGTTGAATGTTCTGAGCAGACTCGTCTGGAGGAGGACTGAAAGGAGCGCTATACTACACAATGCTATGAGCCACCAAACAAGTTCTTGCTTCACTGATACGCTTGTGACCTGTGCTGTAAATGTGCACTGGTGGGTTGATCTTACTTGCAAAACGCAGCAGTAAAAAACACTGTTAAAGGCCTCACCCAAAACCATGAAAAAAAAAAACATTTCTGTAAGCTGGGATTCACAGCTTGGCCAGAGTCCTGGCCATCATCATCAGTGTCATCATCATCATCATCATCATCATCATCATCATTATCGAATTCTGTTGCCAGTCCCTCATGGCATTTTCAGTGGATATGGGTGGAGACATATCATACTCTCTACCACACACACAGCTGCACACACACAGCGTGTACACACAAACAGCCATATAAGCACACCATATATCACACACAAATCAGCTCAAAGTTCAAAGCAGCTTGTTGGCTCTCGTTGACAATCACGTGCAAGCCACAAAATGACTTAAATTACTGTAAAGAAATAATAAAAAACTTCAAAACCCCTTAGACCCACAGAAGTCTCTTTTTAGAGGGTATAAAAAGCTGTTCTAGCAGGCTTCTTAGTGCACTGCAGGAGTGGCAGCTGTGGCTCTACGCCCACCAAGCTCACTAAGGGCAAAGGTGCAGAGGGAGGGAGAGGAGCAGAGCTACGCACGGTGACTGGAGAAAAAGGACACCCAGGGCAGAACGAGAGAGAGAAAGAGAGAAGGAGAGAGAGTGAGAAAGACAAGGAGAAAGAAAGAGGGAAAGAGAGGGAGAGATTGGGTGTTTAGGGTTAGGTATAGTGAACAATTATGAACGATGGGGATAGAGAGAGAGATGCAAGGGGAATGCAAGAGAGAGAGAGAGAGAGAGAGAGGGAGGGAAAGAGAGAGAGACAGAGGGAAAGAACTGAGGAATGCAGAACTATAAACCTGATCCACTCTGTCCTGGTCTGTGGTTGGGTTTCCAACGCAGTAGGTCAGAGACCAAACATTCACCTTGGTCTGACTGACTGCCCACCACAGGATTGACAACACACATGCACTACATAATATTACATTGCTGACACACAGTCACACACACACTACCATTACACACCTCCACAACCCAGTTAATACACACAAATGCTGTCATAAACACACACGTGCACACCTACTATTACCCACCATGCACATACCAAAGTATGCTGACATGGGCAGACACACACATACAACCAGACATGCACAGAAACATGCATATACCTAACATTACCCTGTAAACACACACACATACACACATACACACATACACACATACACACATACACACATACACACATTTCCTGCCGTACACACCCTACCATCACCCTCCTACACAGACCACACACAAAACCCACGCACACCTACCATTATGCTGCCAGACTCACACACAGACACACACAAACACACAATCTGGGGGAGGAGATTAAGGTCAGTCTGACTCTGGTGGCCGGCTCGGACTTTGGCTCTGAGCTGCCCTGCTACAGTTCTGTGTTAACTCTCTACAAAGAGAAAGAGGCAAAGAAAGAGGCAGAGAGAGAGAGAGAGAGAGAGAGAGAGAGAGAGAGGGAGAGAGAGAGAGAGAAAGAGGAGAAATACACTGCCAATCCCAATATGACTCCCATGTTGACGAGGTGGAAGGGAGACAAATGGTGACAAGAGGGAGACAGAGAGAAAAAGCCAAGAAAGAGTGATATATAAATGGGAGGGCGGGGAAAAGAGTGAAAAGGGGGGGAGAGATAGACAGATCAGGAAAGAGAGCTGCCATTGCACTTTAATGAAAGACCAAAGCCAGACGGAGGGAGAACAGCAGGACTTGTTTACGCGGCAGAATAAAAAAACAAATGAAAGCCTTTCCTCCTGGGGTTTACAGGGCTGAGCTGCGGCGCGAGAGGGAGGGGGGGTGTGGAGGTGTGTGTGTGTGTGTGTATACGTGGTTGGTTGGGGGGGGGGGAGTAAATGACCCCCGACCGCCGGGGAAGCGGCGGGGCCTTCATGTGAGGGTTTGAAGCCGTCACACATCGTCAAAGGGCCTTTATGCGCATCACACATCAGAAAATACTCTCCTGTCTTCCTCTGGCTGTCTCTCTTCTCTTTCTATCTGTTCTGCTTCAAATCAGCTTCAATTATCATTTCAGTTTTTGATGTGCATGATCAAAAACTTGCAAGTTGCAATTTGTTGTTGTTGTAATTTTTTACACATTTGAATGAGTGTGTGTGTTGCAGGAATATTCTCGCCAATTTTTTTCCCACCAAAGCAATTTCTCCCTTTGAGCATCAAACAGTGCTTGTTTGCTCAAAGACCCTCTGGCCTGAAAGGCATGTTTAGCCTTTATCAGCTTGTTTATTTATCTATTTCACGTGACGCTCCTTCTGTCACACTGCTGTGACTCAAGGCCGTGCACGTCCACACGAGGGCGGGCAGGTGGGGAGCGGGGGTGAGCTCAGTTCTGAGCCTGTGCTGCTCCGCTGGGTCTGACAGCTCAGATGCTCCGCGTTTCACTGATGAAAGTTTTAACAAGCTTTGATTTGCATGACTGAACTTCACACACACACACACACACACACACACACACACACACACACACAAAGCAAAGCAATCTCTTTTTCTGTATCTTTCCTTCTTCTGCTCTAACTCTCTCTCTCTTACAACTTATCATGCAACATGCCCCCCCCCCCCCCCCTCACTCCAACTGGTTCTCCCTTTGAACATAAACCTCACCTTAGCCTTCTTAAAACCAAACCTCGGGTTTCCTAAATAAACATATTCCTCTTGTAGAGGAAATATTTAACTTTCTTTTTTTCTCTCTTTTTGAACTTGAGAGAAGGGGGCAGAGAAAGGCTCTGTCTGATCGGAGCAGCTCCCTTCTGAAGCACTAATAGTGTCCAAACATGTCCAAACACTGAGATCCATATTGGTGAATGTTACGGGGCACTGGCAATCTATCTCTCTATGATGGAAAGCTCAGAACACCCACTAAGATTCCACTTACTATGTTCCACTGGTGGTCTGACTGTTCTGAGAGCTTTTTGCTAACCAGTGCAGGTTTCACTTAATTAGATGAGAGAATCTCAGAATCACAGGGTTAAGTGAAAATCACTGTGTGAGGTCACCTTCAATTGATCTCCAGGTCGAGTATTGATCAATTTTACTTTCTTTCTTAAGAGTGCCATTGCTGGATTTTCAGCTGGACCTCTCAAAAGCAAAATGGAAAGCAATCACTTTCGTTTTTTTTTTTTCCATTCAGGTTAAAAGTAATTAGTCTGCACCCTTAAGAAAACTAGGACACTGGAGTTTCATACATTTCTCTGTGATGCTGCACATGTGGTCTTTCACTCGCCTTGTCCCTTTTCTTCCCCTCCTACTCTAGACCATCTCCACCGTGGTGCTGCTGCAATCTTTCCACCTGATCCTCTCTCACCCATTCTCACCAAATGTTATACATATACTGTGTACCAGCCTATTTACCTGTAATCCTTATAATAGCAACCTTATGAGTAAACCCACTAAGGTGTTCTACAGCCAATGCTTTGAATGCTGTCTCTCTCCATTTTATCGACTATCAGTCTTGTACTGTATGTATCATGGAGTCTTGATCATGAATATGTGCCACATGCATGCTAATGTGTTCTATCCTGATATGAATGAATTAATTAATATGAATTAATCTGCTTGCTTCTGATTCTCTCTTCTCCTCCCTTCCCTACTTCCGCATGTGTGTCCTTTCCCCTCTTTATTGCTCAAGATTTACCGTCTGGCCCAAAGGGATGCAGCGAGCCACTCGCTACTTCATTAACCAGGCCTTCCGCTGCTGTCCAGCTTTACAGTTAATGTTAAACGAGCACCATAACCAATCTCGCTGTTACTTCTCTCTCTCTCCCAAGGACTCTTGCTCTCTCCGTTTCCCTCCTGCGCTGGACAGCCGCCAGCTGTGGAGCAGCCGTCTACACAACACACCCTTATTTGGTCTGAGAACTGGCGTTGGGGTCGCTGCTAGCAGAAAATAACTGTCGTTTTGTTGATGAGAGCGCAGACCACACACACCAGTGCAGGAGTGACTGTGATTAGAGCACGGCTCCCTTCACTGAGATGCACGTTGGCTGGGAGGCAATATGGAGCCTGAGGCTACAAAAGGAAACCAACAGCTACGAGCACTGCACTCTATAGACAAGAGGCTGCATTTTGGAATGGAAAATAAGCATGCTTGTAATCAAGGCAACATTTGGTCTGTAAACAAAAGAAAATCGTTGAATGAATAAATGAATGAATAAGACCGGAAAAAAGGGAGAAAGAATACAACTGACACAAGAGCAGCTCAGATGTGGGGAAAGGAATGGCTGGGCAGCCAACGTCTCCACGTCTTCAAGGTCTCTCAGGCATGTACAATCTCTGTTGGCACCCTCTACTACCGTTTTCTCTCGTCTAACACTGAAACACTACAAGGTTCCTCCACCAAGAGAAAGGAAAGAAAGTAGGGAGGACAAAAAAAAAAAACTACGCTATGAAATATTTAGTGAGGGTCCATTTAGAGAGCACCATATGTGTACATTGTGTTCCCTTGGCAAAGTGAGGGAGAGAAAGAGAGAGAGAAGGAAAAAAACAGAGAAAAGGGGAGCGACAGCCACTAGATTCCTGTAGTGTCTTACACTCACGGACCACTGAGTTCTCTTTTTTACCCAACCTAAAACTCACAGTTCGGATGCGCACTGTTTCCTTAGATGAGAGCGGCAGCTTAGCGCATCTGCCGCGTTCTCGGAGGGAAACGTTTAACATCCACTCTTTCTGCCCTGCTTCTTCTACGCGCACAGCCAGTAACCCGGTTTGACTGTCCGCGCCGGAGTGTAAAACACGGCCCCGTAAACTCGCCCTCCATTCTCTATTAATGGCCTGCAATCTGGCACAAGCTGATAAGCAGATTGCAGTGGGGCCAGATTGAAGACGAAGGGGGGAACTAAATGCTAGTACAGCTTCAGATGGGGCTGCCTTTGGAATGTGACCACAAAAGCCCTTCACTGTCTAAAAAAACCAACAACTAAATACCACTAAAATCAGGTGGTTTGTCTTGCGTTGGGATCACAGCACAGCAGACAGTGATTCAGTTTAGGAAGGAAGGAAGGAAGGAAGGAAGCCAACAATACTATCCAATACCAATACCACTATAGCAGAGAATATCCACCAACATCCATTCTCCCATCCTTACCTGTCTTGGGGTTGATGGCGAAGAAGCCTTGTGGGTTGCCGCTGGTGATGCGGTAGGACAACTTCTCGCTGGAGCGTGTGTCTGGGTCAAAGGCCTCAATCTGGATGATGGACACGTCCTTGGGTGAGTTTTCCATTGCCGTGGGATAGTAGACGGGCTCTGAGGTCTGTGGCGCGTTGTCGTTCACGTCCTGCACCTCCATGTAGACTTCTACGAAGGACGAGAGCGGGACCACACCCCGGTCGGTGGCATATACAGTCAGCCAGTAGTGTGATGTGGTCTCATGATCAAGGAGCTCCTGGGTGCGGATGACACCTGAAAGTGCAGAGGGAAGAAGGGATTTTGAGTGAGTTTCTGTGAAATATGAGTGTGTGTGAATGTTAAATCGCTGGGTAACACACAACTTGAACCAATTTGTATTTGCATGAGTGTATTCACATTCTAAACCTTTCCCCTAAAACACTGACTGTTTTCACAAGGAAATACACTTTTTTGTGACAGTTCAACAAAATATCCTTCCAGTCTTCAATAAACTGCCTCGGATGATAGAACCCACATTTACCCAGAACAACATACCCTTAACCATCAATTAAATGTTTTGTGAGAATTGACTTTTATATAATATAATCATTTTACTTTTATGTCATTTTATGTTCAACACAACAATGCATGGACACACATGGACACTATCTCTCAGAGCCCAACTTTGAGGTATTCATTTTGTATTTACACTTGAACCAGCTGACTTCAAGCTGGGTAAATGTACTCTGGAACATTGCAAAGCACAGTTCCTGGTGTTATGATTTAAAAATTTTAACCGAAGTCCGAAGACTGGCCTGAGTCATTCACCACAGGTTATGGCAGGGTGTGAGACTTGCACCATGAAGCCATTCAGTAAAAGGGGGAAGTAGACAGAGAGAGGGATAAAGAAAGAGAGAGAGGGAAGGATAGAGAAAGAGAGGAGAAGGACGGGGGGGGAGAAAGAGAGAGACGTTATTGCCCGTCTGCTCAGCTTAGTTTTCAGCTGAGCAAACAAACAGGTCTACACAGATCAGCTGCCGTTGCCTCACGGACACGTATCGATGACTTGAGGAGGGGCGTGAGAGATCGCTGAGCAAACACGAGGCCACAATATGGGCCGTTAATTTTCCCCTCACGACACGCACACACTGACTGGCCTCTTTGTTTATGGAGGGAGGGGGTAAAACTTCTCATTAAAACACCGCCGGCCAAGTCGTGAGATCAAATGTTTTTTCACCGAACTTCCCGTTAAGGGTGAGGATCAAAAGTCAATAGCCTCGCTGTATGTTTGAATAATAAAAACAAAACACTGATATGTAGTCATAAACATTTAATTCGCTCAAAAAACTCCTGATTACTATCATTGACAGTCATATAATAAAGTAGTGAGCTCACCGCATTGCTCTTTGCAAGGCGTGGGTGTGTTGGCTTCACTGTAAGAGTGGAGGCGCGCGGGCACTCCCTGTCCAAAGTTTACGGCGACCTGGATAACCAGGTCCTTCGTTTCCACGCAATGCACACAGATCACAGATAAGGCCCATCCCATGCTTTTCCGGAACAATCCACCACTGTCACGCATACACCACCTCTCTATAGGCCACCTCCCAGAGTCTTTTGTTAAAAGCACCGTCAGAAAAAGCCCCCACACACGCCCGCCGCCCCACCCCGCCCCCCCCCCCCCCTCTGGCCCCAGCTCCGTAACTCAATGACTCCCACTGTGGGTTTGTAACAGACTCAGGGGCCAGGAACAGGCCTCAGGGGAACACCACACCAAAAAGAGCCGCCAGTGATATCTCACTTTCACAGCCCACACCATTCTCCGCATCTCTCCACTACCTCTCTCCCCAGCTCCTCCGTTTCATTTCACTTCTGTCCTCAATCATTACTCATCATTATGGCTAACTGAAGATAGCTCCAGGCTCCTAATAGGTGGACTGGTGAGCCAGAGAAAAACAGATAGCCTACTTAAGCCACATTTCCTCTAGGCAAGGGATGGAGGGGTATAGAATAGCTCATACATCTTGCCATGATCCTCTTGATGTTGAAGATTTGGAGTGAAAAAAAAAGACCTACATGTCCATAGATGGGTGGGATAAAGATGAGCGATGGAACACAAAAAAACACAATATAGGATGCTAAGTGCTATAAATCTGCTACACAATG